>NW_024412786.1:7340201-7394028 GCF_014898765.1 Herpailurus yagouaroundi | reverse complement strand
TGTCATGGGGCTGGGTCTCAGGGCGCGGACCTTCGGGGACGGGTGTCGCGGGGCTGGGTCTCAGGGCGCGGACCTTTGGGGACGGGTGTCATGGGGCTGGGTCTCAGGGTGCGGACCTTCAGGGACAGGTGTCACGGGGCTGGGTCTCAGGCCACACTAAGAACAGCAGCCCCGTCTCAAGATTAGGGTGGTCCTCTGCCCTCTGTTCCAATCATTTCTGCTTATGGTGCTGTTCCCCCCGCACACCCACTTACTTTGGGTTTAATTTGGTCTTTTTCTAGTTTCTTGGGGTCGAAACTGAGACCATTGGTTTGAGGCCTTCCCTTTCTGTTAGTGTAATCATGGAATGCTATAAATTTCCCCCTGAGAACCGCTTTAGCTGCATCCCTTAACTTTGGCTGTACTGTGTTTTCATTTTTTGTTGTTTCAGATGTCTGCGTACAGCAGGGATTAACTGCCCCACCAAAGTGTGGTAGAATTTGGGGTAAGGCCACCTGGGCCTGGTGTGTTCTTGTGGGAAGATCTTTAACACCCCTTTGATACCTTTAGGAGGTGCAAGCTTATTCAAACAGTTTATCCACTCCTCAGTCAGTTGCAGGGAGTTAGCATTTTTTTCTAAGAATGTGCCCAATTCTGTCTAGGGTTTCCAAAGTTGTTGGCATATAGTTGTTGAGAATGTTCTTCTATTGTCTGTTTTATCCCGATTTGTAGTATTTGCTAATTTTCTTTTGTAATATTTTCTTTTTTTATTTAAAAAAAAATTTTTTTTTCAACGTTTATTTATTTTTGGGACAGAGAGAGGCAGAGCATGAACGGGTGAGGGGCAGAGAGAGAGGGAGACACAGAATCGGAAACAGGCTCCAGGCTCTGAGCCATCAGCCCAGAGCCCGACGCGGGGCTCGAACTCACAGACCGCGAGATCGTGACCTGGCTGAAGTCGGACGCTTAACCGACTGCGCCACCCAGGCGCCCCTGTAATATTTTTATTCGCATCTTGTCTCAGTCTTGCCAGAGCCTTGTCTGTTTTGTTGGCTTTTTTAAAGAACCAAGTTTTACTTTATTTAGAGATTTTCAAGTAAGACTTCCGTGAAGGGCAAAGAGATACTGTACTCTAGATAAGACATTCCACATTCTAAAGATGTCAATTCATTTCTTCCTGGTTGAGAAATAGATTTACTGTAATTCCAGAGAAAAAACCCAACAGGTTTTTTTCATAAGACCTACTGTCCTGAGTCTAAAATGTCTGTGGCAAGAACAGAGTTGAGACTAGCAAAGACCTTCTCTAGAACACAGATGTCGGGGGGGGGGGGGGGGGGGGGGGGGTGCCTGGGTGGTTCAGTCAGTTAAGAGTCTGACTTCGGCTCAGGTCATGAACTCCCAGTTTGTGGGTTTAAGCCCCATGTCAGGCTCTGGGCTGACAGCTCAGAGCCTGGAGCCTGCTTCCGATTCTGTGTCTCCCTCACTGTCTATCCCTCCCCCACTCACACTCTGTCTCTGTCTCTGTCTCTCTCTCTCTCTCAAAAATAAAAATAAACATTAAATTTTTTTTTTTTTAAAGAAGGCAGGTATCAGGGCTTGGTGTGAGGCTGATTTGGGGGTATGAGGTCAACACTCAGCCAGGGCGTAGAGCGGGGAGCCCAAGTGGGAGGCTCTGGGGTGTGCTGACAGCACTGGGACGAGGAATTAAATGTCAGATACGATCCTTACAACTCTTTGAACACACGGGTTAGGGGGGTTAGGGGCACCTGGGTGGCTCAGTCGTTGAAACATCTGACTCTTGATTTCAGCTCAGGTCATGATCTCAGGGTTTATGAGTTCGAGTCCCACATTAGGCTCTGTGCTGGGATTCTCTCTCTCTCCCTGTCTGTCTGCAGCTCTCCTGCTCGAGTTCTCTCTCTTTCTCTCCCTCTCTTTCTCTCTCAAATAAAAAAGTTTAAAATTAAACTTAATTAAAATTAAAATTAAAAAAAAAAAAAGAACCACGTGGGTTAGTTAGTATCTTTTGAACCTTAGCATCTGGAACTGTTTCTTATACAAGACCCAAAAGCATCGACTGTGACGGAGAAACACTGATAGAGTTGTTTCTATAAAATTAGAGTTCCTGTTCCCCAAAAGGCACCTGAAGGAAAGGGAGGTGATTTGCACGCTGGGATCTTCATTCGTTTTCTGGTGTTTGCTGCAACAAATTACCTCAAACCGAGTGGCTTAGAACAACACACACTGATTACCTCTGGGTCCCACAGGTTAAATGTGACGCGGTCTGACGGGTCTGCAAGGGGGCACGGGGCTGGTTCCCCCCGCAGGCTCGAGCAAGGAAACCATTCGCTGCGTGGCCTCTTCCGGCTTTGGGGGCGCCATCGGCTCGCCGCCCTGCCCTCAGGGACACTGTCGGGAGGGGACACTCACAGCCGGGACGCTGTCACTCTCCGGCCTTTCCCCCACAGTCACAGCTCCCTCTGACCACAGCTGGGGAGGCTTCTTCGCCTTTAAGGACTCCGGTGTCTACTCGGGCCTGCCCAGGGAATCCAGGGAAATCACCCCATCTCAGGGTGCACGATCTTAATCACATGTGTAAAGTCCCCTTTGCCTTCTAAGGTGACATATTCACGGGTTCTGGGATTAGGGCATCTTCTGGGGAGCCCCACACAAACCGACCAAGAACGGGGAGCCAGGTAGGTTAGGTGGATGTTAGAGAGACAGTGGGAGCCCAAGTAGCCAAATGGAACAACGGCCCAGAGACTCGCTCAGCCTCCCCAGAGGAGGAAGCATCTGGGGCCACTTGGAGTATGAAGGCACAGTTGGCACTCACTTTGTGGGCGTGCAGGCGGGGCTGTGGGGCCCAGGGTCTCCCGCACTGCTGGGGGGCGGGCACGGCCAGACCACCGCTCTGGAGGGCAGTGCAGCATCTCGGTCGAGGTTCGAGCTCACACACCCAGTGACGCAGCCGTCGGGGGCCTGGGGGGTGGGGGGGACGCCCGAGCAGGCAGCAGAACGCCGTGGCGTCCTCTGGCCGTCGGCCACACGCGCGTCGCAGGAAGAGAGGGAGGGACTGGGAGTATCTACACAAAGGAGTATTTTCCACCCGTCAAAACAAACGAACCAGAGCGGCACATGACCGTCTGGGTAGGTCTGGGCAACGAAGCGCCCAGGAAAACCATTACGCGCTTTTGTAAAGTCTAAATCGCTAAACTAAAAAAAAAACTACGCGCCTTGGGCGGGGGGCTACGTATAGATGGGATAAGATGACGTCAACAGGAAAACAAGGATGTGAGCAACACGGGTTTGGGGTCACCCAGGGTGGGGAGGCTGGAGGACGGTAGGGGTGAGGGCTGTTGGGGCCAAGCTTTTCTTTGGCGTGGTGGGTTTCTGGGTCTTTTCAACATTACTAACAAACCCCAACTAAGTATGCAACAGTGTGTGAAAAATGAAACTCCACAGCCAAATGAGGTTTATTCTGGAGAAGTCAAGCCCATGCAACATTCAAAAGTCAATTAATGGGGGCGCCTGGGGGGGGGGGGCTCAGTCACTTGAACATCTGCTTGATTTCGGCTCAGGTCATTCATGATCCCAGGGTCGTGGGATCCAGACCCACGTCAGGCTCTGTGCTGAGGGTGGGGCCTGCTTGAGATTCGTTCTCTCTCCCTCTGACCCTCTCCCCTGCTCATGCTGTCTCTCTTTCTCTAAAGAAATTAACATAAGCCATCACATCGGTGGGAGAAAGAAGAAACATCATACCGTCAGGTACTGCAAAATTTGACAAAATCCAGCACCCACCCAACCCTTGTCTCACGGGGGCGGGGGGTCCCCTTTCTCTGGGCAGCGAGGAGCAGATGTGTGGCATCACCAGCCCTGCAAGGCCCTGGCCTTCTTGCCTTCCCCAAGCCGGGGGGTGGGGGGGTGGGGGGGGTGGCCGGGGGGGGGGGTGTCCAGGTGGGTCCACCCTCCCCGTCAGCAGATGGGGAAGACCCGGAGGGTGGCCTCGCCCAGGCAGGGTGGCCACCCACCCTGCAGCCTCAGCACCTCAAGGTGATCAGGCTCCAGGGGTCTCCTGCAGGGGTCAGCGTGCCCCAGGCCTCCATCCTGTCACCCGTCCCACCTGCCTGTTCCTGTGTCAGAGCCACCAGAAAAGGGCACTGGGCCACCACCTTCCCAGGCCAAACCCAGCCCAGAGAGAAGAGAAACCCCACCTGGAACGGAGCCAGACGGGCCCTTTCCTTGCAGACTGCGGAGTCCTTTGCCCGCAGCAGAGGGGGGCCGGCAGGCAGGGCTGTCTCCACGGTAGGCCCGAGCAGAGCTGGGCCAGGTCCTGACGTCCCAGCCCCGGCTTTCTGTCAGCCTGGCCGGTGCTGCCTGTTGGCAAAGGCCAAGGCTTTGTTCTACAGAGCTAGTGAGGGCGTCAGGCGGCAGCTTCGAGAAGCCACTGATGTGGTCGCCGCCCGTGGTCCTTTGTTTGAGCAAGGCAGGATCTCAGGAGCTCTGAGCATTCTTCTCCCCGGACCTCAGGCCGTGTCCAGGCTGGGCCATCACGGCCGGAGGGGGGCCCTTCACACCGAGGTGTCCAGAAAGCCCCAGCCTTCCGCCTGCTCCCACGTCATTGGAGGTGATCAGAAAGAGTCGGGGACGGGAGGCCGGGGTGGCGTCCCCTCCCGTGTCTCTGGCCTGGCTGAGGGGCTGAGATCCCACCCTAGAAGAGCGATCTCTGCGTCTTGGGGCCTCCCTGGTCTGCTCCCAGCTCTGCCTCCGCTCCCCCGATGGGGAATGTGTGCGCGTGTCAGTGCGCATGTGAGTTCATGTGCAGCGTCCCCTGCCTGCGCAGGGTGTGCTCTGGACCCCGGCCCCTGCGTCCGCCCCTCCCTGTCCCGCTGCCTCCGGGTTCTCCCGCGCTGTCACGGAGAGCTCCCTCGGTGGCTTGGGCCGGAAGCCGGAGAGGCCGGGGCGTCCGTGTCTGGGCTCAGCCCCGGCTGGCCCCGCATCCAAGCCTATGCCACCCCAGTGTCCTATTGCAGCCCCGTCAGGGCAGCTGTCTTGCCCTGGGTGGGGGGCGGGGTGGGGAGCTGGCGGCTGGGAGTACCTCGCTCACGCTCCACCTGTCTGCCCACATGCCCAGGTGAGGCTGGGGTCCCCTCGGATCCCGAAGGTCCCCCGGAGCGGCCCCACGCCTGTCCTCTCCCTACTGTCTCATCAGCACCACGGAGGAGGAGACATCGCCCGCTGGCCTGGTCCGCTGGTCCCTCCACCTGCTGGCTGGGCAGCTCGGCTCCCTGAGGCCTTCCAGCCTGGCCATTCATTCGGTTCCGGGCTGAGCATGGGCCCTGCACCCTGTAGGGGCTGGAAGACGCTCCAGGAGGAGAGAGGGAGGGACAGAGTCCCCGCGTGCATCTGAGCCGCCCTCAGTCTCCACAGGGCCCGCACCTGAACTGCCCTAGGAAATGGCCAGCCTTCTCCCGTGCCTCCAGGGAGATTCCTCACCCTCACCCCTGCATCGCCCCAGCCTCCCTGGAGCAGTGAGGCCTTCTGTTGCCCTGAGGTCCCCCATTTTGGAACTGGAGCCACCTGCAGGCCTGGCTGGGGGCTGGCCAGCCTGACAGCCAGGGTGGAGCTGAGAGCCTGGGCCGAGCCCTCAGCTGGGCGTCCTCTCCTGCCCGTGCGGTGACGCCTTCTCTCTGCCGAGGGCACACGACTGCAGGGCTCCTTTCTCAGCTGGCGCCCGTGGCGGGTCCCTCCCCGGCCACACGTGCCCTTGGCCGTCACGAGGCGTGCACCCCCCAGGTGCTTACAGGCTAGCCCAGGTGGCCAGGGCGGGGTTCTGTGTGTCTGGCGGGGGGCCGGGAACGGACGAGCGTCGGGCAGAGAATGGCCATGGCTGTCACGCACAGGCGTGAGCACGGCGCGCACGGGTGAGCAGGTGGGCTCAGGTCTGCGAGCTGCATGCAGGGGCCGCAGGTGCTCACACGAGAGGACGTGCTCAGGGAGGCTCAGGTGTGGGGGAGCTGACCTGACCGCCCTCTTCCGGCAGCGACCCTGAGCCAAGCAGAATCTGCTTCTCCCCGAGAACTTTATTTTTGTTTTGTAATTTTTTTTCTGAGTTTACTCATTTATTTTGAGAGAGAGTGAGCATGAGCAGGGAATGGAGAGAGAGAATCAGAAGCAGTCTCTGTGCACTGTCAGCGCAGAGCCCGGCACGGGGCTCGATCCCACGAACCGCAAGACCATGACCCGGGCTGAAATCAAGAGTCTGCCGGGTAACCGACCGAGCCACTCAGGCTCCCCGAAAGCTGCCCCTCTTGAAAGCCTTTAAAAAAAAATGTGGTGTGATGTATTTATAATAAAGCTTAATATAATGTATAATATATACGCTTTGTAATAAATAAAGCACGCAGATCTGAAATGAACAGATCAGCTTAGTTTTACAAACGTAGACACTACCCGGAAACAGCCGGATCAAGACGTGGGACGCTTCTGTCACACCGGGAGCCCCCTCCCTCCCCGTCCCGGGGAGCCCCGCCCCCTCCCAGAGCTCACAGGTGCTCTGACGTCCCTCGCGGCGGCCAGCCTTGCCTGTCCCCGAGCCTGCATGGACACACACACACACACACACACACACACACACACACACACACTGTGTGGC
This sequence comes from Herpailurus yagouaroundi, assembly GCF_014898765.1. Taxonomy (NCBI): domain Eukaryota; kingdom Metazoa; phylum Chordata; class Mammalia; order Carnivora; family Felidae; genus Herpailurus; species Herpailurus yagouaroundi. The sequence continues at coordinate 7,387,400 of NW_024412786.1, read as the reverse complement.
CGGCTCCCTTCTGGGAACACCACGTTTCCGAGATTTGTCCCGCGGCCGCGTGCGCCGCTCGCCTCTTCCGCGCGTGGCCGTCTCGCACCGCGCCCCGAGCTGTCAGCAGCGCGTTCTTTGGTGTCCCGGGAGGCGCACGACACCCTCTGGCTACCTGTGCTGTCACTCGGAGCTTCACGGACGCGGAGTGAAGCCGCCTTCGGTTCCGATGGTGCCTTTTGGGGGACGTGTGCACCACTGTCCCCGGGTGGCAGCACCCGCGGGCCTGTCGCGCCACGTTGTCGCTGACGCCTGACGTCGTCCGTCTTCCTCCTTCCGGCCATTTTAGCGAGTGCACGAGAGCACCTCATCGGGGCGTCGATCAGTGTTCCCCCGACCAGTCGTGGCGTCGAGCGCGGGTTCGTGGGCGCGTTGGCAGGTAGACGCCCGCATCGGGGAAGCGCCCGTTCCAACCTTTGGTCTGTCTTTTTTTAAAATCATGCGGTCTTTTCCTCATCGACCTGTAGGCATTCTTGATACTTTCTGGATACAAGTCCTCCACCAGCCTTAGACGGTCTGTTCATTCTATCCATGATGTCTTTCCGTATAGAGAAGCTCTTGACTTTAAGGAAGCCCGAGTGGTCAAATATTTGCCTTTTATTGTCGGCGCTTTTGTGTTGGGTTAGATCTCGGCCGTTCCCGAGGTCCCGCAGCCACATCCTGCTGTCGTGTTCTCCGGGATGGTCTTCGCCGTCCCGTTTAGGTGTCCAGCCTCGCCAGGATTACTTTTATAACTGTGTAGCAGGAAGCACGACCCACGCTTTTCCATATGGATACCTGCTTTGTCCCGGGACCGTTTATCGAAAAGAACATTCTTTCCCCGCTGGACTGAAACCGTGCCTTGGTTCCAAGCCAAGTGATCGCATGGATGTGTTTGTACCTCTGTATGCTCCGGGCTGTTCCGCTGAGATAGTCGTCGATCGAATCTAATCCCACCTGACTAACAGTGCGACCTAAGACTGCCTCCACCGATACCCTCCGTTCCTCCCTGACGCTTGGCGGTGAGGCTTGAGCTCCGTCGTGTGAATCTGCCGAGCCCGTTGTTCTTCAAAACTGTTTTGCCTGCTTGGGGCTCCTTGCGTCTCTGTAAATATTTTAGAATCTGCTTGAAATTTCCCCCCCAAAATATTAACAAATAAAAGCATTCAGAGACTGATTGGAGTCACATCGAATCCGTACCTCAAAATTAGCACCTTACCGATACGGTATCTTCCAGCTCGTAAACCTTGTATCCTGAATTAATTCATGGCTTCTTTCCTGTTTTTCACTAGCGTTTCTGTGTAGAGACCTCGCTCGTCTCCGATAGATTTATTCTGAGGCATTTTATGGTTTAGATGCCGCTGTAATTGGAACCTCTTTATTTTTTTTTTTTTTTCTGATTGCCACTAGCATATAGAAATGCCCTTGGTTTTTGCATGTTGTCTTTAAAACCAGTGCTCTAGGGCGCCTGGGTGGCGCAGTCGGTTGAGCGTCCGACTTCAGCCAGGTCACGATCTCGCGAGATCTCACGTGATCTCGCGTGAGTTCCAGCCCCGCGTCGGGCTCTGGGCTGACGGCTCGGAGCCTGGAGCCCGTTTCCGATTCCGTGTCTCCCTCTCTCTCTGCCCCTCGCCCGTTCATGCTCTGTCTCTCTCTGTCCCAAAAATAAATAAACATTGAAAAAAAAAATTTAAAACCAGTGCTCTTGCTAGATTCATTGGGCAATAGAATGGTTTGTCTGAAGATTCTGGAGATTTTTTTTTTAAACATCTATGATTACATCATTTGCAAGTAATGATGGTTTTACTTTTTTTCCCATCCTGTTCCTTTTTCTTCCCTTGACGCGCTGGCCGAGGCTTTCAGGATGATGTCGAGTAGAAATGGTGAGAGCGGACGACCCTGCCTGGCTCGCTGTCTCAGAAGGAAGGTGTCTAACGTCTCACTGTGGAGTATGATGTTCACTCTACCGGGTTTTGTCTGGTTTCCCGCATGGATTTGCTTTCTGCATAACACAGCTTCCCTCTGTTCCTGGTTGCTTCTCAGTCGCGTTTCTGACTGTGAGTGGGTCTTGAGTTTCATCAAATGTTTCTCTGATCTTTTGAATTGATCACATGTCTTTTCTTACACTTATTCTGTTGATTGTTGATTTTATTCTGTGATTATAAAATAAATATAATTTATTCTTACTCATTCTGTGGCTTATTCTGTGGGTTGGTTTTTGGATGCTAATGCAACCTTGGATAAGTGGATCAGACCTCATCTAGCGTATGTCTTTATAGACAGCGTTGGGTTCAGATTCTTGCTATTATGGGCAGGACATTTGCACCTACAGTTAGGAGAGATTGGCCTGTGATCTGCCTTCTGCTTCATAAAAATCCTCCAAAAGATTTGTATAAAACTGGTGTTATTTCTTCCTTAAATGTTTAGAAGAATCTACTAATAAAATCACCTAGATTTAAAGTTTTGTTTATTTTTTTAAATTTTTAATGTTTATTTTTGAGAGAGAGAGAGAGAGAGACAGACAGACAGAGTGCAAGCAGGGGAGGGACAGAGAGAGGGAGACACAGAATCTGAAGCAGACTCCAGGCTCCGAGCTGTCAGCACAGAGCCTGACGCGGGGCCCAAACTCACAAACCACGAGATCATGACCTGAGCCCAAGTCGGATGCTTCACCGACTGAGCCACCCAGGTGTCCCTTGTTTGTTTATTTTGTGCAAAGATGATTAAAATTCCAAATGTAACTTATGTAATTCATACTGGGAACTTTGAAGTTTTTATGTCTTGTGTCTGTTTTTATATATTATTTTAAGGAATTGATATATTTTAACTAAGCTATCAAAATTATGTTTGTACATAATATCCTCTGAGTAGAGTTTTTGATCCTCGAGGTCTATAAAGATGTTCAATTTTTGATCCGTTGGTGATGTGCAGCCCCAGGTCCCCCGGTCACTCTTGCCAAAAGTTTGTCAATGTCATTAGTTTCTTCAGGGAATCAAAATTTGGCTTTGCTGATGTTTTTAACGTAAGGTTCATTTTTTATTGCATTGAGTTATACTCTGTATTCTCTCTTTCTATCAACTTTCTTTAGGTTTAATTTTTTTTTTAAACTTCTTAAAACAGAGGTCAGCCTCCCTCTTCTCTAATATATACATTAAAGGTCATCAGTTTTTCTCTAAGGACTTATTCATGGTACCTCAGCCATTCATTTAGCTGTGATATGTGGCATTTTTATCATTATTCAGTTCAAAATACTTTCTGATTCTTAGTAGATTTTTTTATTTGATCTTGTATCATTTAATTTCTAAGACACTTCAGAATTTCTGGTTATCTTTTCCTTATTGATTTTAACTTAATTTCACTGTGGTCAGAGAACCCACCTGTGTGATTGAATTTTTTTTTTTGAAATTTGTTAGAACATGCTTTTAGAGCCGTGTATATAGTCTGTTTGGGTAAGTGTTCCGTGTGCAGTTGGAAAGCTTATGTGCTGTTCAGCCATTGAGAGCAGCGCTCTGTAAATATTGACTAGGTCAGGTTGCCACTCATGTTGTCTAAATTCATCTCTCTGTCTATGGTTTGACTGCTTTTTATCAGTTGCCAACAGAGGTGTATTCAAATCTCCCCCCATGATGGTGCATGTTCTCTTTTGCCTTTTAGTTCTGCCAGTTTTGCTTTATGTATTTTAAGATTATGTTTTTAGGTGCATACAGATTTAGAATTGATATCTTCTTACCAGAGTGATGACTTTTTAAATTATGAAATATCCCTCTTTATCTCTGGTTATATTTAAAGTTTACCTTGTGTGATAGAGCTTACCCATACCAGCTCCATTTTGGCTACACCACGACATCTCTTTTTCTGTCCTTTTGCTGTCACGCTTTCTACATCTTTATATTTTTAGCCCCGTCTGCCAGTGTTGGTCCTTTAATTGGAATGCTTTGTCCTGTTGCAGTGCACGCACTCTGCTGCCTTCCACTCATCCCCCCTTTGTCCCCTCACTTCTTTCTTATCTCCTTTCCTGCTTCTGGATTAATCAAATATTGATACTATTTAATTTGTATTCTCTGTTAGCTTGTTGCATTTACACATTTGTATTATTCCATCAGTGGTCGACATCTTGACTCATCAGGGTTGACCTCAAAGTAGCACTTTTGCCACTTCCCTGACAGCACAGGGTGCTCACAGCTGTGTGACTCCATCAACACCCTCTGCCTTTTATGCTATTTTTATCACACATTTCAGTTATGCTATACAGATACATGTGTGTATCCCATTTTTAACTGCATGCAGATTTAGGATTGATATCTTTCTACCAAACTGACCTTTTTTTTTTTTTTCTTCAGTTATAAAATATCCCTCTTGGTCTCTAGTGATGTTTAAACCTCATGAAACCTCACTATTTAAGTCAATGCAAATTTAAACTTTCTCATAAATCTGCCTTTTTATGTGTCCTTGATTCCTTCCTGTATTCCCATGCTTCCTTCTGGGATCATTTTGCTCTGCCCGGGGAGTCCCCTGAGTCATTCTTCCAATGCGGGTCTCCTAGCAGTGAATTCTCTTGGTTTTGGTTTTGGTTTTGTTTCCTTCCTCCTTCCTTCCTTCCTTCCTTCCTTCCTTCCTTCCTTCCTTCCTTCTCTCCTCCCTTTCTTCTTTCTTTCTTTCTTTCTTCCTTTCTTTCTTTTTTTCTTTTTCTTTTTGGTAGTAAAATATACATAACATAAAATGTAGCATCTTAACCATTTTTGTGTACAGCTCAGGGGCATTGAGCACATTCACGTGTCGTGCAGTTGTCCTCACCATCCATCTCCAGGACTTTTTCATGTTGTGAAACGGAAACTCTGTCCCCATTAAACACCAACTGTCATCCGTCTCCCCCAGCCCCTGGATCCCACCATCCTGCTGTCTGTCTCTATGAATCTGACTCCTCTAGGGACCTCATCTGAGTAGAATCCTATAGGATTTGCTTCCTTTACTTTTGTCTTCATATTTTTTTAATTTTTTAAAATGTTTATTTACTTCTGAGAGAGAGAGACAGAGAGACAGAGAGACAGAGCGTGAGCGGGGGAGGGGCAGAGAGAGAGGGAGACACAGGATCCAAAGCAGGCTCCAGGCTCCGAGCTGTCAGCACAGAGCCCGACGCGGGGCTCCAACTCACGAGCTGCGAGATCATGACCTGAGCTGAAATTGGACGCTTAACACTCAGGCGCCCCAACTTTCATCTTCATATTTCAGGGTATATTTGATGGGTCTCGAATGCTTCCCTGTGCACTTTAAAGATGTCACCCGACTTTCATCCAGTCATCAGGATAATGTGCCATCCCCTCCTCCACTGCTGCTGTGACCTTCCCTGTTGCTCAGCGGCATTACTGTCATAAGCCCAAGGATCTAAAGAGCTGTTTGAGTCTGCAGCCTGATGTGTTCCATCATTTCTGGAAAATTCTCAGCCACCGAGTCTCCACTTGTCCCCTCTCCTTCTGGGATTCCACACGTACACGAACTTTTAACCAGATGTCCCTCATCTTACCTTTTTGTGTGTGTTTAATGCTGCTGTGTCTCCGTGCTCCCACCTGCCTGTGCCCTTCCAGTTCTTGTGTGCCCACTCTGCCATCAAATTCATCTGCCTTCTTACCTTCCATCCTTGTCTTTTCTGTTCTAGAATTTCCATTTTATTATTGTCACCGCAGATGTCATTTCTCTGGTGAAATTCTCCTTCTATCTTCTTGAACCCATGATCTTTATTTTTTTTAAGCTTATTTATTTATTTTGAGAGAGAGGCAGAGTGCGTGCATGTGTGGGCAAGCAGCGGAGGGGCAGAGAGAGAGAGAATCCCACACAGGCTCCTTCCTGTCAGCGCAGAGCCTGCCTCGGGGTTCGATCCCACCAGTGGTGAGATCAAGCGTCGGACATCTAACCGACTGAGCCACCCAGGTGCCCCTGCCATGGTTAAAGTCCTCATCTAAAAGCTCTGAAGCAAACCATAGCTGTCTGTTTGCTCATGCGTCCGTGGGTCAGCATTTGGGCTGCTCGTCCGGTGGTCTTCCTTAGGCTCGGCTGGGCAGGACTGGGTGGTCTCCTCCAGCCACACGTGTCTGGAGCTGCCCGGCCGGCAGCCCGGCAGCAGCCTCGCTCAGACACATCCGTGGGGCAGCAGCGTTCCAACAGGATGACGGTGGGAGCTGCGAGGTCTCGAGATCACGGCTCAGACTCACGGCCCTCTCCCACCACGGGGGCCTCACCTCTTGCTTGGGAGAACTACAGAAGATCTTGACCCGTCTTCAGTCCGCAACAGGCCGTAAGTCCCAGCACAAGGTTCACTCACCCCTACAGGACACATGAGAGTCTCGTGTGATGAGTGACGGCATCCGCCCTTGCTTCTTGCCTTTGTCCAATGCCCGGTCCCCAAACCAGCACCGTGTGTTTGAGGGTCTCGGGGCACCTGCATGGCTCACTCGGTAGAGCGTCTGACTCTTGATTTCGGCTCGGGTCACGATCCCAGGGTCGTGGGGTCCAGCCCCGCGTGGGGCTCCGCACTGCGTGTGGAGCCTGCTTGGGGTTCTCTCTCTCCCTCTCCCTCCACCCCCGGACCCCGCTTGTGCGTGCACATGCTCGCTCGCTCTCTCTCTCTCTCTCTCTCTCTCAAAATAGAAAATAAAATAAGTAAAAATAAAAAATTTAAAAAGACCACAACCCGTTTTCTTGCTCACGATTCCGTGGCTCAGCAATTTGGGGTCAGCTCGGCTGGGGGGTCGTTCTGCTTCGTGTGCGTGTTCGTGCGGGTGCGGCCATCTGGCGGCTTAACCGCGGCTGGATGGTCAGGGGCGGCCTCGCTCGTGTGTGTGTGTCGCTTGATGCTGGCTCTTGACTGGGGGCCCCCGCTCTCCTCCGTGTGGCTGCCCCGGCCGGCCGGCTCAGACGGGTTCACGCGGCCGCGTTCCAGGAATGCTGGCTTCCCAGCATTCTTTTTGTCGGAACAGGCATCAGGTTCCCCCAAACTCGCAGAGTGGGAAGAGCAGAGCTGTCTCTTGATGGAGCGGCTACGAGTATGCAGCACATCGCCTGCGTCACATCCTTAGATCTGTTTCTGCGGTCTGTTTTCTCCCTTGGTTGTTGGTCTTTTGAGCATAAAAAACCATGTGCAGGCTCCCTGCTATCTCCCCGCAGATGATCTGGTCTTCCTCCAGCGTGGAAAGGGCACAGGGCAGGGCGCTTTGCTCCGGGTGGAGACTGAAACGATTTGAGGCCATAGGGGTCTTGACTGAAAGCTTGGGGAGTCCCAGGGTCCCATCTCCTGGGTAGACCCTGAACCCCAGTGCTCCTCTCCGCAGTGACATAAGCCTGCAAGTTGTCTGCTTAGCTTTTTACCCTCCTAGAATCTTACCCCATGCCTGTGCAGCTTAATCCACAAATGCTTCAAGGGGACATTCTGTGAAAGGGGGCTCACGGCTCAGGAGCCCCCATCCCCCCAAGTCCTGGATGTCTTTGTGGCCCTGGACTCCCCTGTCTGTCTCCCCAGCCCGACGAGCCTGACTCTGTGTGCTACACGACAAATGCATCAGTGCTCAAAGGAGGAGACGTGCGGCCACACGCACGGCCCGTGTGGTCGGTCTCTTTTCCGGGATCTCAACCCTTCACATCGCTGTGTCACCCCACAGCCATCACACCCCTGTGCTGGTTTGTTCCTTCATCTCATGGGGGTTCTTGGCAGAGGTCGGGTCACACGCGGGCTGCGTGGCCGAAGCCGCATGGCTTCCGTGCAGGTGTATTTCCTTCTAGACGTCTTTCTATGCACACCATCAGCCATGTTTCTGGAAGGATCTTTGTTTCTAGAAGGGACTTGACAGGGGAGACAATACAATCTCCTGACACAGGGGCTCAGGCAGTGACTGTCTCTGGCTTGTTCCTCCTGTAGCCCTTACATTTTCCGAGCACATGCGCATGTGTGGCAACAGGGAACGTTCCAGCGGAGAGGGGCTTCAGGCACCCGCTGTACTCCTTCCCCATTATACTGGTGAGGAGCCTGAAGGCCCAAGGGTGGAAAGAAGCTTCTGTGGTTCTGCTGAGTTAGGGGCACAGCCCGTATGAACCCAGGACTCTGACTCCCGCACCATTTCCAAGCAACAGACGAGGCAAGGGTCCCTCTGGGCTCATCCTGCTGGCTAAAAGCTTCTTGCCTCTGGCCTGCCCCCTTCCCCTGCCAGGATGGAGTCTCGAAGACCTCCATCCCGTGGGGTGAACATCCTCCGCGTTTCTGGAAGGGCCCAGCCTGCACGCAGGAGGCACTTGGGAAGACGCTGAGACGCTGAGAGTGCCGGGCGCAGGATGACCGTCCCAGGGGGGCCACTCATGCCTCTTCTCCATTTTCTGCCACAGGCTGCGGGAGCACCATCGGGCCACCATCAAGGTCATCCGGCGTATGCAGTATTTTGTGGCCAAGAAGAAATTCCAGGTGAGTCCTACGCTTAGCCCTCCTGCCCTTGGCCAGCCCCGGCAGCCGCTCGTCCACCCTCGGCCAAGACTACGAGGCCTCCATACCCTACCACAGCCTAGACCTCACCCTTCACCCATCAGATACCCTGAAACAATGTCATTCTCCACCCCTAAGACAGCGGGCCCCTGGGAGGACACTGCCCTAGGGTCCAGCCTGGAGCCGGATGCACACAGAGCCTCAGGGGCTCACGCAGCCCTTCCCTAGGTGACTGACTGATGATGGCAATGACATACAGTGTCCCACCCCACGTCACCTGGGCAGGAAGTGGGGTCCCCTAGACCCTGGAGCCCCGTCCCATGCAGTCAGTGCTCCTGGCCCTGTTCTCCACCACCCCCCACGTGAGTCAGGAGAACGGGAGGGAAGCCCGGCCCTGCCTGCCCCAGGGGGGTGACCCACCTTTACAGGGAGAGGTGGGGGGCTCCTCGGCTGGTGGGGCTGGAGCCTGAGGGCTCCCGTCCCCCATCAGCTGTCCGTCCAGGGCTGGGTCTTCTGGGGCCCCCAGAAGAAAGCCAGCTGGTAGCAGGCCTAGCTCCTTCCTCCTGCTGTGGGGACAGTCCTTGGTCTGAGGAGGTCCCAGGCTCAGCCCTCACTCTGAGAGCATGTAGACTTCAGAAACGGGGACCCACGGGGCTGCTCATTCTCTTTCCAGAAGGCCTGGCCACCAGCGCCTTTAAAAAGTGACTGCCCGCTGGAATGGGGGTTGGGGGCCACCCAGAGCAGTGGCGGTGTCCAGAGCCCCAAGCAGGGAAGGGCGGGGGCTGACCTGCTCACTTCCCCCAGCGCGGACCCCGCAGGGCTGGGGCGAGAACCCGTGCCCCTATGTCCTGCTCCCGGCTGCGGATTCCACGCGGCCCCTTCGGCAGAGCCCACACCCACTTGGGCCACGGAGCCCGACTCGGTGGGGGGTTCTGGAGGCAGGTCCACGGCGGGTCCTCCCCATCCGTAACAGGAACCAAGAGCCCAAGAGATTGGCGTGAGACGGCGTCCTCACGTCCCGCACGCGGCCGTCACACGCGGCCGGCTTTTGGGGAGCATCTTCCCCAGAGACGACCACCACTGATCCGAGCCCCAGGAGCGCCCCTCGGCGAGCCTCCCGCCCCCCACTAACGAGTGGCGTGCAGCTGTGGGAACCCCCTCCAGGGGTCTGGTCTGGGCAGGACCAAGGGGACCCCGGGAACACCAGACATCAGCCTGGTGGAGCAGAGGGCTCCGTGGGGCATCTTCCAGGATGGGGATGGCCCCCAGCCCGAGAAGCCAGGCCCCTGAGGCTCCAGGGCCGCGCCTACCGCCTGAGCACAGCAGGAACAGTGGTGGGGGTCGGCTGTGCCAGGGTGGACAGCGGGCTTCCGGGGGGGGGGGGGTGCTGTTGCCAGGATTTAAGCACACCCAGCACAGCCGGCAGAAACTCGGGGTTTCTGGCAGGCCCCGGTCGGGGGTAACGCGGGCAGCTTCCCGCGCAGGACAAAGTTTGTCCCTGGCAGACGGGGTTCAGGGGCTGGAGCTGACTCGGGGAGCACCCTGTCCCTGAAATGCAGGTGAGAAAACCACCTGCTCGCATCAGTAGGGGCAGTAGGGGCCCTGTACTTCCTTCCAGGCTGGGGTTCCCCTTGCCTGCCGCACAACACGGGCCAGGGCCCTGCAAGTGGCCTGGGAGGCCCCCAGAAGCAGGCCGGGCAGCCCCACCTTCCCTGCTCTCTGACGCACCCCTGTGCACAGGACCCTTGGGGGCCTCGAGTAAAGCAGGTGGGGCCCTTTGAATGGAGAGGCTCTGAGAGCCTCGCGATTTGTTCTTGCGGGGTACACGGGCTCTCAGGCAAGGCGGGGACAGGGGCGGCCTCAGCCTCACCAGCTGGCCCTTGTTGCCAGGGAGGGACAGGGATGGGGGGGAGGGACCCACAAGGTAGCGGTGGGGGGGAGGGGGAGCCCCTGGCAGGGAGGAGCTCTGCAGGGCTCCGGCCCAGGCCCAGCTGTCAGGGATGCCTTCCCTTCCCCCCACAACAGCCTGTCTGTCTGTCTGCCTGCGCCCGCACCCCGCCCCGCCCCCAGCCTCAGGGGCCGCAGACGTGGCGGGTGGCCCCCCGCCTGCCTCGCTGGCTGGCCGATAAGTGCCCGGCGGGCCGCCCCTGTGTCTGGCCAGAGGAGCCAGAGCCTCGTAGGCCTCCGACTTTGCCTTGAACTCCCGTGTCCACCGTCGGTCAGTCTGGTCGGCCCTGCATTATCTCAGCTCATCTCAGGCTCCGGCTGCTGCGGCCGGAGGAAACTAGCTCTGGAGAGAAAGCTGAGATGGTTTCTGCAGCTGGGCCCCAGGCAGCCCCTTTGACAGAGGCCTCCAGGAGTGGGGACCAGACCCTGGGGGACTCATCCGTACTAAGAGAAGTCTCAGAGGGCCTGGGGCCCCACTGGGCCACGGGCCCTGGGTCTCACCCGGCGTCACTGACCCTTCTGTGGTCTACGTTCTGACCAAGGTGAGGTGGGCGGGGCCGTGCCCAGCAGCCTTACCCCGAGCCACGCCCAGAGAGCCGCCCCCTCCTCTGCGGGCGTACACGCTCCCGCACTCCCGTGCCTGCCCAAAGGCAAATTTGTGCCCACCAAAGTCCCAACACGCTCAGGTGCCCAGGTCTCCCCCTACACGCCACCCTCCACGACCTCCAGCCTGTCTGGGAGCCCGGCACAGGGATGTGCCCCACCCCAGGCCAGGCCTGCACCGCCTTGAACTCTGAAGCCAGCCGGTGCCCCAGCCTGCCCCAGACCTCACCACATGCCTGTAGGTGCCACATGCCTCACAAAGCGCTTTGGCCCACAGCAGGCTGTCATGACTCAGGGCCGCCTTCAGCGTGCACCAAGGAAGAGCTCAGACTCTTACAGAAGGGACGAGCAGACATTCCCATTCCCATTTTGCAGAAGGGACGGTCAGGGATCGGCATCCCCCATCGCACAGAAGGAAAAACCAAGATCTGGGGACATTAGCACTAGCCCGTACCCAAGTGTTTTGATGACTGTCACTCAGCTCAGTGTGGACGGCCTGGAGTCCCAGCCCGTGCCCGACCCTGTGATGTCGGGACAGGCCTGGCATGCGGCCCACAAGGTGACACAGGTGGTTCTGGGGCCCCGCACGGTTGCAGGTCCTTCTGTTGGGGGCACAGCTATGGTTTGGGAAAGATCAGGGCAATCCCAGCCCCGCCAATCTCAGGGTCCTGACTCGGGGCCCGGAGAAGGACTGTATGTTGCCTGTGAGGGCCCCCCCCCGGTAGATCGTGTGGGGCGCAGGAACCCCCTGGGCCCCTGGGAGGGGGAGGCCTCTGCCTTGGACCTCCTCCAAGGTCCTGCCTTGGACCTCTCCTTGGACCTCCTTGGACCTGGCAAGCATAATGCCAGGGTGCCCGTGTTGAGCTCAGGGCCCCTGGGCATGTCAGAAGGGTACCCAGGGATCTGAAGGAGGTGCCCTCAGGGGGGCCCGTCTTTCTGGGGGAGCAGGGGTGGCCACGCCCTCAGACTAGGGTAGCCCTAGTCTCGGGGGGAGAGGGCACCCCAAGGAGGGGAGGCCTCAGGTGGGCAGGGGGACATGTCCCCAGGGACCCCCAGGCTCCAGAGCGGCCTTGACATCGGGTGGGGTATCTGCACCTCATTCCTTTTTGGCCTCTGACCCAGCCGGCCTGCTGCACCAAGACGTCCGGGCCTTTGCCCTCCTCAGCAAGAGGCAGCACCCCCAAACTCATTGCTAACGTGGACTCTTCAGTGCTAACGAGGACCCTGGGCCCTTGGGCAGGCGGGTTCTACGTCCCCACGCGGCTCTGGCTGGCTTGTGCGGGTGAAGGGCCTCCTGGGCCATCGAACCCCCATCCAGCCGGCCTGCTGCTACCTGGGGGAGACCCTCAGCCCACGGGCTCCTGGGAACGGGGCCATAAATGCGGCTTGAGGTTTCACTGGCATCATAAGAAGCCTCATTCTCTCTGTTGTGGTTTCTGGTGATTTCACCTGAGCCCCATGTGCGTTTACGGGCTCAGAGCTGGCACCAAGCCCAGGTGCCTTGGGGTCAGCTGCCCTGCCCTGCGCGGCCCCAGGCTTGCTGTGCAAACAGCCCCTCTGCCCTGGCGGCCTCAGAAGCCCGGCAGGCGGCCTGTGCCAGAGAGCAGGCACGGCTGGCTGAGGCTGTCACCTGAGGCCACCTCCACCTGCCGCGGAGACTATCTGGGAAGAGCGCAGAGCGGCACCCCCCCCCCCCGGCCTCCCTGAGAACAGTGGGCGCACCTGTCCGCGAGTGTGTCCAGGCTCAGCTTGGGGCCAGGGGGACAGTGGCTGCACAGAGCTGTGTGTGCCCATCAGCAGGACCAGCTCTTCCCAAGAACAGAGGCTGGTAGCCAGGAAAGGGAAAGCAGGCAGGCCCCTGCGGTGAGTGAGCCGGAAGCTAAGGCCCAGAGAGGCCAAGCGCCGGCCCAGGATCACCCAGCCCCAGTGACCAAGACTGGAGCAGCCGAGCCACTGGAGAGGGCGTGCTGGGCCAGCACTGCCCTGTTGGGCCCCAGGGGTAACCTCCTTAAACCCACAAGGGGCCCCTGGAGGCGGGCGGCTTCCCTGTGAGTTGAGTTGCCGCGGGGCCCGGGGTGACGCATCTTTCCGCCCTGCAGCAAGCGCGGAAGCCCTACGACGTGCGGGACGTCATCGAGCAGTACTCCCAGGGCCACCTCAACCTCATGGTGCGCATTAAAGAGCTGCAGAGAAGGTGGGCGCTGCTGCCGGGATCGCAGGACAGGGAGATCGGTGGGGTGGGGGGGGCCCCCTCCCGCACCGGCCTGGAGGCCCCTGCTCCACACCCCCCCCACCCCTCCCCCGCGCGACCCTGGGCAGCCCTTCCCACCACCCGACCCACAGCTCGGGCCTCCTACCCCCCACTTCCAGGCAAGGGCCAGGCCCCGCCCCAGGACACGCCCACCGCCTGGGAGACTGCCAGGGGCAAAGCCCCGCCCCCCCCCCCCCCCCCCCCCCGGGTCTGCACCCTGGGCTGTCCCAGTCCTAGAGCTGGAGCCACGAACCCTAAGTACCGGGAGCCACCGTGTTCCAGGCTCTGGCTTCGAGCCCGGAGCCCTCGTTCCCATGGAGGCAGCATGGTCCTTGGGCCCTGTGCAGGCTCAGGCCAGCTGTGCCTCTACCGCAGGCTAGCCTGGGAACCCAACGGCCTGTGTCACAGGGTATGGCTGGGACATCGTGCCTGTCCTCGGGCTGCTCCCCACCCCGCCCAGCCCCATGGCTAACCTGCTCTAGGGATATGAAGCCCACCCATCTCGGCAACCTGGCCTCGCTCTGGAAGGGCTCACTCGCGGGACGTTCTCTCTGAGTGTGGCTGAGGCACCTGGCCTAGGCTGCTTACAAGACAATGACAGGACACTGGGCAGTCCTGAGGCCCTGCGCTGCCCAGGGGGTACGTCTAAGGGGCTTTCCAGCCACTGCTCCCCACCTCTGAGCCCCCTGCCCATAGTAGTACAGCCTCTGGGGCCTGGAAAGCCCCCGGCAGCTTTGTGGGTGCCCCCGAAAGGGGTGGGTGGCTTGTCACACTGCTGGGCACCTTGCCTGTCCACCCGCCAGTGCCCAGGCCCAGCATGAGCTCGTCCCTGTCTGTCTCCCTCCCAGGCTGGACCAGTCCATCGGGAAGCCGTCCCTTTTCATCTCTGTCTCAGGTGGGTTCCCACATCAACATAGGGTGGCCAGCACCTTCACCTGCCTCTCCCCACCAGAATAGGCCACCAGGGCCTCAGAGGTACAGGACACTCAACACGCCACGGGGGACCAGGTGGACCCAACCCTGAGCCAAGTGCCCTGGAATTACACGCCCTACAAAGAAAGTTTCAGTTAGTGCAAGGAACCACGCGGGTCCCTTTAAACAGCAGGCCTTCTGGGCCATCAAAGATCTAGAGGTAGAAACGTGACCCGTATCCTATGAAGGAGGAGACCTGGGGAAGGGGGCTCGGGGGGTGAGTAGCCAGCCCAGAGCCCGAGGGACCAGCAGCAGCAGCGAGGGGGATGCCATTCTCCACCTCTGACTCCTCGTGTCCTCTGGAGCGGGGCTACGGTCACACTAGGAAGTTCCTTGGGATCGGCCTAGCCCAAGTTCAAGCGGGAGCCGTGGCTCACACAGGGGCCAGAAGGCAGGGCAGCTCGGCCTGGGCAGGGCTGGTGCAGCCTGGGGCGGGGGACAGGGGGCACAGAAGGTCCACGTTCGTTCCCAGACCACCGCGATAAAGCAAATATCGCAATAAAGTGAGCCAAAGGATTTTAGGGTCTCGCAGTGCACGTAAAAGTTACGTTTACACTGTATTGTAGTCTACTGTGTGCGACGGCATATGTCTGCAAAACCAACGTGCATGCCTTAATTAAAAAGAACTTTGTTGCTCAGAAGTGCAAACCGTCATCTGGGCTCTCAGCGAGTCCCGTCACTGACGACAGATCACCAAAACCAAAACAAATGTAAGAATAATAAAAAAAACGTTTGAAATAGTGCAAGAATGACTGAGTTGTGGGGGTGCCTGGGTGGCCACAGACCTGAAGAGGCAGTGGGCCACGGGGCTCCCTGCCCAGCTCACGTCTGGAGCTCCCACCAGGGAAGAGCTTGCAGAGATGTCCTCCCAGGTGAGCCCCCCACCCCCGTCACCCTGCTCTCTGAGGCCCTGCCCCGGTGCCAACACGCGTCCCTGATTCTGGTGCTCTACCCCACAGAAAAGAACAAGGACCGGGGCAGCAACACCATTGGGGCCCGCCTCAACCGGGTAGAAGACAAGGTAGGCGCGAGGGGCCCGGCCCCCCACTGGCTCTGCCGGTCACCGTCCCGGGGGCTGGCACCCGCGGTGGCCGTTCGCTCTCCCACATCCGTCCTGAGCTGCCGTGCGGGATTCCGGGGGTGCTAGGGGGCTGCGGGCCTCCCTGCCCCCTCCTCCTGTGCTCAGTGCGGTTCGCACGGCCCCGGGAGCTCCCCGAGATCCGGCTCACATCCACCCCCCTGGATGAAGCTGGGCGTCGGTCCCCTGGCGCCTGGTTTGTAGACCTCTGGCAAGGGGCTTCTTTACTGACCAGCGGCAGCCGGTGCCCACGGGCCCCTCCCGGTGCGCGCGGGGGGCGGGCAGTGCCGTCTGGGGGAACATCAGAGGTGCTGACCGTGGCTCGCAGGTGCATCATCGTGCGTGGGCAGGGAGGAAGGGTCGCGTGCTCGAGGACCCGCGGCTGTAGGGTTCTGACGGAGACGGTGGCCGGGCCGGCCAAGGCCCTGCTGGGCGGCCAGGTGGGACCCCTGGCCCGGGATTCTAATTCTGTGCCGCAAAACCCGTGCTCCCTCTGCCCCAGGCACAGGGCGCTCGGCCCCCCAGGATGCCCCCACTCCCCCAGCAGCCTTGCGGGCCTCTCAGCCCGGGGGGGGGCCTCTTCCCGGGGTGCCCTGGGGGCCGAGGGAGGCTCTGGGGAGTGGGAGGGCCTTTCTCAGGCTCAGGCCCACCCTGTGAAATCTCTGTGGTCTGGAGCGGGCTGTTATCTTGCCCGACAGCTCGTCCGTCTACACGGGCTTTATCTGAAAGTAGCTGGGAGGCTAAAAATAGAGGAATTTCTGCTGGGCAGGGCCTGTGTCTGCCGCTCGGTTTCCCCGGCAACGCCGGGCTCTGGCCCGCTTTCAGCCCGCCGCAGCTGAGTGGGCGGGCAGGGGTGCAGCTCCGTGTTCCCACCCGGGCGCCGGTCCGCAACGTCACCACCTCCCCACCTGCTCCATCTGCCCCCGGCCCGGGCTGGCAGCTGGGCCGTGACACAGTGTGGGACCAGGCGGGGGCCGGGGGGGGGGTGGGGGAGCACTGTCCAGGTGCCACAGGGACCCTCACTCCGGGCCTGGCCAGCTGACACATTTGACCCTGCCGCGGGGCCCGGCCCGCTGGCCAGTGCAGACCCGAGGCGGGCGGGTACCTGGCCTGCTCTCACTGGGCAGACAGCCCTGCCTGGCAGGACGGGACCAGTCGGGAGGCACCAGAGGCCCAGGGACCCTGGGCTTCGCCTGGGCTGCAGTGAACAAGGTGTATCCTTGGCACTCTCTCTTTGTGCGTGGGGCCAGGGGCTCGGGGCTGCCATGCCCTTCTAGAAGCAGCTGGTGGCCACACTCAGTGCAGCAGGCCAGGCATCTGTGTGGGGGCTTCTAGACGCCCAAGGAAGCAGAGCTCGAGCAAGGAATAGACCCAGGCCCCTCTCCCCGACCTCCACACCCAGCCCTGGAACCCCGGCCCCCACAGCCGACAGGAGTTATGGCGGCCCGTGGGTGCGTGAGCCTTCCTGCCCCCGACGGCCCCGGGAGTGGCCCCTGTTCCACCAGCTTCCAGATGTGCTCGCCTCTCCTTGACCCTCTGCCCTGCTGTTCTCCGCCTTTCTCACAGCTCTGCCCGCCAGGTCTCAGGACAGGCCACCCCTTTAAACTCAGACTGAGCCTGGTGTCCTCTGGGGGCGACAGTGGGTAGGAGACAGGGTCTCGGGGAGCAGCGCCCCCTCCCCAGGCTGGAGCAACGGCATCCAGCAGCCTGCGGGGCCTGAGGACCAGGACGCAGAACCTTGGTTGGCCGAGGTGGGGCCGGCGCTGGTCTTGGGGAAACAGAGCTACGTGCCCGCGTTTCTTCAGATCTGAACAACAAAGAAGTGTTTTCCGGAGTGCCTGATCCCTGGCGACAAGGTTTGGGAACAACGCCCCCAGCGGCCTCGGCACCCGGGAGAGGGGCCGTGGATGGGCGGTAAGACTCGGACGTCCACACGGGCGGCGATTCGGGAGGCCGGTTCTGGGCGGTCTCCACCCCCTCCTGCTGTGGGGACCGGCTCGGGCTGAGAGGTGGCCTCGTCTGCTCAGGGTCGCCACGGTCCCGGGCAGGCCGTGCTCCCCGCCCAGCCTCAGCCCCACTGTCGTCCCTCAAGGCGCTGCTGGGGATGGGCTGCCCTGGGCAGAGGCCACCCCTCGGCCTGCCCCGGCCCTCCCCCACCGCCGGCCCGTGCCCCCTCGGGGGACAGGCCCTGGGAAAGGGCCTCGCCAGGTCCAGAGGGCAGAGTGGCACGTCCCGGGCCCCCACATTATCACAGTCATCACTGGGCCCATCGGGACTATAAACAACCCCCGGAGCAATCCTGCTGACTGCAGGAAGCCGGGGGCAGGAAATCCCTAACCCCACCGCCACCGGGCCGGCCCTCGGGCCTCAGCGGTCCGGGTGCCCCGTCCCGGGCGGGCTCTCGGAGCTGCAGGCCAGAGGCTGGAGGAGGAGGGGAAGAGGGGCGTCTGGGCCGCACGGCTGCTGGCCCCCCTTCTCGGGAACGGATCAGTTCCAAAGACCAGGGGTCTGGGGTGTCCTCTTGCAGGGAAGGCTAGCTCAGCTTGTCCGGGGGCGGGGGGGGGGGCTCAGTTTCCCTGCAAAGAGCCCCCTTTCCTTATGTCCAGGCCAGGGGGCCACATGGGACACAAGGGCCCATGTACTCACTGCCCGAGCCCTCGTCACGGCTCGTGCGTGGCAGTGGAGGCTTCCCCCAGCTCAGAGCCCCCCACCCGTCTGTTCCCGCCCCTGGCTGCCGAGCATCCCCACCCCACAGCCTGTGCCCGCATGGGCCTCCCCCTCCAGACGGCCGGGAACCTGCCCCCCACCCCGGCCTCCCTTCAGTAGTGAAAGCAAACGGCGTGAACCGCTCTTTGCACGCTTCTGTTTAAAAAGCCACCCCGTGCTCCTCCGGGCTGTCTGTATTCCGGAAAGGACGTGTATGTGGCCAAGCCAATCCTTTCTTACAGGTGGGGAAACTGAGGCCCGGAGAGGTGGAGCGCTTGCCCAGGGTCACACAGCTGGCTAAGGTGAAGAACCGGTCCCAGCGGAGGCCACAGAGGGGTCGGGGAACTGAGGTGCAGAGACAGAGGGAGGCAGAGAGTGCTTCAGAAACACGGGAATATGAGGGGTCTGCTGGAGGAGAGGCCGGGTATAAGCGTGGAGGGCCAAGCAGGGGGCAGGCTGGGGCTGGGGAGTGGGGGGCAAGCAGTGAGGTCCGGAGGCCGAGCCGCCCAGGGGAGTGGCACAGATTCAGACAGGCCCCGGAACAGGAGTCCTGAGAACACGGCCCCTGCCCGGCCCCCGGCTCCCAGCTCTTCCAGGGCTGCTCAGAGGACCAGGCGTGCCCTTGGCTCCCTGGGGACTCCCTGGGGAAGACTGCTCCAACCTTCCTCCCCGTGTGTGTTCTTAGCTCGGTCCTCAGGACCCGCTGCACCGTTTATGTTGAGCCCTGTTTATTTTGCAAGTTCAGTTCGTGCTGCTTTTGCTGATACGAGGAACACGGCGGGCTGGGGCCGGGAGCATTTCTTTCTTCTCTGTTTCTGCCGGAAACGTCCACGGCTTAAAGCCTGGAAGGCCTGGGTTTGCAGGCCCCGGTTCAGAGGGTGTGGGTGGGAAGGGGCCCCCCAACACCTGACCCTCCTTCCGCAGGCTCCCGTCCCAGGCCCTGGCCAGGCATACCTTTCTCCTGGACACGAAAGCCCCCCGCCACAGCTGCCCTGGCCCCCTCCCCTCGGATCAGATAAGCCCGGCTACCCAGGCCTTGAAGTCTGCACCAGACTCGGCTCCCTTGCTCTGGCCTAATCCCCCCAGCCGCCAGCTGGCCCGAGGCCCCGTCCTCCCAGCAACTCCCTCCCCGCTCACCCCCAGGAGCCGCCTTGATGCCCTGCCCTGCTGCTCACCACGGCCTCCCCGCAGCCTCTAGGTGTTTGTCCTCTCCCACTAGGTGATCGTCCGGCCGTCCCTTTGGTCTCCGGCCTCACCCACCCCCACCTCACATTGTGCATCATTTCCCAGGCGCTGCTGAAACCCGCTGGCTAGTATTTGCTTCAGGAGTTGTGCGTTGGCATTTATGTGTGAGATACACACACAACCTAACTGTCCTTCTTCTGTGCTGTCTTCGGCAGGTTCTGGTATGAAATTTATGTGAGCCTCGCTGAGTGGGCCGAGAGGTGTTCCCTCTTTTCCTGTATTCTAGAATATTTTACTGAGAATTGGGATTTTTTTTTTTTCTCCCTTGAATGTTTAGTGACGTTTAAAGGTAAAGCCAGCTAGGCCTGGTGCTTTCTTTGCGGGAAGACTTCACGTTCTAAGTCAGTGGCCTCAACGGTTGTAGGACACAGGTTTTCCATCTCTTCTTGTGTCAGTTTTGTTGAGTTGTACGTTCTCGAAATGTGTACGTTTCTTCTCAGTTTTCCAGCTTACTGGCATTATCGTTTTACTTTTTTACTTTTTACTTAATTATTTTGCGAGAGAGAGTGTGTGAGTGGGGGAGGAGCAAAGAGAGGGAGAGAGAGAATCCCAAGGAGGCTCCGCTCTGTCGGCGCAGAGCCCGACACGGGGCTCAGACTCACGAACCGTGAGATCATGACCTGAGCTGAAATCAAGAGTCGGAAGCTTGACCGACTGAGCCCCCCAGGTGCCCCCTGGCATTATCATTCTAATGCCTGTGTCCTCGGGAACTAGGAACCTTTCTTAATTGCCAATATTGTTTATTTTGCCTTCACGTTTTTTCCCATTGGTTGAGCTTGCCAACTATTTGTCGATAATAAATTCATTAATATCCGTGAAAAAAATAAAGAACTTTTGACCTTGTTGATCCTTACTATTGTAGGTTTCCATTTCGTTTCATTTGCTTCCTCCTATTTACATGGCCTTAACATGGCTCATTCTCTTCTTAGGTGGATAGTGCCTAATTTTCAGGCTTTCTAGATTTCTAAGATGTGAATTTAAGGTTATACATTTTCCTCTGAATACCACTTAAAGTGCATCAACCAATTTTGATATATAGCATTTAAATTTAATGTTCATTCCCTTATGTTTTTCTGATCTCCATCACGACCCCTTGTCTGCCCCAGCAGCTATTTACAGCCTGACCTTTGTCATTGGTAGAATTGTGGGAGCTTTCTAATCTCACTTGTCAGAGAAAGTGATTGGGTGACATCAGTCCTTTGAAATACTGTGACACGTGTTTTGTGGCACAATAAGTCGCCCATTCTTCTAACTGGACCTTCTGTACTTGAATGCCATGTGTCTCCTGACGTTGTCGGGCGCAGGGTTATATTTATGTCCATTAGGACAAGCCGGCTAATCGTTTTCTTGAAATCTATATTCTCACTGGAATATTGTTATCTACCCAATCCATCACTCCTGAGAAATACAACAAAATTCCGACTGTTGTGGAGAATTTAGTGTTCCTTACATTTCCGTCAGCTTCTGCTTTATATGTTTTTAGATCTTATGATTAGATGCATATATCCAACTTTTTATACAGTCACTGTTGGATTCAGTGTTTTATACTCACATAGCATCCTCTTTATATCAAGTAGTGTTTTGCTTTCCCCTGAAGTATATTATCATTGCTATACAAACTTACTTTTGTCTGCACATCTTTTTTTGTTGTTGGAGCTTTAATTGAGGTGTAATTTGCATGCCATAAAATTGATGCAGTGTAAATGCACAACAAATTTTAGTAAACTTCTTGTTCGATGTGCAGCCATTGTCAAAACTAAGCTTGAAGAACGCGTGCGTGGCTCAGTCGGTTAAGCATCCAACTTGGGCTCAGGCCATGATCTCATGGTTCATGGGTTCGAGCCCCACATCTGGCTCTCTGCTCTCAGTGTGAAGCCTGCTTTGATCCTCTGTCTCCTCTCTCTCTGCCCTTCCCCCTTCTCTCTCTCTTTCTCAAAAATAATAACAAATTTTTTTTAAAAAAAGATTTCCTCCACATCCTCGCCAGCATCTAGAGTCTCCTGATTTGTTCATTTTAGCCACTCTGACCGGCGTGAGGTGATATCTGAGTGTGGTTTTGATTTGTATTTCCCTGATGAGGAGCGACGTTGAGCATCTTCTCGTGTGCCTGTTGGCCATCCGGATGTCTTCTTTAGAGAAGTGTCTATTCATGTTTTCTGCCCATTTCTTCACCGGATTATTTGTTTTTCGGGTGTGGAGTTTGGCGAGTTCTTTATAGATTTTGGATACTAGCCCTTTGTCTGATATGTCATTTGCAAATACCTTTTCCCATTCCTAAAATTTGCCTTTTAGTTGTGTTGATTGTCTCCTTTGCAGTGCAGAAGCTTTTTATTTCATGAGGTCCCAATAGTTCATTTTTGCTTTTAATTCCCTTGCCTTTGGAGAGGTGTCGAGTAAGAAATTGCTGCGGCTGAGGTCAGAGAGGTTTTTTCCTGCTTTCTCCTCTAGGGTTCTGATGGTTTCCTGTCTCACATTCAGGTCCTTTATCCATTTTGAATTTGTTTTTGTGAATGGTGTAAGAAAGTGGTCTAGTTTCATCCTTCTGCATGTTGCTGTCCAGTTCTCCCAGCACCATTTGTTAAAGAGACTGTCTTTTTTCCATTGGATATTCTTTCCTGCTTTGTCAAAGATTAGCTGGCCATATTGCACTGTTGGTGGGAATGCAAACTGCTGCAGCCGCCCTGGAAAGCAGTGTGGAGGTTCCTCAAAAAATTAAAAATAGATCCACCCTATGACCCGGCAATAGCACTGCTAGGAATTTACCCACGGGATACAGGAGTGCCGATGCATAGGGGCACTCGTACCCCAATGTTTATAGCGGCGCTTTCAGCAATAGCCAAATTATAGAAAGAGCCTAAATGTCCACGAACTGATGAATGAATAAAGAAATTGTGGTTTATATACACAATGGAATACTACGTGGCAACGAGAAAGAATGAAATCTGGCCATTTGCAGCAACATGGATGGAACTGGAGGGTATTATACTAAGTGGAATAAGTCAGGCAGAGAAAGACAGATACCATATGTTTTCACTCTTATGTGGATCCTGGGAAACTTAACAGAAGACCATGGGGGAGGGGAAAAAAAGTTAGGGAGGGAGGGAGGGAGGCAAACCATAGGAGACTCTTAAAAACTGAGAATAAACTGAGGGTTGATGGGGGTGGGGGGGTGGGGGGGTGATGGGCATTGAGGAGGGCATCTGTTGGGATGAGCACTGGGTATTGTACGGAAACCAATTTGACAATACATTTCATATTAAAACAAAAAAGATTTTCTCTAAAGAGCAAAAAATTAAGCTTGAGAACATTTTCAACATCTCCCCAATTCTCCCAATTCCATTTGCAATCATGGCCATTTCCCACCCCAACCATAGTCAAAAACTGATCGGCTTTCGGTCTTCGTATCCTTAAGTTTCTATACGGCTAGAAATGTGCCTTTTGTAAGTGTCTCATGCAAACGGAGCCATCCAACTTGTGGTGTTCTGAGTGTGGCTTTTTTTACATAACGTAACGTTCCTGAGATTCCTCTGTGTCGTGCCGTCTATTTCTTTCCTTGTTGATGCTCACTAGTATTCCATTGTATGGCTAGACCGCATTTTGTTTATCCTTTTGCCAGTTGATGGACATGTGAATAGTTTCCAGTTTGGGGGTATTATAGGTAATGCTGCCGTGAACCGTTATCTGTAAGTCTTTGTATGGACACATGTTGTCCTTTCTCTTAGTTAGGTTTGTAAGAGCGGAACCGATGGCTTTTATGGTAAGTCTCTTTTCACCTTTCTAACAAACTTCTAACCTGTTTCCCAAAGGGGTCTGGACCATTTTGATTTCCCACGAGTAATGTCCAGAGGCTGCACTTTCCCTGTATCCTTGCAAACACACCGTAGGGTTGGTCTTTTTTATTCTAGCCAACCTGGTGAGTATGTAATTGTACCCCATTGCGGGTTTGATTTGCATTTCCCTAATCACTAATGACGTCGAGCAACCTTTCACGGGCCTGTTGGACATTCATAGTCGTGTTTGGTGAAATGTTTATTCAACTCTCCTGCCTGTTTTCTAACTAAGCAGTTTATTCTGTTATTGAGTTGTAAGAGTGGTTTATATGTTCCAGATACAAGTACTCTATGAGATATATGACTTACAAATATTTTCTCCCCTCTGCGGCTTTTCTAATCATTTCTTTTAAAAACAAAAGTTGTAAATTTTAATGAAGTCCAATGTATGTTTCTTGCAGAGCTCATGATTTTGGTGGTGTACCCAAGGCCATGAACATTTTCTTCTGTTTTCTTCTCGAAGTTGTATGGGTTTAACTGTTACATTCAGGTCTATAATTTATTTTCAGTTAATTTTGGGGTGTGGTGTGAGGTCAAGTCTAAGTTAAGTTCCTTTATTTATTTCTTTTTTTTTCCTTATAGAAATCCAATTACCTCAGCCTCTTTTATTGAAAAGACTATTTTTCCTACTGTGTTGTCAGACAGAAATTATATTGTCAGAAATCAATTGAGCATAAACATGTGGGCTTATTTCTGGATTCTCAATTCTGTTCTCTTGATCCATATGCCTGTCCTTAAATCCACATCCCACTGTCTCGGTTATTGTAGCTTTGCAGTATGTTTTGAACCCAGATAGCGTAATTCCTCCAAGTTTTTTCTTCTCCCTCAAATTGTTTTGCCCATTCTAAGCTCTATGAATTTTTCTACAAATTTTAGAATCAGCTTGTCAGTTTCTACCACATTAATGAAAGAAAGAAAGAAAGAAAGAAAGAAAGAAAGAAAGAAAGAAAGAAAAAGAAAGAGAGAAAGAAGGAGAGAAAGAGAGAAAGAGAAAGAGAGAGAGAAAGAGAGAAAGAGGAAGAAAGAAAGAAAGAGCGAGAGAAAGAGAGGGAGAAAGAAAGAAAGAAAGCCCACTGGCATTTTGATAGGGATTGTCGAATCTTTTGTTAAACTTACCTCTGAATATTTTATTATTTTTGGTGCTATTGTCAATGGCATTGCTTCCTTCATTTCATTTTTGAATCGTGTATTACTAGTATATAAAAATACCATTAACTTTTTATATCAAACTTATAAACTGTGACTTTGTTGTTATTAACTTTAGTAAAGGTTATTGTTATTGTTGTTGGTTCCTTGGGATTTCCTACATATAGGATCATGCCATGTGAATAAAGACAGTTTTACTTCCTTCCAATCTGTATGCCTTTAATTTCTCTTTTTGCCTCTTTACACTGATTTGAACTTCCAGTAAAATGTTGACTAGAAGTAGCCTGATAAAATCAATCAAGTACAGCATTAGTTGTTCACTATGAAGTGTGGTGTTAGCTGGAGGTTTTCCATAGATGCTCTTTGCCATCTTGAGGGTTTTTCCTTCTATTCCTAGCATGTTCAGAGCTCTTATCATGAATGGGTGTTGGATTTTCTCAAACGTCCATTCCGCACCTTTTGAGATGGTCACATGGTTTTTTATCCCTCACGCTATTAATACGGTGGGATATATTAATCACTTTTGGCGTGTTGAACCAACCTTGCATTTCCCACTTGGTCACAGTTCATAATCTCTTTTGTATGTTGCCATATTTAGTGGGTTAAATTTTGTTAAGAATGTATCTGTATTCATAAAGGATATTGATCTGCAGTTTTCTTGTGATTTTTTCTAATTTTGGTGTCAGGTGTTTAAATTCTTTTCTTTATAATCCTACATACACATTTTGGATGCCTTTGGTAAACTTAATAGCTGAGGGTTTTTTGTTTTATTTATTTATTTTGAGAAGGAGAGAGAGCACAAGTGGGGGGGCGGGGGAGAGAATCCCAAGCAGGCTCCACACTGTCAGTGCAGGGCCCTATGTGGGGCTCAAACTCATGAACCATGTGATGATGACCCCAGCCGAAGTCAGAAGTTGGACGCTCAACAGACTCAGCTACCCAGGCACCCCTTTGGCTGAGAGTTCATGGTTTTTTTTTTTAAATCATTTAGCACATTTATACTTAATGTAATTGCTAATAGATTTGGGTTGAGTTCTAATAGATTGGGTTGAGCAATGTATTTTGTGCTTTCCATTTGTACTAAATTTTTTTTTTTAATTTTTTTTTTCCAACGTTTTATTTATTTTTGGGACAGAGAGAGACAGAGCATGAACGGGGGAGGGGCAGAGAGAGAGGGAGACACAGAATCGGAAACAGGCTCCAGGCTCTGAGCCATCAGCCCAGAGCCTGATGCGGGGCTCGAACTCACGGAGCGCGAGATCGTGACCTGGCTGAAGTCGGACGCTTAACCGACTGCGCCACCCAGGCGCCCCTATTTGTACTAAATTTTTAATGTTCCCCTTAGTACACTTTTCATGCTTATTTTGCTCCTTTGGTCGGATTGATGGCCATTTCTCATTCTGCTTTTCCTTCTATTGGCTTTGAAGTTATATATTCTATTGTCATTCTTTTTTTTTTTTTCCTCAACATTTTATTTATTTTGGGGACAGAGAGAGACAGAGCATGAACGGGGGAGGGGCAGAGAGAGAGGGAGACACAGAATCAGAAACAGGCTCCAGGCTCCGAGCCATCAGCCCAGAGCCCGACGCGGGGCTCGAACTCCCGGACCGCGAGATCGTGACCTGGCTGAAGTCGGACGCTTAACCGACTGCGCCACCCAGGCGCCCCTCTATTGTCATTCTTGTAGATGTTAACCTAGAATATTTTAAATGGATCTATAGCAGGGCTAATTGCTACTTTTACCCACATCTGCAAAATAGAAGGACATTAGAACACTTTTGATTCAGTCATTCTCCTGCTGACTCATATTCTTTGTTGTCGTGTTTTTTAGTTCAGCCATGTTTATTTTTTAACCCAATGGTTCACAAATAACAGTGTTTTTCAATATCGATATGTATTTACATTTGCCCACCTATCTGTCTCTTCTGTCATTCATCATTTATTTTTCATCTCAGATCGTACATCTGGGATCACTTTTTACCACGTGAAGTATTTATGAGGATTTCCTTCAGTGAAAATCAGAACCTGCCAGATTTTATTTTATTTTTTAACGACTTCTTTTACTGTTCTTCTTAAAAAAAAAAAAATATTTCCACTGGGAAGAAAATTCTAGGCCCCCCGTTGCCAAAATGGTTTTGTCTCGGCACCTTGAAAATATTATCCAACCTATTCTCTGGCTTCCGCGGTCGGTCTTGAGGACAAAGGTGAGGACGAGATCTTGCTCCTTGGAAGACAGAGCGTCTCTTCTCTGTGGTGTCCTCAGAGGTCGCTGCTGTGGTTCTAGTGTTCTGCATTTTCACTGCAGTATCTTCGTGGAGTCTCTTCTGTTTGTCCGTCTTGGAATTCGGTGAGTTTCCTCAATGGTGTCAGGCATCCCCTCTGGATTGCTCTCAGTCATTACCTCTTCAGATTTCATTAGACGTGCGCAGACCATCTCACTCCCCACCAGGCTTCTTACTCTCCCTTGTTCTAAAATCAGATTGTTTCCCTGTATTGTATTCTGGATAACGTCTTCTGATTCACCAACTGCTTCTTCAACTGCGTCTAATCTGCTGTTAAACCCGTCCGATGAATCTCTCCAGTAATTTCCCGATTCTTTTTCTATTTATGAGAAAACTCTACGTGGCTCTTACGCATGCTTGATAGATCATGTTTAGAGTCTCTTTTTCTTCACTTGAACTTTCAAACTTTAAAAAATCTTGGAGTGTATCGAATGTGGCCGTGTCATATTTAGTTTCTCTTAATTCTGGTATCTCAAATCTTTGTGAGTCTGCTTCTCCAGTCTTTTTCGTGTTTTGATTTTTTATTTTTTCCTTGCTGGTTCTCATTCATGGCGTTTCAGTCCCTTTGAGGGTTTTCTTCTTTTTAGGTCTTCGCTTCCTACATCTTAAAGTTTATCTGTGGGAATTTTTGAGGCCTAGGGGAGCTGAGGGTCTCGGGGAGGTTCCACGGTTACCTCTTCCTCTGCTATACAGGTGGGAGTGCCGCCATGCTGGACTTTGAATTCTAGGCTCAAGTTCTCCAGCCCACCCAGGTAGTGTGCATTTGGGCCTCCGAGCCGAGTGTGGACGTGACGTCTCAGAGCAAGTGCTATTCCACTCCCCTTAGCAGCAAGGCAACCTTCTTTACAGTCTTTCTGGGAAGTGGGTTATTTCTCACTGACCCTCACACTGAGCGTAGAATCCTTTGAAAGTCGACGTGTAGGGCCGTGCCGCGAGACTCCCCACCTGGGGCAGGCCTGGGCTTGGATGCCATCCGTCACCGCTGGAGCTCATGTTTGCTTGGCTCATCAGGTGCCTTCAGGGCAACTCTCGCCTCTGTGGGTTCTACTGTCTGCACTTTCAGACTCTGACCTCCCTTACTTCCCGGCGAGCTCATCAAGGCCAGTGAGTCTCGCTCCGACACGTGATCAGACAAGCTCTTGTCCTCGTACAGGGGACAGAATCGGGATTTTGAAGATGGGATTTTTCTGGGAAGCCTGGGCCTCACGCCCGCTGTGTCCCAGGTCCCTGTACCGCTTCCTGACTCTGCTGATGTCTGTTCCCCCACGATCCTGGGAGCTGCTGGGCAGTGGTGATAAGTGCGGTTCGTGCCAGCCCCTGGGGTCTTAGTCATAAGTGGGTCTCATGCTGGAACCCCAGGGGGTCTGGGTTGGGCCACCGGCCTTCAGCAGGCTGGACAGAGAGGGACACACTCCTGCAGTCTCTCTTCCCCTCAGAGAGGAAGGAATCTCCACTGACTCGTACAGAGACCTCCTGGCCTAATGCAGCCTCCAAATCTCAGTCCTGTCCTATTTTCACGTTTAAAACAATAATAATAACAAGTAATAACGAATGTTGCACATTTAAAACAGAAGACAGAGACAGAACGTGATCCACAACACTTAGGACATTTACTGTCTGGCCTCTTTCAAGAACTTGGCTGACCCCAAGCCGAGGCCAGTGTTGTCCAATAGAAATCGAATCAGGAGCCACAGATATAACTTAAATTTTTCCAGTAGCCGTATTTTAAAGGTTTTTTTTTTTTTAACGTTTATTCATTTTTGAGAAGCAGAGCACGAGCAGGGAAGGGGCAGAGAGAGAGAGAGGGAGATGCAGAATCCGAAGCAGGCTCCTGGCTCTGAGCTGTCAGCACACAGCCCAACGCGGGGCTCGAACCCACAAACTGTGGGATCATGACCTGAGCCGAGGTCGGATGCTTAACGGACTGAGCCCCCCGGGCGCCCCTCTAATAGCCATGTTTTAAGAGACAAAAAGAAACAGATTAAATTCGTTGTAATAATTTTTTTTATTTAACCCAATAGATTGAGAATATTATCGCTTCAGTAGACAATAAATGCAAAAGCTTACTGGGACGATCAACACTCTTCAAAAGCTGACGTACGTTTGACGTTTACAATACCAACGGGGAAAGGGAAGAGGGTGTGTTTTCGTAAGAACTACGTGGTCTGCACTTAGACATAAAATGTACAGTTAAAAAGGAGGCTGATTCTCCCACCTAAGTCATTCTAAGCGTAAAGTTTTCCAGTAGCTGAATCGGGGACCTGTGTGTAAACTTAAAGGTGAATGTGCTCAATTTGAATCCAAGTCAAATTCACTTCCCCCGTTTCGTGAGCCACATTCAAGCACCGCCAAGTGGGGCTGAGGTGATTGGGCAAGGCCGCTCTGGTGCCTTCCCCCGGCATCCAACCCAGGCTGGACCCAGGGAGGGGCCCGGTGGACGGCGACGTGCGGAGAGGGTGCCTGACGCGGGGCAGACGCAGGGCGGCGGGCAGGAGAGCGGCTTCTTAGAAGCTCTGACGCCCCCACAGGGGGCTTGTCTCTGCAGACCCCTCCTCGGCCCCGTCGCACAGAATCTTCCCCGGATTCCCTCCCTCGAGCCCCCAGAGCCCACGACCCGCGCCTCTCTGCCCACCGCCTGCCTGGGATCCTGGGTCTTCCGCCTCCTCTGTCTCCCACCGGCCAGGCTTCCCCCCCACTTCTGCTCTCAGGAGTCGGTCAGGAGCAGTGCTCACTGCGCGAGGCTGCGTTTCCAGGGTCCACGCTACCTTGGTTCCGTCCTGTCCCTCGCCAGCGGCTCAGGCTGGTCCCATCAGGAAGTCGGGCAGGGGTGGGGGGCTCCAAGGACAGCCCTGCCATCCCCCCCCCCCGCCTCTGGCCTTCCCCCGACACCGCTCTCTGTGCTGGTGAGCTGTTCTTGAGTGACGTGGCCATAAATAGGCGAAGGCGTGGGCTCTGGCTGATCAAAGGGCCCCCTTCAGAAGCCTTCATTAGCTGCTATTCTGGGAACTGGTTATTTTAAGGTTAGTGTATTTTTTCTTTCCTGAGGAGCCGTCTTAGTGGATGGCGAGGTCCTGAGGTCTTGGCTCTTCAGTCAAACCACACAAGCCCTGTTTTGTCTGGGGTCTCAAAGATAAACCTGTAATGTAAGCATCGGTTGACGCTGAGTGCCACCGCCCCCATTCCTGGGCAGAGGTGGGCGGGCCTGCCGGGGAGTCCCCGGGCCCCACGAGCCCAGGAGACCGGGCACTCCGAGCCGGGGCCGCGTGGGGCCCCGGGGAAGCCGGGCCCAGCATCCTCGCGGCCGGGGCAGCCCCCGCAGGCTGTGCCCGGAACCAGTCTCGGGAGGCTTCCTTCGGTAGAACACCAGCTCCGCCAACGGTCTCCTGTGGCAAGATGCCCACCCCCAGCGGTGGCCGGGGGGGGGGGGGGGCGGGGGGCACACACGGACGTCAGAATGTAAGAAGACACAATACCCGGGGCTGGCACGCACGCGGGGAGACGGACGCGCTCGTGCCTCGCTGGTGGGACGCGCTCCGGGACGGGGTCTAGCAGCGTGTGTGGACGTCGAAAAACACGTGCCCTCGGCTCTAACGTCTCCACTTCCACGACAGCAAAGCACGGGGGTGGGGCATGCACGGGGGGGGGCGCTGGCCGCACCCCGTCTGTAGGAGCAAGAAAGCGGAGCCGCCCGCTTGGGGTTGGGGAGGAGCCCGTGGCTGCAGGAGGGCAGCTTCCTGGGGAGTAGGGACCCCAAACTGTCCAGAAGCGGGTAAGGAAAGCGTGCGGCCCAAGGTGGGCACGGGGAGGGCCGTGACGCGGGGACCGCACGCCTTGGAGACACCTGGTTCTTGTTGGTCTCGGGTCGAGACGCCCCTCACAGTGCGTGCGCGCGTTCCCAGGTGTGACAGGTGCGTCAGAGGCCAGGCAGCCGCCCTTCCCCGCCAGCGTCCTGCTCTGGCGCGTGGCCCTCGGTCAGCTGGGGCCGCTCTGCCACCAGGACCGCTCCCACCGGGACTGGCCCCCGCCCTGCGGTCACTCCCCCGGGGGCCCCTCTGCGGGGTTCTCAGCTCACCCAGCACCCTGTCTGGGGCTCGGGAAGGTCTGAGCCTCCTTCCCCTGTCCGTGCAAAGACGGGGGGTGCTGTCTGGGGGGGCCAGGCCCCTTCCCAGAAGTGACACACGCATCATTCCCCACTGGCGCCCGAGGGGCCTCCGTGCCGGGCTTGGTTCTATGGGTCGGGTCCCCCCGGGGGAGAGGCCTGGGAGGAGCACCCGTGTCTGGCCATCCGTCCGTCCAGCACGGGCCGGCACCCAGCAGTCGTGCACGCCTGCGTGGAAGGGAGGGGCTGTGGCCCAGTCACCTCTGTGGGTCTCAGTTCCCGCGGGAGGTGATACAGTCCCTCCCAGTCCAGAGAGTCTGTGTCCCTCACTGACATGAGAGCGTCGGTCAGGGGGCCTTCGAGGGGCCTGTAGGCGTTCCAGACCTTTCCGTCCCATCAAAGGTGAGACCCTTAGGTCCCTGTGGCATCTAGAGGGGTTGGCCACCAAGAGGCCACGGTTGTGGGATGGAAGTCAGAGCCACGGCTGGCCCAGAGCTGAGAGCTGGAGCCTCTAGGCGGGCTGACGCCCGGGGGCAGCCTGCTGGCCGGAGCGCCGTCCCGGGCCTCTCCACGTGCGAGGGCAGAGGCTGACCTCGTGGCTTGCCCTTTACCACTGCCCAGCCCACTCCCTCCTGGCCAGACGCAACAGGTGCCCCATGGTGACGGCCTGGCCGCTTAGTGGCACCACCCACTCGCCTTCCCAGGAGGGAGTGTGAGTGCCTGTTTCTGGCCTGAAGGGCCCCACGGGGGCCTGAGAGGGTGGAAAGGCCTAGATGGGGTGGAAAGGCCTAGAAGGTCTGCAGGTCCCTCCGAGCCACCTTCTGGCCCGGGGCCCGGGGCTGGGGCTGTTTGGTGAATGGCAGTGATCCTGAGGATAGCACCCCACCCGGCAGTGGGCCCCCACCTCTGGGACCTTGAGCCGCTGTGGCTGAGCGGGGCCTGGGGGAGCCCGTGGGGAGACAGCCAGTGCTCCCCGCTCTCTGAGCCTCAGTGTCCCCTGTAACCCAGGCAGGGAGGTGGGAAGGAGAGAGGTGTGCGTGTGCGTTCGGGGCCACTCAAGCTGGCCCGGTATCCCGTGGCCCCCGATGCCCAGCAGGACCAGAGCCTGCCCAGAGGGTTGCCAACAGCTGGGCCCACAGGTGCCTCCAGGGCCAACCCTTTTCACCCAACTTTTATGGGCCCGGAGCCTCGTCCCTTCCTGAGGTCGTGCCTCAGTGGAGGCAGGGCCAGGATCTGGGCCCTGGGCATCGTGGCTCCCGTGCCCGTGTGTTCTCAGATTGCACACATGTGGCTTCTAGGCCTCCCGCTCATACGTGGCTCCCAAGGGGCCTTCCTGTCGCCCCTTCCCATTTTACAGAAGACAAAACCCAGCCTTCCCTTTGCCTTTGTGCAGCCAACAGCTGGGTTCAAGCCCTGCCCCCTTGGCTCACTAGCCATGAGAACCCATGAGTCACATCGGGGCCTCAGTGACCCCGTGAGTCACTGAGGGTGATGGTAGTGCTACTGGGCCAAATGCTGTGGAGAATTCCTGAGCTGATCCACATCCAGGCCCGAGGGACCTCACATGCAAAGGCCCTGTGGCATGGGGAGATACAGCAAGCTCCAGAACCAAGAGACCTACCTGGGTTTCTGATCGCAGAGCTCAGAAGGAGTCGCGAGGGTGGGCTGGCCACTGGGCGGGGGGTGGGGTTCAGGGACTAGTCGGGAAGTTCAAGCGCTGCCCTGACCCCACTCGCTGCGTGGCCACGGACAGGTCTTCCAAGCCTGAGCCTCAGTTTCTCCAGCCGCACCATGGCCTCCCGCTTCTCGTGCCTTCGACAGTCCCAGAGAATTGTTCTTCCCGCCCCCTCCCTGCACCCCCGCGCCTCCCTTCCCCTTTCCTGGGCGTTTCCCTTTCGGTCTGCCCAGAGACGATACCCCCCCCCCACCCCCGCCCAGCTAGGCCTCCCTGAATGACTCTATTTATAGGCTGCAAATACTGGCCAGAAAGGAAATTTACATTTTTTGAAAAATGTAGCTCAAGTCCCTGTGAACTCCTGTGGGTCGACCGAGAGACGCAGGAGCAGAGAATGGCGGCAGGCGAGGGCGCGCGCCCGGCGGGCGTGCAGAGCACCGTGGCCGTGGGTCCTCCGCGGTGCGCCAAGGCCGGTGCGCGATCGGCGGCCTGGACCGGGAGAGCCGCAGCGGGCAGGCCGGCTGCGGGGGCCCAGGCATGAGGGCGGCCCGGAGCCTTCTCTTTGAGGCGAACCCTGCCCAGCCGCCTTGGCCGACCTCAGGAAAACATGTATTTTGATCAAAATGGGCCCTTTTTTAAACTTGTCACCCTGCGGGTCAGGGCACAGCCCGCCCCCGGCCAGTCCTGCATATTAAGCAGTGGCTTGGTCACCTCCAAAAATAGACGTCCCGGCCCCGAGGCCGGGCTGTCCCACCCCAACCCCCCCACCCCGGGGAGGGGGCCGCCGGCCCAGGCCCCGGCAGAGCGGCCCCCGAAGGTGGGCAGCGGGGAGCCCGTGGCCCGGCCACGCGGGGGGCCGCCTCCCCCGGGGACCCCAGAGCCAGGCCAGGGACAGGATCCGAACGTCCGGGAGCCTCTGGGGCTGGGAACGGGGTGGCGGCCTTGGCGGCCCAGGCCCGACTTGGGGGGGGGGGGGAGGGGCCCGAGCGCGGCCCCCGCCTGTCCGTGGCGCGTGCGTGGCAGGTGGATGCCGGCAGGTCCCCGCCCGCAAAGCCGCGGGCGGCCCCCACCCTGCCCGGGGCCTCCAGACCCGCAGGCCGGGGACCGTCCTCCTCCTGGGCCGCCCGCGTCCACAAAATGGCTGACGCCGTCGTCCGGGCTGGGGCGGCGCACGCAGGGGAGTCGCCGTGCGGACCTGCTGTTTATTTTGCCGAGCGCACGGCCTTTTCGTTGCCCGGGTTCCGAGCGCTCCAGAGGCAGATGGAAATTTTTGTGGATTGAACACGGAGCTGAGGCGCGCTGGGCTGTTTGGGTTGGCAGCGGGCTCCCTCCCCACCCCGTCCCTCATCCGCTGCCCCCCCCCGCCTCACCCGGGCACCCCTTCATGCCCCCCCCCGGGGGGGCCCCCCCCCCCCCCCCCCCCCCCCCCCGCCCTCCGTGCCCTCCCTCGCTTCCCCGGGCCGGGAGGGGGCTGGCCCTGCTGGCCCAGAGGAGGTAGCCTCGGACCCCTCCCCAAGTTTGGGAGAGGCCGCAGGACGAAGGGAGACCGAGTGGGACGGCCTTGCTCCTTGGGGCCCTTTGCAGGCCGGGGGCCCCCTCTGACCTCCGGATCCTCGTCTGTGAAACGGGAGCCATTGTACAGACAAGGCAAGCAGTGTGTGGGGCGTGCCTGTGGGTGCAGCTCCAGGAAAACGCTCGGGACACGAGGCCCGTCACAGGTCCTGCTCGCAGGCAGGCCCACAGGCACCGGGGGAGCGTGAGGGGCGCGCCCTCCCACTCAGAAGAAGCCCTCTGTGTCTCGGCAGGACTGGAGGGTCCGCTGGTCTGCAGGAGACGTCTCTAGGGGCAGGGGAGCAAGGCCTGTGGATACCTGCGGGGATAATGTCCCGGGCAGAGGGCACAGCCGGTGCAAAGGCCCTGAGGCGGGGCCGGGCCGGGCTCACGTGAGCGGCGGGCAGGCAGCAGCGTGGCGGGAGCCACGGGCTGAGGAGGAGCCTGCAGGTCAGGGGCAGACAGGTAAAGGGCCGGGCAGAGCATCAGGCCTTGTGAGCCACCGGAAGCTGGAGGCTTCGCTGGACAGAGGTGGGGGTCTTCAGGGCCGAGGAAGGCAGAGATCTGACCGCGCTACTCTGGCAGGTTGAGAACAGACGGAATGCACGGAGGTACGGCCGCAGGGGGGACCGCGCGGGGCAGCGTGTACCCCTCCTGCCCGTCCCCCGCGCCCACTGCCCCCACCCCCACCCCGCGACGCAGGCTGGTCAGCGTGCACAGCCCCACTCTGTTCCCAGCCGGCCAGGAGCCACAGGTCAGGCCTCTCACATAAAGAGCCATCTGTGTGGGCAGTGAGGTGGCCGGCCAGCCTGCCGCCCGCACAGGGACACTCTATCCAGCGGGGCCTCCCCGGAGGGGCCTGTGGACACCCTGTTGGACCACCGGCACCCACCCCCCGGCAGAAGATCCTCAGGGTGCCGTGAGGCCCTGGCCCGAGGTACTGACATCCGGGCGACCCCTGTCACCTGGCCACTATGGGCCCCAAGATCCAGAGCCATGGGGCCCGGCAGGGTGTCTGTGGTCCCGTCCTGGGTGGGGTCTCGGCTTTGCGGCTTCATGACACCACCTTTTTATAAGAGGGGTCGTGTGCCACATACCCATAGGGTGGAAACTGCGTTGGCAGGGACCTGAGAGTCTCGTCTCAACCCCATACTTCTCCAGAACCCACTGGTGTCCTAGAAATTGAGGCCCCTCTGGTCTCGGCAGAGGGACCACAAGTCACGGGAGCAGAAAGTAAAGCGACCAGGAAAGGGTTCCCCTAAAGTACTGCCCGCGTGCGCACAAGCATTCAGTCATCTTACGTCCGTTGAGTACCAACCACATGCGGGGGTCGCCCCAGGAATGGGACGGGCTGGTCTCTCTCCCTCGGAACACACGGTCCGAGAGGCAGGAGAGGGGATGCACCCAGTGACCCGTAACTCCCTATTTCCCAGCATGGAAAAGAGGGTGCACGGGGCGGGCGGGGGCCTGGGGCCAGCCGGGAAGGAATGAGGCGGAGGCTGTCGTGGGGTGGAGGAGTATCCGGGTCAGCAGCCTGTGCAAAGGCCCTGGGGCACAGGCGGAAGGGGGGCAAAGCCATCTGAGGCTGAGAGCAAGCAAGTGAGACGGCTCTGCGGCCACCACCAACCTGTCCCGTGCCTGTCCCTTCCAGGCTCCTCTCTCCTGGTAGGTGGAAATGGGGAAGCCCACGGATCGCTGTCCTTTGAGGACAAAAAGATGCCCATGGGCGGGCAGAAGGCCCTGGGAGGATGTGGCTCATCACACCCTGCAAAGTCGCAGAGGGCAGGAGGGCAGGGCCAGGCAGGTCCCAGGCAGGTCCCAGGACGCGAGTTTGCGGTCACTCCCCGTTCCCAAGTCCGCTCAGCTCACCGGCACGCAAGTCAGCTTACCGTTCTCTGCCTCGGTCTCCCTGCCTCGTCTCCCTGCCCTGTGGGTGCTGCGTGGGTGGGGTGGAAGCACCCGGAACAGCTGGGGAGGCTCCGTGTCCTTCCCAGCAGGGAGGTCCTGCCATTCCTGGGCCAGCAGCTGTCGGGGGGCACCCCTGTCTGGGGACCCCACCCGCAAGGCCACGGGGGAGCAGGTGACCTGGCTTCTCTGTCCCACCCCATCCCCCTCCGTTCCTAAGACTGGAGCGGTGCCCCCAAACGGCCTGCCCGCGCCCCCCCCCCCCACCCAGGGCCGGCCGGAGCTAACGGAACGGTGACCTGTGGGCACGGGTGGGCACCGCTGAACTGTTTTCTGCACCAGGCCGGCTCCCTCCCTGCCTCAGGCAGACCCTTGGTCGCCACCCCTGCGCTCACCGGCGGTCCGGCCATCCGGAGTCCGTCTCGTCCCCTCCCCACTCCTGCTGGCTCTAGGCTTTCCGTTACCTCAGCACAGCGACGCCCGGCAACCCCCCACCCGCCAGCCCCAGAGCCCCTTTGCGAGGAAAACCAGCTTGTTTTTCAGCCCCGTAAACCTGGCGGGAGCCGCACGGCCCCCTGCCTCAGTGCTGGGACCCCCGTCATGGGCACACGGAGGCCCAGGGCAGCAGGGAGGCCCCTCGGGTTCCCCCACAGAGCCAGACGCTGTGGGCTGTTCTCTCTGTTGAGGGCCTGTCCTTGTCCCCACGCAAGCCCGTTGCTACACCGTCCCTGCCCACAGCA
The DNA here is from genome assembly GCF_014898765.1 of Herpailurus yagouaroundi. NCBI lineage: Eukaryota > Metazoa > Chordata > Mammalia > Carnivora > Felidae > Herpailurus > Herpailurus yagouaroundi. The sequence goes on along the minus strand of NW_024412786.1, from coordinate 7,350,891 downwards.
CCCGACAGGTGTGATGGTGGCGGGACGTCGGGCAGGTGCTGACACAGCTGACTTTCATCCGGTCACGGCTGGCTTCTGTGCAGAGGGAGCCTGTGCCTGTCCCGGACCTCGCCCTAAAGGGCCGTTGAGGTCAAGCCGGACCCACAGGAGAGAGTGCCACCCGTGGCTGGGGGCACAGCATCCTGGGACTTATGAGGACTGTGCCCACAGCCCCGAGACAGGCGGTGCCAGGCAGGAGGCCCTGCGAGGAAGAGGACGGAGCCGGGAGCCGGGTACCTCCCTAGTGACGTCCCCCTTCACCTGTGTCCCCGTCCCCCACTGGCAGGCAGGGGGCAGAGCACGCTCCGCTCCGGGGACCATCTTCCCTGGGCTTCCCCGACATCCGACGCCAGCTCCTGCCTTCTGTGTCCCCCAAAACCCCCCAGAGCACCCAGGGCCCTGCAGACTCCTCCCCGCCCGCCCCCCTCAGCCCTCACTCCGGGTCCCCGGCATCCTCCCCTGCGCACATCTGACCGCCCTTGGCCGTGTCTCGAAGGCTCTCCTCTCCTGCTCTGCGGGGCTCAGCTCCGTATCCTCCTCGGCACCCCTCCATGCTTCCCCAGTTCCAGCCCCGTTCCTGGGCCGTGGGACCCTTTCACACCCAGCCTCTGCCTGTGCTGTGCCCCATCCCAGACCGCCTCTGTGGGCACGCACGGTGCGAACGACAGGGGGCGGGGGGAGGGGGACACAGACACCCAAGGGGGCTGGGGCACGTGCCCTGCCCACCCTCCGTCTTTCCTACTTCCGTCAGAAAGGGGCCTGGAGAAGGCGCCTCAGTCCCACCTGCAGGCCAGACAACCTGGGGACGGGCCAGTCCCCAGCGCCCACCCGGCCCCGATGCCAGCCAGGGTCACCTTAAAAACAGCCGTGGGGTGGGGGTGGGGGGGGGTCTGCGGTGGCAGGGGACCCTTTCAGACTAATTTATTGGTAACAGCAAAATGACGCCGAGTTCCGAAAGAAAGAAAGAGAGAGAGAGAGAGAGAGAGAGAGAAAGAGAAAGAAAGAAAGAAAGAGAGAGACCCGCTCTATTTCCTCATTAACATAATTGCAAACAGAACGAATCTTTCTTGATTTCACGTAAACAACAGCTTGAAATGGTTTATAATCCTTGCAGGTATCATATTAAGTTCTTACTTATGGTCTGGAAATTAATTAGCCTTGCAGCAAGACAAATGTGAGAACTGTGCATTTTTGACAAGAAAATTAAGCAGCTATTGGGGAAAATGTAACTTAATCGTCACAGAGAAAATTGTTTGTAAATTGGTCGCGTTGTCTGAACTCTCGCCTCCGTGGCCGCCGGGGGCTGGGTGAGCGTGCGAGCTTGCGTTTGCCTAATCTGGGGCCGGTTTGGGCGATTATTGGGGTGGCGGTAGGGGAGGGATCGGAGGGACCGAGAGCGGGGCAGGGACGAGGAGAGGAGGGAGGGAGGAGGAGACCCATATGAAGGAGCCGATGGCGGAGGAGGGCCAGGAGACGGGACGCAGCGATCGGGGGGACCACCCTTCCCTGACCTCACAGCCTATACTGGGACCTAAGGGGAGGAGGAAGCAGAGCCCTCAGGTAACTGGGAGGAGGGCTCCACGCAGAGGGCAGTGTGACCAAAGGTCCTGGGGCAGGGCTGAGTCTGGGACAGACAGGAGGCCGAGGGGGCTGCAGCAAAGCGAGAGAGGGGCCGTGCAGGAGAGAAGCCCTCAGACAAGGGATGGATGCCGGGAGCCTTGTCTGCGAAGGTGTGCAGGTGCCCTGCCCGAGGCGGCTGGAGGGCAAGTTAGGAGGGAGGAGTGCGACCAGTGCTCAGTGGCCATCTTTGGCCCAGCAAGGTGGCGGGGAGGGGCCGCGGTGGACGTGCCCACTGCCCCCCCCCCCCCACCGCCTATGGTGGAGGCTGGTAGGGCAGGCAGGTGCAGGGCGAGGGCTGCTGGCACCAACACCCTGCTTAGCATTCATGCAACTACGCACTTTGCACGGCTCCTGTGTCCCTCAGTTTCTTGAGCCCTGACGTGGGGGACGGACGGGAACAGCCACCAGGCTGTTTGGGGATTGGGGATGTGCCGTGTCGCACACCCAGAGCTGGCACGTAGCGCTCCCCAGGGAGGACGGGCGAGCACGGTTTTCCAGGTTACGGAGTCATTCGGCTGTGGTGGGCAGCAGAGAAGGGGCGGAGGCAGAACAGGAGGAGAGGGTGGCTCGGCCGGTGCTCACGAGACTGTGACCGTGGGACCAGACCCAAGGGGTAGAGGACAGAATCGGGTGCCCAGAACACCCGTCCGCCGCCGGAGGGCCCGAGGGGGAGCCCAGGGTCACCCCAGGCTCCTCCCCTCCCCCTCCCCCAAGCGAAGTGTAGGGGCACCAAGCGGGAAGCTAGAGAGGGAGAGAGCCCTTGCCTCTTAGGGCCACACCCATTGGCCAGGTCAGGGCAGCACAGCGCAGCCCCTCTGCATGGTGAGGGGACCCGGTCCGTGGGGCTCCTCGTGACCGCCACCTCCCCCAGCAGCACGGGCCCCGGGCCCCACGCGGGTAACAGAGGAGCCCGCGGCAGAGTGCAGGCCCTGGTTCTGCCTCGGTGGTCAGGAAGCGGGCGGCTTCGGGGTCGGGCGTCGGACCCCGACCTACTGCGTACGAGCTGCGGGGCCTCGGGCCGGGCTGGCCTCCCTGAGCCCGCTCGTCCTCGCTGGAGATCCAGGATGGCACCCCCCCCCCGCCGCCGCCCCGGTGCCCTGAGGTCTGTGTGCTGACCGTGCAGGGACCGCTGGGAAGGTGCTGGGCACACAAAGCCTGTCGCGTAGCCTGGACAGGGCGCCCCAGTGCCACGTAAACTCTGAAGCGAAGGTGTGCCTGGCACTGCCCCGCTCCAGACCCTGGAACGCCAGAGCCGCCCAGCTGCCCACGCCCTGCCGTGTCAAAGCCTGCAGGCCACTCTGCCGAGCCACTGAGGGTCCCCTGCTGCCCACGCAGCCCACACAGCCTTCCCGTTGGGGAGGAAGCTCAGGCTTTGCAGGGAAGGAATGCCACACGAGGCCACCCCAAACAGCACAGACGTCCCGTGCCCTACCTAGTTTCACACCAGCACGGGCCCGACCTCCGCCCCTCTCGGGGAGGGGTGGGGCAGAGCCCCCAGAGCCCTGTTCAGCACGGGGGCGGGGGGGGGGGGGGGGGGGTCTTAGCTCTCAGCTCCCCCAGACAGGCCCAGGGGTAGCCTGGTGACATGGGCAGTTCACGCCTCTGCTCTGAGCCTCCATTTCCCCCTGTACGACGGGGATGCCGAGAGGCCCCGACTCAGAAGAAGCAGGAGATGGAGGGCGAACTCCGCGGTAGGGCGGGCTCCCTCGGGGAGGGTTTTTGCCATTACTGCCACAAGGGAGGAGTTCAGCTGGGACTGGGGGGTGGCCCTGTGACCAGGGACCCAAGAGGTCAGCGAAACCACTCCCTGGCCATGGAGAAGGCTGTGTGGAACCTTCTAGACTGCCTAGTCTGCCGAGGGGGAGGGCAGCAAGACAGTGGACTCAGATCCCGGCCCTTTCCCTGTCGCTGGCCAGTGGGACTAGGGACACAGCGCAGCCTCCCAGACCACGTCAATACCGACCATCATCTCGAGGGGCCGGCCCTGGAATGTGCTCCCCCCCTTGGACGCTGGTGGCCTCTTGACGGACCCCCTAAGACCCGTCCGTTAATCCCGCCAGAGACCCCGGCCACGGCAGAGCAGGGTCACAGTTTACCCCGGCCTCACAACCCCTTCAGGGCTCGCGGCTCAGCTCAGTGCTCTCTCTTTCAGGCCTCGACGGTGGCTCTGGTGGCCACTCCCGTAGGGCAGCCCTATGCCCCCAGAGTCCCCAGGAAGTGAGAACAGGCCTGGCAGAAGCTACTTCACCCGCCCAGCCCCCCACCTGGCACTTTGCAGAGGACAGAGGGGCACCGGGCACCTCCTGTATGGCCACGTTGGAGGCTCCGGGTCCAGGGAGTCGGGGATCACAGAGGGAGGGGGCCAGGAAGGGGGTCGTCCACTCGACACCACGGGCTGGAAACAGCAAAGCCGCTCCCAGTCCCCCAGCGCTTTACGCCCTAGGCCAGGGAGCCACCGTCACCCAAGCCCACGCCCTTGGGCCCGGGCAGCAGGGCCGGGGGGTCCCCAGCCATCCCACCAGTCCCTCACCATTGCCTGTGTCCGCCCGGCTGCCCGTGGATGCGACCGGCGGGTGGGTTAGGCTGCACTCTGGGCTCGTCTGCTCCATGAAACGACCCCTGGGCCCCCCCCCCCCCCACCGCCATGAGACCCCCGGGACAAGGCCTGCCCCAGCCACTCCCCATGAGCAGAAGACAGGCAGGCAGCACAAATCCCAGCGTCAGCCAGGCACTGGGACACCTGCCGGTGTGGCACCCGTAAACCTGGAGGGTAAGAAGGCCGGGGGGCCCGGCAGCTCAGGACCCCAGCCAGGGCCCCGCACTGGACACACCCAGGGACCAGCGTGGCCTTGCAGGAGGATTCTGGGCTTGTCTGAGCTGATCGCAGAGAAATGAATGGTGTCCGCGAGTCCAACAGGGCCTCCGAGGGGCCGCGTTTGCCTGCACGGAGCTAGGGCTTGGCGAGGGAAAAATGCTCCCGGCCAAGGGTCAGCCCCAGCCAAGGCAGGGATGGGCCGGGGTGGGAGCCTGGCCTGAAAGCCCTGAAGGCAGGGCGGGGAGAGGGGAGCCCAACTGTGTGCTTGGGGGGTTGTCTGCGGAGGTCTTGGGGCGCAGATAAAAATATGTCCCCGGGCCAGAGTGGGGGGGACGCTGTCCCCCCTACCCTGGAGGATGCATCTACGTCCCCCCCCCCCCGGGAACTCTTGAGGTGTCCCGTGCTGTGGTTGGGAGCCAGAGCTGGTGCGCCACCTGACCTCACCCCTGCAGGCGTGCTGATCCCGGGCAGGGCTGGGGAGGGGGTGGGCATGCTGGGGGAGGGTCCGCGCGCCGGGTTCGGGGAGGGGTTTCAGAGCAGCCTGCCTGGGCCTGTGCCCTCTGGAGCTCTGCTGCCGGCCCCTTCCTCCCTGCCTGCTCCAGCCTGCCCAGGACGCAGCTCGGGGGCCGGTGCCCGCCCGCAGCCTGCCCCCCAAATGCCCGGGGCTGCCACCTGCCCAGGCCTGCCCGGGGAACTCCCAGGGCCCTTCTTTCTCCTGTCCTCTAGGCCGTGGTCCCTGCTCGTCTCCTGGCCTCTCTCATGCCCTCTGGCCCTCAGCCCAGCCCCACCAGCTCCCACCCTGCTGGCTGCCTTGCCGTGCGCACGCTGGCCGCTCTGTGCCCCACGCTGGCTGCCAATCCCACAGCCCCGACGTCAGTGGAGTTCAGCGCAGCCCAGGAGGTGGAGCCACCTCGGGTCACCTCTGCAGCCACCTGGCGGGTCCCGTTCATGCCAAGCCCGGAGAAGTGCATGGCGGTAGCTCGTGGAGCTGGGCAGGGCCACAGGGCTGTGCAGAGGGGGCCGGCGTCGTGCCCTCCGTGGGAGTGCGTGTGCTCTCGAGTGTGAAAAGAACCAGGAGCTGTTTCCGCATCTTAAATTCGAGGTGTGTCAGGGGATCACACAGTCCTCCAGGAAAGCCAGTGGCCAGTTAGAGGGTAACGGGGGGGTGGGGAGTGCTCTGTTCCCAGCACACCTAGCGCCGGCTCGCCACCCAGATGCGCCTCCTCTCAGGCGCGGGCCCCCATGATGTCACTTTGCAAGAGGGAAGCGGAGGCTCAGAGCACTCAGGCAGCACTGGTCACCCAGCTCGTTAGCGGCCCGTGGGCTGACCAGCGCACCGCTGCCCGGAGCAGAAGCAGAACGTGCTGGCAGGCACGGCAGGGTGGGCGTGCCCCCGGCAGAAGGTCGGGGCGCAGGCTTCGGGCCACCCCGAACCAAAGCACGGGGGGCATTTGTGACCTGACGAAATGGTGCCGAGCGCTCGCTTAAGAGTAGGACGGAAAGCGTGTTTCGGGGGGGAAACAACCAGTGCTTGGGGTTTGTCTTCCCAGTGCCGAGGGACAGGCCACCGTCTGACATTTGCACGGCTCGTAGGCGTGAAAGACCAGCCCCGTGGTCCACGCCCCAGCGCGTGCTGCCTCCCGTGCGGCGGGCGCTGCTGGCCTTACGCGTATTTGAGGAGGCGGAGGCCTGGGCGCACAGCCTCGAGGCTCGGGAGGGACTCGTCTCCAACCCACTGCCCATCCCCCGGGACCCAGGATAACGTTTCTGGTAGGGGAGAGGCAGGAGCATCACAAACCAGACAGTACGTGCTCGCTTCGGCAGCACATATACAAACCAGACAGTACGTCGAGAGCGCCAGCTGTGTAGGGGGAAAGTTAAGCTAGAGCGTCCCTGCCGGCTTACAGACACTGTAGGTGTAGGGCCACGGATGTCACGTTGAAGCCATTTAAAAGGCACAACCAGGAAGGGTGTGTGAGTAGCCAGCCCGCAGGCAGCAGACAGAGGTGACCTCCCCCTCGGTGGCTCAGGCTGAGCCAGCCTCTGCGGCAGGGCTGAGAGCTGGAAACGGGGAGCGGGGCTGCAGTCTCACGAGACCCCCTCCCCGCCGGGCGGCGGGCCAGGGAGAAAACCGCAGGTGACAATGGAGAGAGACACTCCTTAGTAGAAAGGCACGAAGGGTGGGCAAGGAACTGGAAAGACAGTTCACAAAAGAAGGGTCACAGAGACTGAAAAGATGCCTCACCCCTTCTGTCCTCAGAGACAGGGCTGGTCAGCCACGGCCCAGGGGTCTGATCCGGCCCTCAGCCTGTTCCTGTAAATTAAGTTTTATTAGAACACAGCCACGCCCACTCATGTAGGATGGATGTCTGACCGCCCTCGTGTTGCAGTGGCAGAGTTGAGGGGTTGTAACAGAGACCACCCGGACCTCGACGCCTAAAATATCTACCCCCTGACCCTTTACAGAGAAATTTGCAAAACCCTTGTCCTAAGAACTTAGATGGAGAGATACAAGACTGGATGTAAATTCTGTGCTGGCAACACAGGGATGAAATGGGCCTGGAAACTGGTCTCCCCTTCCAGAAAGTGCCTCGAGGAAATGTGTCAAGACCATGAAAACCTGCTCCTCTCCCTGTGGCCCTTTCGTCCCCCTTCCAGCAATCTACCCTGAAGAACGAATCAGGGGTGCCCCAAAGAGTAACGTGCAAACCAGCTAATAGCAGTCTTAGTTTTAACAGTGAGAAATTAGACACAGCACGGCCAACATTTGAGCACCGGGGATCGTTATGTAGCTTCTAGTGACCTGGGAAAATGCCTAGTGTACGAGGTGACTCGGAGACGGATGGGGAGCAGCGTGATCCGAGCTGGCGAGGGCGTGTGTGTGTGTGTGTGTGTGTGTGTGTGTGTGTGTGTGTGTAAAACAGCGCCTTACGGGAAAGTGGGCTGTTCCCGCTGTCTGTCTCTGGAGGGTGGGCTCCCAGATGCACGCATGAAGAGCTTTTCCTGTACTTTCCAAAATTTTGTCCTGAGCCGTTTTGGTTTCAACGAGTGGGAAACAGTGAGCAATGAATGTGGAGGGGAGGACGCTTTGAGGGGCTCCCCTGCAGAAGCACCTGGTCTGGGAGCGGCAGGGGGGGGACCGCAAGCTGGGCTGTGGGACCGGGCACCCACTCAGGCCATGCCCAGGTTGGGCCAACGGGCCAGGCCCAGGGACCTCTCTGCTCTGCTCACTGAGAGCCATTGGGGTCACCTGGGGCCTTGTGTAGGGTGGGGCGGGCACCTTCCAGGGCTCGCCTGCCTGACCTGCTCCCCACCTGCCAGCCGCGTGCCCCAGCCCACTGCCTCCATGGGGCGGCCATCATCAGGTGGCTGCCATGAGGACGTCGAGACTCAGGTCCCCTTTTGAGGTGACTCCCCCCACTGGGGGTCTGTGTAGTGGGTGGGACCCACCCTGTGGCCCCAGAGACTGACACCCTCCCCTGAAGTAGGGCCGGGCCCCTGCCCCAAACCCCCCCTAGGCCTCAGGTGCCTCCAGCCTCCGTACTGGTCCCCCGTTTCGATGGGGCAAGGGGTCCAGGGCCAGAGGGACAGAGCCGAGTGGGAGAGTCTCGGCTCTTTCCAAAGGCGCCAACATTTCCTTGTCACAAAATGAAGTCAATGGGACAGTTAAGGGCGGGGGGGGGGGTGTGCAGATTTTAAATTGCCGCTTTAAGCCATTTGGAAGTCTGCTAATTATTCTCTTGGGGAAAGAAATGCAGGTTCATTATTATAATGAGCTTTGGGCAAAATATTTCATCAAATGCGACACTGCGGTGGCTCCTGAAGACAGTGGCCTCCCTCTGAAAGGCCTCCTGCCCGCCTCGCAGCTAATTGGCCCGGGGTCTGCCTGGCCCTGTGCTGTTTGTGTGCTGTTTTAATTCGCTTATGAAAAGCCCCCGCTTTGATGTCCGGGACCAGATAAGGACGTCGGCGGGGACCGGCGCGGGGAGTGGGTCTGCCCGCGAGGCCTCCCCGCCGCCCGCTCTGGGCCCCAGGCCAAGGCGATGTCATGAGGTAGCTGCACAAACAGTTCTGCCTGAAAAAATATGCTTTTGTTTCACTAATAAATCTCTCCTTGGAACACTCCCCGCGGGCCCGCGGCTCTCCTTGGGCCGGCCACTGCCTGGCGGGGCCTCCCTGCTCGGCACCGGGCACGGGGTCCTGTGCCTCGAGGTAGGCACCACGCGGTCCAGCGCGGCCCAGACCCGCCTCTGTGCCGGCCGCCCCTCCCCTCCCTCCCCTGCCCTCTTCCCCGACCTCCCCACGTGCTGGCCTCAGTGACCTCTCTCCGCCCCCTTTCCCTGCCTCCGAGCTTGGTCCTCAGGGGGCGCCCAGCTGGGGTGGGGGCAGACCAGGGTTGGGGGTAACCAGTCTGCAGCTCACATCTCGGGCCGCGGGCGGACAGACCACCCCCACCGTCCCGCCCGGCTCTGTCTCTGTGCGACCGCTTGCCTTCCGTAGGCCTGGGGGACGGTGGCCCTGCCGTCGGGAGCCCAGAAGGCAGCTCAGCCTGGCCTGCCCAGGGCCTGTCCGGGGTCACAGCATCCTGTGCGGGAGGCGCCGGCTCCGCTCCAGAGCCGTCTTGGCCAGGACGGGGGACTGAGGCCGGCACCCTGCCCATCCCAGGCAGACCCCGGGAGCCAGCAGCCGAGGGGTATATGGGGTGGTCCGGCCCATGCGGAGTGACAGGCAGATGGCGTGGCACCCCTGGGCCCGGCTCTGTCCCCCTGCCGTCACCCCCTCCTTGTTCCTCTGCCCCCTCTCAGGAGCCTGCCTCAACGGTCTCTGCCCGGCCGCCACCCACTCCTCTCCTTCCCCGCCTCGCCTCTGCCCCAGCCCAGCACCTCCCCTGTCGCCCTCCAGAAGCCCCCCTTCCCTTGCCTCACCAGCTCCCCGCAGCCCCTGTGGTCTCTCCTGTCAGTGACAGGAGTAGCATTGACAGCAGGGAAAGCTGAGCTCGGACCCTTGCCTTCCCACTTCCTGGCTCTGCCGCCCCAGGCACCCCTCCTGGCCCCTGGGAAGCTCGGTTTCTGCGTCCGTAAGGAGGAGTCAGGGACACTAACTCTGGGCCCCTGGCCAGGATTACCTGGAGCCCTGTCTGTTGAGCACCTGGCCTGGCGCCCGGCGCGTGGCAAGGTGGAAGTTCTCGGTTCCCACCCCCTCTTGTGGGCACCACTGTGGGCACTGCTGTGGGTTTGTCTTCCCCGCCCACTGCCAAGCACCAGACGGGGATTTGACACCATCTGCCCGGGGCACCGAGAGCCCGGTGGGCTGCGGCTCGAAGTAAATGCCACCGGGCTGACCCCGCGTCCACTCCCCACAGCACCCGCCCGAGCTCCTACCATGTCCCAGACAGCGGGCGTGTACTGGGGGTGCCGCAGGGACAAGATAGCGCCGCGGGCATTACGGAGCTGGCCCCGATCAAAAGTACACCGTGTAATCGCAGACCTGGACGGTGGCTGTGCAGGAGCAGAGCAGCGCACTGTGACAGAGGGGACCCGAGGGCGAGGGAAGACCTCCGAAGGAGGGGTATCTGAAAATAGCCCTCGGGGTGCTATTAATAGGCTTTGGTGCAGAGCTGTCCAGAGGAGAAAACAAACAGAGGACTCTAATTTCTCCATAGATGGCTGTCATTAATGCTTTTCAGTGGAAGTGTTTAGATAGATGTTTTTGTTCTGCTTGAACTTCTAGAAAACTCAAGCAGTACAGAAAGGTTGGAAAACAAAAGGAAAAGCCTCCAGGGCCTCCCTTCTCTCCCTAGGGATCTCCCATATTATCCCAGAAATACCCATCTTTAATGTGAGAACATTCTGGACATTGCACTGCTTGTTGCACGGAAAAAAGGACGAGTGGATAGACAGGCGGATAAGTGAAGAGATAAATGGGGTTGTGGGATGGGTGGACGGATAGATGACTGAGTGGGTGGGTGGGTGGGTGGGTGGATGGATGGATGGATGGATGGATGGATGGATGGATGGATGAGTGGGTGGCTGGGTGGGTGGATGGATGAATGGGTGGATGGATGAATGGATGGATGGATGGATGGATGGATGGATGGATGGATGGACAGATGGGTGAGTGGATGGATGGGTGGATGGATGGATGGATGGATGGATGGATGGATGGACGGACAGATGGGTGAGTGGATGGATGGGTGGATGGGTGGACAGATGGGTG
>NW_024412786.1:7332254-7340101 GCF_014898765.1 Herpailurus yagouaroundi | reverse complement strand
TGGATGGATGGATGGATGGATGGATGAGTGGATGGATGAGTGGGTGGGTGGGTGGATGGATGAATGGGTGGATGGATGGATGAATGGATGGATGGATAGATGGATGGATGGATGGGTGGACAGATGGGTGAGTGGATGGATGGGTGGATGGATGGATAGATAGATGGATGGGTGGAAGGATGGATGGATGGATGACTGAGTGGATGGATGGGTGGATGAGTGGCTAGCAGATGAATGGATGGATGGATGGACAGACAGACAGATGGACAAATAAACAGACATACCACCAGAAATTATTATTAATATGATAAGGCTACTTTAGACTTATTAATTTTTCTTAACAAAAAAAAGTGAAACAAAAAATGTTGAATTTACATAACATTTCTTCACCAAAGGAGAAGTTCATTTCTAAATGTCACTTTCAGGTTCAGGGGGAGAAAATATTGTGAAATTGGGAAGTTGGGGTCATTGTGGGTTTTCGCGGTCTTCTTTCAACTTCATGTGGCTCTGAATGGTGCTGCAATCCTGCCCACCCTCCTTTCTGCCTCCCAGTAAGAGTTAGTCCTGTTGGTGTTGTTGTTCTGATGTTGGTCAGGCCTCTAGCGTGTGCATGCAGATCGGAGGCCCTATTTCCCATTGTCTGTTTACCTTGGTTCTGCATTAAGGTAGAGTTAGGGCTCACCTTGCTTCCCACTTCTCACTTCTTCAGTTCTATTTGGATTACTTATCTGCTGATTAGATGAACTTCTTCCTCAAGCGACTGCTTCTGGAAGGTCCTGTAGTCCTTGCCCCTTCATGCTGTCCTTCCTCCCATGTGCTGTCTTCCATCATTAACCCCTCCACCTGCCCAGATCCAGGCTGGTGCCTTGTCTCTCAAACCCCTGTGTCCTGCCCACAGTCCCTCTGGAACCCTCCTTCTTCCTGCTCCAATCTGGATTTTTTTTCCCTTGAGGCCCCCAGCCTAGCATCATTCTAGAACTTGCTGTTATGATTATCTAGGTTGGACTTACTGTCCTTGTCTTTACTTTTTGTTTCCTCTGTTTTCTGGAAAAACCTCCAGTGCCTTCCTAGGAAGAGGTACGTGGAAGGTAAGCATTCTGAGCCCTCAGAACATCTTAAAATGTCTTCATTCAACCGTCATGCCCTGGTGATAGTTTAACTGGGTATAGAATTTCAGGTTTTCCTTCAGAATCGTGCAGGCCTGTCCCGAGGTCTTCTGGCCTCCTGACTTGCTGAGGGGAAATCTCATGCTTGCCTTAGCCTCAAGCCTTCCTTAGCGCGCTCCCCTTTTTTTGTTTCCTGGAATTTTTTGGTATCTACATTCTAGCCTTGGAGGGGGTTCCTGGTCAGGTTCCTTTGCGGCTGACTTCGTTCGTTGATAGTGCTGAATATCTGGTAGGGAGACTTGGAGATTTGGAGACTTGAGTCCTTGAGCTCTGGAAAGTTATCTTTATTATTTCTGACCATTCCTTTCATGACATCATCTCTGTTGCCTCTCTCTAGAACTCCTTTTAATCAGATTCAAGACATTTTAAATGAAACTTCGATGTCTCTTTTCTCTCTATTCGATTTGTAGGATTATGTCATCGACTTTATCCCCTTCCATGAAATTCTATTAACAACCCTGCCTTCAACTTCCTGTCTCCTTGTTTTCTAGCATCTGTGGCGATGTCCTGCCCTTCCCTGATGGGTGTAACAGCCCCTGGAATCTTTCTGGGAACTCCAGATACATTTTCATATCTGGAGATTACCTCGCTTCCTGATCTTCTGTTTCTGTTTGGTCAGCCTGGCCTCTCTTTCAGGTTCCAAACATTTTTAGATATTTGCTTGGGATCTAAGTATGGATGGGCTTGCTGGCGTTTAGGTTGCTGTTGGCCGGGATTGGGGGGGGGGTGCCAGTCACAGCACGGAGGGTCCCCACATGTGCTTAGGGCATTGCTTCCAAGTGTTGCCTGGAGGCACAGGGCTGGTGGCTGGGAGCCCACCAGGAGGAAACTCCGGTGTGGCAGAGGGACAGGATGAGATCCTCATGCCCAGCCCTCCATCCACTCTACCCTCTTGGTGCTGTGGGCAACTTCCTGGCATGGCATTCAGCCAGGCTGGCCTCAGTACTGTCACAGCCCCAGGTCACCAGGACGGGCACGGTCCCCGGCACATCTCCACTCCCATACTGCATGTTTTGGTTGTGCCCCATCCTGGGCAGGGGAGCCCCTTGCTGTCACGCCCGGCCACCCTCCCGCACAGCCTGCCACGGAGTCCTCCCTCATGAAGCCCCTGCACTCTTCCTGGCGCCCTGGTTCACTGTCTGCACCAGAGCCCAAACTCCCCGCATTCCATCTGGTTGGAGCCCCCAAGCCTGAGACCCTCTCGAGGTTGGGAGTCATCTGGGTCCCTCTCTGCGTCCCTAAGCGCAGCTCCTTGGTACTGTTGCTGCTCCGTGCGTGTTTCCAGAATGTCCTCCTGAACCTGTATGCAAGTCAGTTAAGCAATGGCTGAGCTTTCCGTAAGGCCTAGAAGGGCGGGCGTGAGGTTGTGCCTACGGCCCCCAGGGCCACTCTGAGGCGCATGGCTTCTAGTGCCACCAGGTAGGGAACAGGGACACGGAGGGTCAGAGCTCCCCAGGTGGACCCACCGGCCGAGCAGAGGGGCGGGGGGTCGTGGTGTGGGGGTGTCCTGGGCAAGCGCAGTGCCAGGGGGTTGACGGACCGCCGTCCAGAGGACAGCAGGTGGTGTGGGCAGGACGGACATCAGGAGGGATAGCATGGTGGTGGGGGGCTTGGCCGCTGAGCAAGCCCAGGTGGGAAGGGCAGAGGCCAGCAAGGAAGGGGCCCAGGGACAGCCCATCGCAGGCCAGCGCTGGCCCCGGAAATGGACACCACCAAGCAGCACTCCCCCGCTGGTCTCTCGAGGTGGGGCGGGCTCTCCGTCCAGCAGCCATGAGAGTATGAATTCGCCAGGGGAGGGGGAGGGGAGGGGGCCTCCGCCTCTGGCCTGAGCTTGATGGCCCTCCCTTCCCCAGGGTGCAGATCCCTCCCTGCAGGGGGGCAGCTGCCTGAGCCCCCCTCCCCAGGGCCAGAAGAGCCGCTGGGGAGGGGTGGCAGGCAAGATCCTGGCCGCTCCTCCCTCCAGGGGAGTCAGCCCGAGGCACTCACCCCCCCCCCCCGTCCCAAGGGATCCCCATCGACGCCCCGGGCTCAGTCGTCTGGACAGCTGGCAGGATCTGGTCCCGGAGACACCTGCCCAGACGCCAGTGGGGCAGCGAGGAGTAAGTAGACTCCTTGGCAAAGCCCTTCCAACAGAGTCTGAGCTCAGGCGGCCACCTCCAGTATTGTCGTCGTCCGCGGGGCCACACAGGCGTTACACCTCCCTGAGTACCAGTCTCCCCTTCTGCTAACTGGACCGGCAGGTCTCCTTGGAGGACCAGGAGGGGCAACCTGTGTCCCCTCCCCCGGCCCCGGGCCTCACTGAGCCTGACTGCCAGCTTCCCGCCTCACGGTGGGCGAGCGGCACCCGCACGAGACCTCCTGCCGCGGGGCTGACAGCCGTCCCTGGGCCGCCGCCTCCCTCCAGCCCCGGCAGGTGGAGCAGGGTGACGGGTGCAGGGGTGCCCTGCCCAGCGAGACGGGCAGCAGGCCGTCGGAGCACCGGCACCCCACGGCCTGCAGTGTGGGGGAGTCGCGTCACTGGGAGCATAATTCCGCGTTTAAGGTAGCTGGGGGAAGAGAGGGCACGGCTGTTCGGGGCCCGCGCCCGGGCGGAAGCCAGCTGGGCCGGGCAACGATCCCGTCGCGACACCTTACGCCGTGGTTCACTCGGACGCCTACGGCATACCGGGGGTCGGCCAGGCAGTGTGGACGTCCAGCGGGTCAGCGCCTCGTCCCTGCGGGCCAGAGGGCGGGCCCGGCACATTCTCAGAACGGTGGCCGAGGCGTCCACTCCGTCCCCCAGGGGCTCAGAGTCATTCCTCCGTCTCGCTGCCCCTCCCACCTCTCAGACCCCAGCCCCGCCGCGAAGCTCCCAGGCCCGACTCCGGAGGGCCGTCAGCCGGCGACACGCGTGGGTTCAGGCCCCAGCCCTGCCCCTGACCTGCAGTGTGACCCCAGGCGGGTGGGGGTTTCTGAACCTCGACTTCCTTAGCAGAGTGGGGACGAGCGGTTCCAAGTCTCTGCCCCGCGGTTGTGGCGGGGGGGGGGGGAGGGGGGTGTGGGAGGGGCCTGTGAGCGCCGTCCCACAGGCCACGGCGGGTGTGGATGGCCCCTCGGAGCCCTCGCTGTTCAATGCCCGGCAGCCGCACAGCCCCTGCCCCGGACAGACCCCCCCACCCCACCGGCACCATGAGCCCACCGAGCTCCTTCCCCGGCTCTGCCCTCCCTGCTGCCCCTCAGCCTGCCCCTCGGGGCCCCTTCTCTGGGAAGCCACACCCCTGCACTGAGCCCTCAGCCCCAGCTTTATCCAGCAGGCCCCCAGAAATCAGGTCTTGAAATCCCACTTTGCATTTCAAGAAAGAGAAACTCCCCCAGAACCGCCTGCACAAAGAAGGAAGCGTGTTGACTCCCATAAAGTCCAAGAGGAGGCAGCTTCAGGAACGCCTGGATCCAGGGCCCGGAGGGCAGGGGCGGCGTCCCCCTGCTCCGGGTTGGGTGCCCTCCGTCCGGGAGGGGGCAAGTGGCTCTCAAGGGCCCAGACGTACCCCCTCCCACGGGTCCCATTGGGTGGCAGGCCCGATCCGCTGGGCCGCTTCCTGAGCGGGGCTGTGCATGACTTCCAGGGTCGCAGGCAGCAGGGGTGCAGTGAGAATTCCTCCCTGGGGCGTGCCTGCCCAAGCAGGGGCAGAAGGCACACCTTGCCGGCCACCAGTGGGGGCCGAGGGGCCGCAACTTTCTGACCCAGTGGGCTCTGTGGGACCTGGGAATGGCAGAGGGCAGCGAGGAGCCTCAGCTCACCTCTGCCGGGCCGGCTTCCCCGGGACGGCCGTGGAGCCGCCGTCCCGGGGCAGCTCTGGAAGGGGGCCCAAAGGCCAGGCGATTCCCACCAGCAGGGAGGCGGGGCCGTACCCCAGAAGCAGGCCTCATAGCCCAGGGCGAGCTGGGGACTCCTACATCTGGAAGCCGCTCCCAAGCTGCAAGGCTTCCAGAAGGTCGCCAGTTTTAGCAAAAAAAGAAAAAACAGCACAGGATGCCTAAAATGAAGACTTTTTGGGTGTCAGTCTGTCCCAAATATTTCATATGACATTTTTTGCTAAAAAAAAAAAAAAAAAAAAAAAAAAGCCTGTTTATCTAAAATTGTGATTTTTCGCTGGGCATCCGGCAGTTCTCCATCACCCCTATTCGAGAGGGTCTCCAAACCCCTCTGAGCCTTGTCCCTGCCTCTGGTGTCCCCACCTCCCAGGACTAGAGCAGAGAGGACCACACCATACATCATACGCTGGGGTGCTGGAGGGTGGGCCGTCTGCCGACGTCTGAATGCGCGTGAACCGACTTCCTTCCCCCTCCCTCCCTCCCTCCTTCTCTTTTTCCCTCCTGGTGATCTGGAACAGGGAGGAGGATTCTGTTCCCAGCCCCACCCTGCCAGCAGGACCAGGCCCCAGCTCCTTGCTGCCTGCCTGGCTGGATGGCACAGTGGGACATATGCCACCGTCCCATCAGCAGACACGGGCCCCGCTGGCTCACGGGGCCAGGACTGTCAGACCGGAGACCCCACACACACCCAGAGGGGTCCGGAGTCCCTGACTGGCGAGGCCGGGGCACCGGGGGGCTCTGTCCCGGGCCACCACTGTCAGTGTCCCGTGGAGTGGCCCGCAGGCATCCGGCCTTCTGCTCAGCTGGGGGACCCGGCAGGAGCCGAGGCCTAGTGCCCCCACACAGGGATCTCCTCGTGTCTTGGGCTAGCCGTCCGCACAGGTGAGGGGCTACGGCGTGCCCGGTGCTCCCGAGACTTCCAGGAGGAGGAAACCACCTGAGCCGTGGGCACTCAGGGAGGGCTGCCCAGAAGGGGTGGGCCCCGAGGCCAATCGGCCCCACGGGTATGTTTACTAAGGCCGTTTGTAGCTGAGAAAACCGAGGTGTGGAGAGAGGGGAGCAGTGCGCCCAGGGCACGGGGCGTGAGTAACGGGGAGACGGATTCGAAACACAGCCTCTCTCCTCCGCAGCTTCTGCCAGGGGTGGAAGGGCATTTCCGCAGACGGGAACAGCATGTAAGCACGCAGCGTTCCTTCCTAAAGATGAAGGCCAGCCCGTCCCAAGGGGCGCCCGGCTTTCCCTCTCCCCACTACATTCCTGTCTCCACACAGTGGCCAGAGGGACGTTTCAAACATAAACCAGACCACGAGCTCCCTGCCTAAAGCCCCTTTCCCTGGAATGCAGTCCAGGCGCCCTTCATCGGCCCGTGGGCCCTGCAGCCCCACGCCTCCCTCCTAGCCTTACCTGCCTGAAGCTTCTGTTTGGCCCGCCAACCTTCCTGGGGTCCCTCGTCAGAGCCTCTGGGGCTGTGTGAAGGGTGGCCTGGAGCCGGGGGCCAGCCGCACAGCCGCCCCCGGGGCCGCTCCTGCTCCTCCCCCACCTGACAGGCCTTCGGGTCTCTGCCCCCAGAGCCCTAGCTGGGAAGCCTCCAGCGCCCCCCAGTCCCCCATCACCATCCGACTGTAAAGCTGGCTGGGGTGTCTGGCTCCCCCACAGGAATGGCTGGTCAGGAGCTGTCCCCACCAAAGCCCTGTGCCTGGAACACAGCCTGGCATGGAGTAAGTGCCCGACAAGCCCTGCGGTGGCCGTGCTGCCCAAACAAATTAACCGTGAACAAAGCCAAGCTGAGCCTTCACCTCCCTCTTGGCGCATGTCAAAGGGACAGGCAGGAGTCGGAGGGCGTCTGTCCCAGCTCCCGAGTGCCGGGGCAGTTCGATGGGTGCTCTGATGGCCCCGTAAGTGCCCAGGGTCCATTTCAAGGCCACATGGTCCCAGGACCCCAACGCTGGCCCAGCCCACACCCGTGTGTCCCTGTGTGGCACACTCAGCTGGGACCTCCTCTTGCTCCCCCAAGCCTGACTTCCGTGGGTGCTTGCTGTCTCAGCAAACGGCTCCCATCCACAGCATCAGCCAAAACCCTGACAGCCACCCCCTTCATCAAGCCCACACCAGGTAACCAAGCCCTGACAGCGCCCCAGTGCCTGTCCCCATGATCCCCTTTGATCTGGGACCATTCGGCTACATGGAGCGTGTCCCCTGTTGAGAGGGGCAGGGACTCAAGAGACAGAGAAGGAATAGAGAGAAGGCCAGCATCTTGATCCTGGTCTATTTTTAGTTGGTGGCAGGCTGTCACTCCAGAGGCCAGTGACTGCGTCATCAATGCCTTTTGATCTTCTTGTCATTGCTGCAAGATACACAGGAGGCAGCTGCTAACGCTTGCGGAGAGAATGAAAGCAGGCACACAGGCCTGGGGTGGGGGCGGAGGCGGGGCGGTGTGCATAAATGTGGGTGGGCAGTGGGTGGGTGGAGAGATGGAGAGAGGGCTGGATGGAGGGGTGAAAGGAAGGCAATGAAGAAAGGGGAGGGAGAGATGGATGGTGGATACATACGGAATGGCATGGCGGATGGATGGAGGATGGGTGGATGGGTGGATGGGGAGATGGATGGTGGAAGGATGGAGGGATGGGTGGATGGATGGATGGACGGGTGGGTGGATGAATGAATGAATGAATGAATGAATAGTGGATGGATGGATGATGGGTATAGTTGGGTGGGTGGGTAGGTGGACGAGTGGATAGATGGATGGATGGGTAGATGATGGGTGATGGATGGATGGGTGAATGAATGAATGGTGGATGGATAGATGGGTGGATGGGTAGATGGATGGAT
>NW_024412786.1:7282564-7332154 GCF_014898765.1 Herpailurus yagouaroundi | reverse complement strand
GGATGGATGGGTGAATGAATGAATGAATGAATGAATGGTGGATGGATGGGTGGATGGGTTGATGGATGGGTAGATGGATGGATAGATGGGTGGATGAATGAATGAATGAATGAATGATGGATGGATGGATGATGGGTGTAGTTGGGTGGGTGGATGGATGGATGGATGGGTGAATGAATGGTGGATGGATGGATGGATGGATGGATAGGTGGATGAATGAGTGAATAAGTGAATGGTGGATGGATGGATGATGGGTGTAGTTGGGTGGGTGGATGGATGGATGAGTGGATGGATGGATGGATGGATGGATGGATGGATAGATGGTGGGTGATGGGTGGATGAAAGAATGGTGGATGGACGGAGTGGCCGATGGACAGGTGGAAAGGAGGTAGAGAGTGAGCTCACAAACGAAGGTGGAGTAGAGGAAGGACCTCAGCAAGGACTCCTCAGAGAAGGAACGCGTGGGCCCCAAGCTCTCAGGGCTGGCGTCCCTTCCTGTTCCATTTGCCTCTGAGCAAACAACTCTGTCACACTGCCAAGCCCTGAGTATGGAGGCATTTCCCTTTGGGACTCTTCCCTGCTTCTGAGGAGTGCTCCCCATCTGCTTCCTGGCCTGCCTGGCCCCCTGCCTCCGGGGCTGGCCGGGGGGCTTGTGAGAAAGTGGTGTGTCTAGTCTGCAGCTACATCCACTCTCTTCCCTAGAGGCCCACGCAGGCCTCGCACACACCCACGTAGGGGCGCCCAGGGCCCTGGGCTCAGGGAGGGGGCTCTGTGGGCATCTCTAGGCTCTGAAGGGACATGCTGGGGCCCCTGTCCTGCCCCATGGAGTCAAAGGAGGTCCTAGAGCCCCTACTTCTCTGGGCGTCCAGACAGCTGGTGCCGACTCCGGTCCCCACCCCTTCCAGAGCCTTTGGGAGCGGGGACAGAGAATCCCGTTACCGTTGCCAAGCCCAAGAGAGACAGGGCGCCCAGGATACCTGGCCTGACGGTAGAGCCACATGGCACTGGCACCGTCACCACCCTCAGCCCGGGCAGGCGCTCAGGGGTCTCCAGACTGCACCCAACAGCTGCCTGTGCCGAGAAATTGGGCACTGCTGAGTCACCCCGCACCTGTTGGGGGCGGGGGGTGGTGGGACCGGGGGGCCGGACCAGCTGGATGCATTCCCTGGCAGGCGGCCCCTGGCACCGGGGGCCCCGGGTGTGCACACAGCCCTGGGTGAGGGTCGCCTGCGCGAGATGAGTACGGACAGCTGGCCGCCCGGCCCCGAGATAGCGAGAAGCCCCTGAGGAAAGGACAGAAACCGGAGGCCCAGAGGCCTTCGTGTCCTGTTTCTGTGGATGGGACGAAGTCTCCCTGGGCGGGGGAGGCTCTCCGTCCCGTGCGTGGCGGGAAAGGGTTACCAGACGCAGCGCGGGCATACGCTGACCTCGCCGCGGCCCGAGAAGGTCCCACTGCGACCGAGCCAGACGGCAGGCCTCAAGCCTGGGGACCCGGGGTCTGGGAAGGCGGGCTGTAAGAGGCAGAGCGGAGAAAATTGATGAGGAGAATGGTGCTCAGTGCTGGTGACGACGAGGGGACACGGGGCTGTCCTACCTGCCCGGGGACAGTGTCTCCGGCCGTTGGCAAAGGGCCGGCCAGCAGCACGGACGTGGTGCTCCTTGGCCCTGTGATCACCCCTCAGAGAATCCGTCCCAGAGTGCGAGACCCGGGTGACCGGCGGGCCCCGGGGCCGTGCGACCACTGTAGGGCGCTGGCCGGCGTGTTGGTGGCGGGGGAGAGGCATTGCCGGGGGGTGGGGGGGGGCACTTCACGCAGGGGAGAGCTCTGTGGCTCGGGGCACACGCTGCCCTCGGCCACGGAAGGGCCTTGGCCCAGAGCGCAGCTCCCTCCAGCGTGCCCGGCTCACAGAGGCCGCCAGGGACCCCCACCTGCCACCTGCCATTCTGGGTGCCTGCTCGTCACGTCTCTGCCCCCGACCACAAGCCGGCTGCTGGGTGCCACGTGGTTTTCCCTGCCGGCCTGGCCCCCGCGTGCAGACCCCCACACACTGGTGCCCCCTCAGGGTCCCCGCGTGTCCGGGAGCCACAGCCTGACCCCCGGGAGGTGGCCCCCAAGACCTAGGTGCCCCCAGCCTGGGAGGACGCGGACGCGCCCTGTGACAGTGGAGGCCAGCAGCGTCCCGCGCGTCCTGAGCCTGCGCCCGGAGGTCCCTCCAGGGAGGACCCAGGCCGCGGCCCTGGCCGAGCGCGTTCCCTTCCAAGGGTTAACGCGGGGGCTCCTCAGGCACCGGCCCGTTTGCATTTCACATGAAAATGTTTTTGCAGCAGGCCCGGATGCCAGCATTTTTGTGGTCACAGTCAGATGTTTTTAACTACATTGGACAGAACCCACGACGCCTCTTTCCGTGGCTTCGGCCAGTTTCTGAGCGCTACCTTGAACCCCCGTCATACCCCAGGACCAGGGCCGTGTCGGCGCCCCCAGCTCTGCACAGACTTCGGTGGCCCCGGAGTGAAGCTGGCCTGGCCGGCAGGGCCCTTGAGGGGCCTGAGCTGGGCCCACCGGCCCTCCCTGACCCAGTTTGACTTCCCGGTGCCTTCAGAAGGCTCAGCCAGGGGTGGGTGGGCGCGGGGCAGAGCCCAGGGCATCAACTCGGGGCTGTCCCAGCTCCACAAAGCCCACGGGAGCCACCGCTGGCGGGGACACGGTGGCACAGCCAGGCTCAGGGCCGGCCCTTCCCACACAGGGTCTGGGGCTGGACTGAAGGAGACTCGAGTCCTCAGGAGGCACTGCTCAGAGTTCTGACCATGGGTCCTGGGTTCGCGGTCGGAAGAGTTTCAGGAACCTTCCAGAGACACCTTCCCTTCCACTCCACTCCCTCGGCTTTGTGCAGAAGAGGCTTATCTGCATATTAAAGGCCCTGAGAAGGCCTGCTGGTAAAGAAGCTAATTTTGTGTAACCCGGCTGTTCCCCAACTACATTACCTACAAAACCTGTGGGTTTTTTCTGGTGCGTACACATTAACAACTAAGCGATTATCTTGTCAGGGAAGTTGCAGGACTGTCCACAAAAACACGCGGTCGCCCGTCTCCATCGCCTCCCCACGTGTCCCACGCGGAAGGAACCCAGCCTCTCGGGGCCCCCAGACTTGCTTTCGCCTGACTCGCTCACACATCCCTCGGCGCACCTCCCAGGGCCGCTAAGAAGTGCTCAGAAAGGTGAACGGAGGCCTTTCTCCGATGGAAACACCTGAGGCACGTCTGAGCCCAAGGCTGGGGGCCGTCACAGGACGTCGCCACTGTGGTGAGGGGCCCAGACGGACCCCCGCCGTCTGTGCTCCTGCACTGGGTGCCCCCCCCCACGCACACATAGCTCAGGCACCGTGACGCGGCGGGGGGGGGGGGGGGCCAACCCTGGCTCCAGCTGTCGCCAGCCCAGCTGCCTGGCCCCCACCCCGGCTCACCTGTCAGGCCACCGGTCCTCCGCGCCAGCTGCCCACGGTCCCCCTCCCCGGGCCTTCCCCCCCAGCCCGCCAGGCCCTGCTCTCAGCTGCTAGCACAGCCCCCGCCACACCCTCCCCGACAGACATCTCCCCCCACGGCTGCCAGGCCAGCACGATCATGGGGGTGGGGGTGGGGGCAGGCCACTGGGCACTTCAGGAGGCAGGAGGGGCCCGGCCTTCGGCAGAGCCCGTAGCCCCTGCCCCAGCCCCGCGGGACCCCCACCTTGTGAGGCTCCCCATTCCGGCCTGGACTGGGTCGGGCCTCTCCCGCCCGTTCGAGAAGACCAGCCGGGGGGGGAGTTTCTGCCCAGCGGGTCCAGGAGGGTCGCTCGCTCACGTACTCGTTCATTCGACGAGCGTGTACCACATGCTCCTGTGCCCCGGGCCTCAGTGGTGGGCGCCGTCCTGGCCCCCCAGGGGCCGTGACCCGTCGGGGAGACATGCAGGAATCAGGGAAACAAAAGTGAGCAGGACAGCCTTGTGACAACAGGAAGAATGTGGGGGCTGTGACAGAGGGGCCTGCGGGGGCCAGAGGGGGTCTCTCAGGGGCTGAGACCCAGAAGGCAAGAGGCAGACGGCCTGGCGGAGAGCAGACAGAGGAAAGAGCCGTTTCAAAAGCCCTGGGTAGGAACGCGGGGCCCAGGGCCTTTCCCCAGAGAAGCCCCCGGCTCCTTGCAGAACATGCTTCTTTCTGGCCCCGCTCCAAGCATCTTCCCTGAGGGCCGGCCGGGTGCCCGCACAGGACTGCTGCTGCAGGGGGCACGGCCCAGGGGTGCTTGGGGCTGTGGGTCCCGCTGGGCCAGCAGATGCTTGGGTACGTGGGGAAGGCATTTGGCGGGGGCTCCCAGTGAAGCGTCTCCGGCCTTCTTTTGCCAGAGGCCTGGGTTCTCTGTGCCCTGAGAGGCCCAAGAACCCACCTGAACACAAACCTGTGTCTGGCTGGTTCAACTCGGGAACACCCAGACCCCTGGGCCTCCAGATCCTGGGGACCCCCAGCTCCCATCAACAAGAGCTGACTGGAGCGGGGAGACCGGGGCGTCAGACGTCCCCACTGGCTGCTCCCGTCCCGTCTGCCACATTCCGTGCACCCGTCCGTCTGTCCCTTGCATCCCGGGGTCACGCCGTATTTGTGCAGGAACCGCGGTTGGTGGGGAAGGACGCACGTGGCTGTGTGGGATCACGATAACAGCTCAGTCCCGCGGTCGTCCCTGTGCCTGCTGTGCGTCCGGCCCCGGGTGGCTGGAGACGAACCACAGAGTACAAGCGAGGGCAGGCAGGGCAGGCTGGGAGCCCGCGGGTGGCAGACGCACCCCAGATCCCATCGGCCCCCAAATGGGAGTGGAAGTCAGGTTGAAAACACACCCGAGCCGGGGGCCAGATCGACCGTGTGCGCTGGCCCAGACCCTAGAAATGCCTGGGTGCTGCCGGATCCCGTCCCCTGCTGTACGGGGCAGGGTGGGGTTCTATGTGGGCAGCTGGCTTTGCCTGGGTTTGGTGCCTGGTTTTGCCTCGTACGTTAGGCGACGCCCCCCATCTTTCCTGGGCACCGGGACGCTTTGTGTGGGATCGTGGTTTCCCGCTTCTCGGAAATATTGTAGAAATCACCCCCCAAAACACCGGGCGTGAAACTGGCTGGAGGAGTGCACGTGACTATCATTTCAACTCTTCCAACGGGCTTTTGTGTAATGAGATTTTCTCCCTCGTGAGCCACTTTGGGTCATTCTTCCCTTAAGAGGTTATCACCACATCAAGTTTTTAGTTTTGTGGGTCGTAACATCCTCAGTTCAGTCTGCACCTGTAACCGTTCCTCCCCTCCCGTTCCCCATTCTTCCTCTGCTCCTTGCTTAAAGCTTACGTGTGTCACCGACCCTTCACAAACAGCCAGCATGCGGTTTTTCGGTCAACTCTGCTTCCGTGAAAATGTTTCTGTTCCGCTAATAACTTCCTTTATCCTTTCCTGCTCATTCTTTGCCTTTGTTTTCATGTACTTCCTCTGGCTTCTTGAGTTGAACGCTTGGCACGTTTATCCTTAACCTTTCTGATTTTCCAAAGCTGCTATCACTGTTCCTCTGAATACACCTTTGGAAGCATCCCCCGGGGTTTCTATATGTTATAACTCCCGTCGCGGATCTTTCTAGTTGAATCGAATTGCTTTTTTGTCTCCTCTTTAACCAAAGCGTCGTTTAGAGCTGTATTTTGTAAGCCTCCCTGTGTATCAGTTTCGTCTCTTCCTTTTTGTTATTGATTTCCCATTTTACTTCAGGGCACGGCCTTTTGAGAATGCGTGGACTTTTCCTTTGGGGGTCTGAGGAGGTTGCCTCTGTGACCTTTCTGTGCACGTGTGGAGGCAGCCAAGGCTGTTCTGCCGATCGACTTGAACTTGTTAGCGGAGCTGTTTGGTTCCTCTACACCCTTATTCTGTTGGTTGGTTTTTCCCACCGTGATACGTCAGCCTCTGACGAGGTGCTGAAGTCGCCAACGGTGTCGCGGGTTCCTGGACGTGTTGGTTCTGTTTGGTCTTTCCTGCTCCGCACTCTGGGCACACGTGTGCCCTCCCACGGATCTGTACAACGCGCCCTGCTCCCCACCAGCTCTGCCCCTCACCCTGTCTCCCTCTGGAACCTCAGCCTTGGGGTCCTCCCCCTGCTCCGCGGCCACCTCCACTGCCGGGGCTTTGATTCTGTTCCGGCCACAGACGCCCAGTCTCTCAGCCTCCCCGAGGACATCAGCTCTAATCTGAAGCCTGATTCGGCTTGCCCTCCTCGGGTGTGAGCTCACCCCTGTGCGGCTGGCCAGGCTGGCTCAGAGGGGATGGGAGGTCATCAGAGCCGGGCCAGAGGAAAGGACAGGTGGAGAGCCTCAGGACACCCAGGAGGAGTGGCCAGCAGAAGAGCCCTGTGAGGGCAGGATCATGCTGAGCCCCGTGGCCACCAACCGTGTCCACTGCCCTTCCTGTTAGTTCTAGCCTCTTCACAGGGCTTCTGGGGCTTTGAGGTGGGCCCTGACCCCCTCCTCTCAATGTCCCCCTGGTGCCACCTTCTTGTTTACCTTAATCTCTCCCCCACTTACCTGGCTGGTCCTGGAGGTGTCCCCTCCAGGAGATCTGTTACCTTACACTGGCACCGTGTCCTTTCTCTGTGAGTGCATGTGACCACTGTGGTCACATGACGGCCCCCAGGATGTCCCTGTCCTCCCTGGCACCTCGAATGGCAAAGAGACTTTGCAGATGCAACCGAGGAGGGGATCTCGAGCTGGAAATTACCTGGGCTTATCCAGGTGGGCCCAGAGGCATCACAGGGGTCCTTAAGAGAGGGACACAGGTCAGAGTCAGGTCACAGGAGGGGGTGTGATGACAGAGGCAAAGGTCCGAGAGGAAATAAGATGACAGGCTGCTGGCTGTGAAGGCAGAGGACGGGGCTGGGAGCCAAGGAAGCGGCACCTCTAGAAACTGGAAAAGACAGGAAACAGGTTTGCCCCTGGACAGCTCCGGTGACCCCTTGGCTTTGGCCCCGTGAGCTCCTGGCCTCCAGAGCTGCAAGATAGCCGGTGTGTGCCCCCGAAGCGTGTGGTGACTCATCACAGCAGCAATAGGACGCTGACATGAGCAGCAGACAAGGTGGAACAGACCCTGCCTCTGTGAGCATTGTCCTCCAGGAGGTGGGGGAGGGTGGGGACGGCCATGTCTTTAGAACGACGCTGAGTTCTGTAAAGAGGGCTGGGGGTGGGGCACATAACCTGTCTCAGAAGCACCCTGTGATCTAAACACAAAGCATGTGCAGAAATGAGACTACACAGGGGGATGCAGACAGGGGTGGCATGTGCAAAGACCCCGAGGCAGAGGCAACAAGCCTGACTTGTGGATCTGAGTGGAAGCAGAGGGCTGAGCACAGGCCAAAGGAGAGAGTGGGGTGAGGGAGATGAGGCTCCAGATGGGGCTACACCCTGGGGGGGCCACTCAGAGTGAGGACGGCAGGGCACCCCAAAGGACGTAAGGCAGTGAAGCTATATGAAACACATCTGCACTTATGAGATCTCTCTGAAATACCCGAAGATAATGTAATCATGAATCCAGAACAGGATGCTATGAAAGAGAAACAGATAGAAACCAGAAAGAGCTCTTGGAAATGTATAAGATGCTGTTGGACTTTTTAAAAACCTGGCAAATGAGGGCACCGGACTAGCTCAGTCCATTAAGCATCTGACTCTTGGCTTCAGCTCAGGTCACGATCTCACGGTTCGTGTGGCTGAGCCCTATGTCGGGCTCTGCGCTGACTTGTGGAGCCTGCCGGGGATTCCCTCTCTCTCCCTCTCTCTCTGCCCCTCCCCTGCTTGCTCTCTTGCTCTCCTGCTCTCCCTCCCTCAAGTAAATAAACTTTAAAAAAATTAATGAAAATACTTAAAAGCTTGGCAAATGGTTGAATTAAATGTCCCAGAAAGTGAAATAAAGACAGAGATGTGGGAATAGCCAGGAAGCACGGCGACTCAGTCCAAGGCTGCCTACCACCCAACTCCCAGACCTTCCAGGAAGGGGTGGGAGACGGCCAAGGGGGGAAATGTGAATGGGAGGAGGAACGCACCTAGAACCTGGGGGGAGCTGTGGTGTGCTCACCCCCTTCCACCCTGGAACTCCCGGAAATCTTCTTAAAGAACCAGCGGGTGGGCGACCTACCAAACTGCAGGCTGGTCTTCAGTAGAGACTTACAGAAACGCTTTCAAACTTGTGAAGGAAAATACCATTCTATACCCAGCCAAAGTATCCACTAAGGGCGAGCATCCCATGAAGGCGTTTCCAGACCCCGAGAGTTCATAAAATTTACCTCCTGCACCTTGTTTCAGAAAGTGACGGAGAATGGAGGCACTTAGGTGTCTCAGTCGGTTAAGCGTCCGACTTTGGCTCAGGTCATGATCTCGTGGTTCACGGGTTCAGGCCCCGTGTCGGGCTCTGTGCTCACAGCTCAGAGCCTGGAGCCTGCTTCCGATTCTGTGTCTCCCTCTCTCTCTGCCCCTCCTCTGCTCATGCTCTGTCTCTCTCTGTCTCAAAAATAAATACACACTTTTTAAAAATAATGAATTTATGGACAGTGTGCCCCAGAAAAATGTGGGAGAAACCAGGACAGAGGAGGCCCCGGAGGTGGGCAGGGAGAAGGTGGGGTGGCCCCAGCCTGGGTGCGAACAGGGGACAGCGGCAGCTGGGGAGGCCTCCCAGGAGAATGAGTGGGGTGAGCTCAGAAGGTGACCTGGGGCCTCGGGGCATCTGACAGCTGAGGGTCACGCTGATAAAGGTTTTACCAGAACACAGGGTGGGGAACCACGGACCTTTTGGCTCTAAGGGGACTAAGCCTTGGGCACAGACCGCTGTGGACTGAATCAAAATAATGGTGAAGCTGTACCGGAAAATCAGAGGCTCGAGAATCATAAATGGCGTGAGAGCTCAGTCCTCACTCCCCGACAAGGAAACGTGTCTAAAGTCAATTAAATGAAGAAACCTCATGGCAAACACATTCCTGGGGAGGGGTTGGGTCCGGGGGTGGGGCAGGGCCGTCAGCAGGAAAGGCACCCCCCGCCCCCCACCAGGCTCCGGTTGGCCACACAGCCCAAGAGAGGAGGACGTGACGTCCCTCAGCTGCTGCCTGGGGGCACCTGCCTGCGGCAGTCAGCGTGTGAGGCCCAGAGAGGTCCAAGCTGAAAGCAGATGCTGGAGAGGGGCGCGCGTAGGGCTGGTGCCTGAAGAAGGCTGTCACCCTTCTGGACGAGGTCACCAGCCAGGGGATTGCAAGGGGAGGAGAGCAAGCCGGGCCCCGGCCACACAGAGCCGCGGGATCCGCATTTGGTCTGACTCCACTCTGACCTCGCTGGACACTGCGCTGGTCGGGGACGTAAATCACATCACCGGGGTGACCAGGCCCCCCCACTGCTGCTGCATCGTAGGCGCCCTCTAAATTCTTGGGGCCTGAGTGTCGGAGCGAGGTGGCAGGCGCTCGGGGCGGGGACAGCCGGAGTCCACAGAGGCCGGCTCTGCCCGGCAGAGGGGCCCGGCGAGGGGAGCCGTGGGCCCGTGCCGCGTCCACACGTTGGCTTCCGCACGGGGACAGTGCAGGAGGGGTGGCGGGCCGGACCCCAGCCTGGGCCCGAGCGGAGGTCAGAGGCACCTGGGGAGGGGTGTCCTAGGGCCCAGAGCCGGTCGCAGGGGAACACGGGTCCGGAGAGGGCGGGAGGCGCTGCTCCCCCAAGCCGCGTCCGAGGCCAGGCCCGCGCAGGAGCCTCCCTCCGTCCGCAGCCCCGGACATGGGTCCCCAGGCGTGGGCCTGAGGCCGGGCTGCTGGGCAGACCTGGACGGCGGGGAGGGGAGGCCGAGGCAGGGCCTTCCCAGCCCACACGTTCTGAGTCCCCCGCCCACCGCGGCCCAGCATCCTTCCAGGGAAACGGGCATTTCCTGTGGGAGCACTCCGGAGGCCCAGGTGTCCGAAAGAGGCGCTGAGGGCAGCAGGAGCGTCCACGGGCATCCGCTTGCCAGAGTCCCTTTGGCACTTGCTGCCAGGAGGCCCCTCCCCATGTGCCTGAAGTTACGCCATTGGCCCTTCCTTCTTCGGGTTAGATGTCGTCTTCGACAAATATTTTCTGAATGTCTGCTATGTACTAGGCGCTGGGAACCCGGGGGAAAGTATGTGGACCTGCCCTTGAGGGAGTAATGTGCATGGGGGCCGCGGACAGTAGACGGACCGTTAACGATCTTCTGCAGAGAAGGAGGGAATTCTCCCAACACAGTTGGACCTTCACACTCCAGTATGAATGAGCGTCCCCCGCGCTTTGCTCGGTAGAGGACCGGACCGGGGTGGCCTCACGCCTCAGGGACTGGGGTGCGGGCGGGGGGTCAGAGCGGCGAGGGTCAGGGCGGTGCCTTCCCCGCAGAAGCTTCCCCAGCTCCCAAGTTCCCAGGCTGCATCCCTGGGGCCCCCTGGAGGCCCTCCCTCGGGCCCACCCCCACTGGGCCCGGTCTGGGCTCCTCCTGCCCCCATACCCTCTCCCTGAGGCCTCGCCCTCCCCGCCATCCTGGAAACGATTTTGTTGTCTGCGGAGATCATGTGTACTGTCTGTGAGTTATAAGTCTCCAGAGCAAGCAGCCTGTTACCTAACCGGGCCTGGCTCATGCCAATGTCTTGAGTAATTATTGGGGGGCGGGGGGCCATCCAGCCCACAGCAGAACCTCTCCGAGGGAGCACTATTGTTTTCCATGTCAGCTGCGTTTTAAGGCTCCATTTCACGTCAGCTGTGACTTGGAAGGAAAGAGGGCCCGGCCTTCGAGACCGGGGTGGTGGAGGGCGGCTTAACCCTTCGGGCCCCCGGTGCTCCCCAGCTTCCCAGGGCCGCCTGACGGAGAGCAGGCTCGTTGGGGATCAGAACCCGTGGCCAGGCCCGGCGGCTGCCACTTGGCAACGTGGATGGAAACCGCCGTGCGGTTACGCACAGACAGTCACGGAAACTCCGGAGGACGGCCGTGTTGGAGGCTGAGCCAGGCCTGGCCTCTGAGCCCTTCCTGCCTCTGCTCCCACGATCTGCGGCCAGGTGCCCACGGGGTGCAGATGGCGGGGGGGGGGGGGGGGGGGGGGGGCGGGGGGCGGGGGGCCCGCCCGGCCCGCCACCAGCGGGTCCCCGGGAGAACGGAGAGGGGTGCAGGGCAACTGTATCCACCCCGGATCCACCGACCCATGAGTCGGGCGCCTCCCGCGTGCCAGGCACGGTGCCAGGTGCTGGGGGGGCTGCACAAAACCGCGTCTCGGGAACCTCGGTCCAGGGAGAAACGGGCAAGGAGCCCGCAGGCGCCCCAGTAGGTGCAAGGTTGCAAAGCAGCAAGGACCGGGGGAGGAAGGGGGCGCACAGCGAGTGAGCAGTGGGGTGCTTGTGGCAGACACGAGATGAGGGACCCGTGAGCCGCACAGGCATCCAGGAGCGAGGTAGGGCTGTCACAGCCGCCCTTGGCCCTGACGGCACCTCGTGGTGCTGACGGCCAGGCTCTGACCCCAGCCAGAGCCCTGGAAGCTTCCTGTGCTTTCTGAGAGCAGAGGCTGCACTATGTCACTTGCTCAGCTGTTCCCTACGTCATTCAACCAACCTTTACTCGGGGGCCAGGGACATCAGTCCTGAGGTCCTGGGGTGAGAGCCTGGCTCGCTCGGGGGACGGTGGCACCCAGGCCAGTGGGACGGGGGAGGGCGGAGCGCTGGCAGCACGGATCGGGGTCCGGCAGCGCCCCCGTAAGGAGTTCGGACTTTGATGGGAAGTCGCAGGACGGTTCGAAGCTGTAAGACTGGAGGGGACCTGCGCTGGCTTACATGCCGCTGAGCTCTGTGCTGAATGGGGCGGGGACACCAGAGGGGACCGACCGGGTTCAGGGCAGGGGACTGGTCCCGGCTGTCGCTAAGACAACAACACCAGTGGTAACCTAACCCAGAGAGTACGCTGCCACCCCCGGGGTCGCACCACAGGAAGCCCCAGGACTCTGCTCTCTGCCTGCTTCCTGGTCCAGAACACACATCTTCCTCCTCATGGCCCCCAGTGGCTGCTCCCACAGTCGCCATCACATCTGCATTCCAGCAGCAGGAAGGAGGGACAAGACCCTGCACAGAGGCCACCTGCATGAGCTTCTCTTACGTCCACTGACCAGAATGTAACATACGCCCCAAGTCGCTACAAGGGCCCCTGAGAAACCAAACCTCTACTCCAGACGGGCACACAACCCCTTTAATTCCTGGTTCTGTTAGTAAAGAGAGAAAGAGTGAGAAAGTGAGAGAGGGAGAGAGAGAGAACGGCCGTGGGGACCGCTTGACATCTCTGTCCAGGACAAATCCTACATGTGTCTGGAGCCCAGATGGAACTCAGGTGGGAACCGGACGTTGCCAGTGAGGAAAGGGGAGGGGACACGGCAGTGGAGCAGACGGCTGTGTGGCACCGCCACCTCCTAGGATGAAGAGAACAAGGAGGACAGGACGTATCGATTCGGGATGCCCCCGAGACACCAAAGTGGCGAGGCCAGGGCTGGGGCTCCACGGCGTGGTTGGCCCTGAGGAACCAGGAACCACCAGCGTGTGGACGCGGGGAGGCCTGAGACAGGGGCAAAGTGAGGCAGCCACCGGGCGATGGCCAGCAGAGAAAGGGGGTCCCGGGAGGGGGGGGGGCTTGGAAGAGAGAACCCAGGGGAGTGGGGTCCCGGGAGCTGGAGGGCTTCAGTGGGGGGACCCGCCCTCCCCCAGAGGAAAACTCTGAGAAGTCAGGGCAGAAGACAGGGTGAGTTGGCCACTGGGAGGCCACTGGTAACCAGAGCAGTGGGTGCCAGGGACCACAAGCCAGATGAAGACGGCTGAGAAGTCACTATACACCCTCTGGTTAAATGCAGCAAATTAACACGTGTGTTTATTTCTACTCCCTCCAAACCCCATTAAAACGACAGTAAAGACATTTAAGTGTCCTAAAATATAAATTAACAGGGCTTACGTGATCAGAAGGGAAGAAAAGAGAGACAAAAGTGTAGAGATGGGGACGCAGAAGGACCTCTGGAGACCCGGAGTGTTGGCACTATGCCCTGCAGGAGTAAGAGCCACCGAGAGTGGACAGGCTCCCAGCCCAGAACCCAGGGCCGGCTCGTGGTCAGGTGCCCCAGGGAGCCTCCAAACTGCCGGAGGGGACTGAAGACAGGATGTTTACTGGAGATGGTCCGAGCAGCAGACACTTCCCCGGCCATACATGCTCCCAGCCCGTGAAGCCGGGTACTGCCTGTCCCCCAGTCCAGCCAGAAGACAGGAGGCTTAGCCCCTGGAGAAGCTGGCTCTGAGAGGTTCTGAATATGGGGACACCAGGAGCAGCTGGGGTGAAGAGTGAGCCATCGCGATAAAGACAAGCGGGACTCAGTGAACACTTCTGTGCTAAGAAGTAAGACTTCTACTCTTTCCTCCTTAATTCCCCAAGTGTCCTCATCAGGGCCCCAGGTTGTGATTTCATTGACACCGGCAATAAAGTGGACGTCCTAGGTTTCCAGAGAGAAGACGTGGGTCACATACACAGTGTAGTGAATCACAGTGTCGTCAGACTTTTCAACAGCAATGCGGAAAACTAGCACATAATGCAGAAATGCCTTTAAACTTCTGAGGGCAAATATATTTCCAATCTAGAATTCTACACTCAAAGTCTCAGGTATGAAAGTAGATTAAAGACATTTTCAGACACGCACAGTCAAAAGTTTTACCTACCACGTGCCTTTTCTCAGAAAGTCACTTGAGGATATGCTCCAGCAAAATGAAGAGAAATCCAAAAAAGAAAGGCATAGGCTCCAAGAACCAGGAGAATCCAACACCAAAAAATAGATGATGATAGATAGATAGATAGATAGATAGATAGATAGATAATTAAAGATAGACCAACTGGCTAAGGAAATTCCCAACATGAGAGGGAAAGAAGTTCTAGATATTACAGTTGTTCAGCAGGCCTGGAGAACAACCAGTCTTTCAAGGACTCCAGGAAGAAACTTCCAGGAAAAAAACATTCTGAAGCTGATAGATTGCTAGTGTTCTCAACTGAATGAATAGAAGCTTTACAATTCTGGCAGAAAGTTTAAGAATGAATTAGTGACAGATGCATTAAAAATTCAGCAAAACAGGGGCACCTGTGTGGCTCAGTCAGTAGAGCACGCAACTTTGATCTTGGGGTTGTAGGTCTGAATCTCACGTTGGATGTAGAGATTACTTAAAATCTTTTTAAAAATGTTAAACAAAACATGAAGGCAACTCTTAACCCCAGGCAAAACAAAAAGTCGTAATCATAGAAGACCACATGACTCAAGTAAAAACCTCATTTATGTAGGCATATAAAGTTGCGTAATTTTTACATAAAACACAAACAGTAAATACTTACTTAGCCTGGAATTGCAATATAACTCTATTGAGAGGATAGGGGAGTGGTAGGAGCAGGGGTTGTGAAAATGAAATCGTGATCTCTCGTCTTCCATGTTAGGCAGTTGCTAGATAACATCTAAAACTGCAAAAGCAAGGAACCGTAATATAAGCATTGATTTAGAAATACCAAGGTCAAGTGACGAGACAGCTGAGAAGGCTGAAGGGCTGCGTCTGGGGTCGAATTAGGGATGGGGGATATAGCACCCTCGGGAGCTCTTCAAGTGGCCTCGCTTGCTGACGGTGAGAAAACTCCCTAACGGAGGCAGGGAGCGATGGTGGGGGAGACTGGAAGATCTGACCATCTCCTCCTGGGGAGGAGGGGAAGGAGGAGGAAGAGGGCTTGGTCAGCAGAGGGCAGGGG
This sequence comes from Herpailurus yagouaroundi, assembly GCF_014898765.1. Lineage (NCBI taxonomy): Eukaryota > Metazoa > Chordata > Mammalia > Carnivora > Felidae > Herpailurus > Herpailurus yagouaroundi. Next base: position 7,317,352 of record NW_024412786.1, on the reverse strand, counting down.
CTCAGAGGGGGAAGGTGAGGGTGTGTGTTGCCAGGTCTGAGAAGAGCAGGAGAGCAGGTAAAGAGGCAGGCACTTCAAGCTACATGTGCAGACTTGGAGCTGACAGGTCCCTGGACGGGAGCCGGGGGCTGGGGCTCGGTGGGAGAGGACAGCAATGAGAAGGGCTCACTAGTGGGGACGCCCTCCCCGCCTTTGACTCAGGCTGACAGAGGCACGGGGGCTTCTGCTGAGATGTGACCCAAGTGGTACCGAAGGATGGTCTCCAAGGCCCCTGGATCTGGGCACGAATGGGGAACCTGCAGGCTGTGACGGTGGGCCACCCACGTCCTCCCAGAGGCCTGCAGACCACACCCGGTCTGGCCAGTGTGGGTCCCCCCCACCCAGCCCCGGTGTCCCCAAGAGCTCTTCCTTCCGGCCTCAGGAGCAGGAAGGGCGGGCTGGGAGCCGCAGGCTGGGGCCTGAATTTCTCATCAGCTCCCAGGTCAGCCTAGGCCAGACGGGCCCCCAGCCAGCCCCCCACCTCCCTCCTGGGTGGACGCCTCCCCCACCCTTCCACTCACCTTCCGAGCATCGTGGGCTTCCCTGGGAACCCCCGCCACTCCGCTCCGGCCTCCCGAGGACACCCCGAATCTCTCCCCGCCAGTGCCCCGGCCCTGTGGCCACACACTTCAGGGTCAGAGCCGGGCTTCCTGAGGTCACAGCTTTGGTGTGGAGACTGGACTGAGGTGGGGACAAGAGTGCAGGGGGACAAAAGTGGCTCTGTCGCTTTCACAGGGGCCGCGAGGATGCGGAGAAGTCCCTTTCTTTTCCGTTTAGACCAGGCCCCCATGCAGACTCCTCTGCCGAGGGTGGGTGGACGCCCTGGGGTAGCACAGGCCTCCCTTCCCCGCCGCGGGCAGGTGGCATGTCGAGGGCCTGCCACCGGCCCCGGCCCCTCCTCCCTTCCCCAAATGGTGGGCGGCCCGTGGGCTTCCGGAGAAGCCAGCGGATCGAGGCCCAAAAGTGACGGAACCGGGGCCAGTGCCTTGCAGTGCCCGCCCCGGGTAGGGCGGGACCCCGGAACCCCGGGAACTCGACGAGGGGAGGCCCCTGTGTCCAGAGACGGTCTCTCTTGGCCTGGGGGGCCCCACCTTCGCCGCAGCCCTCCCGGTGTCCGTCCAGGCTGGGGGAGGAGGGGGGAGGCAGAGCCTGAGAGCCAGGCCCCCCACCTGCCCCCCGGGCTCCCCTCCCGGGACACCGCCCCAAACAGGAGCCTGGAACTCTGGGGATTTGTGCCCTCTCCCGGCACCTGTGTAAAGACCACCTTGATCCGTGGATCACCCGTGCCGCAGGACGGGCCCCCGGGGAACGGCCACGACATTCTGGGTCTGCCCCGGGCCCCTGCCCTCCCGGCCATGGCACTTTGTCATCCGTCAGTGACTGTAAATGACTTGACCACCACCTGCCCCCGTGACCGGGACGAGACTGCAGGGCAGGGGGTCGAGAGACTGGCCCAGGCCCCGGACGGGCAGACCCACCCCTCCACCGCCTCTCAGAGCGCCCCTCCCACGCATGGCTAACAGAGGCCACGACAAAAGCCAGGAGACGTGACCGAAGGCCAGGGCCTGTGCTGGCAGGTGGTGGGGTCGGGCTGTTGACCAGGCGGTCGGCCACACCCAGCCAGCAGAACGGGGGAGCCAGCGAGAACCCCAAGGGCAGGGGCCCCAGGGAGGGACCTCAGGCAACAGTAGGGAAGGTGGGCCAGGGAACGGGGACGGAGGGGAGGGCCGGGAACGTCCGCCTGCCTGGGAAGGAGGGGTGCTGGGAGCAGAGAGGGCGCGGGACCGGCCAATTCTGTCCAGATGGGGCTGGAGCACTCGGGGCCTGGCCTGGAGCCCCGGCAACTTCCTGCCCGCCCACCCTGCTCCCCCACCTCCTCACCCGCTTCCCAGAGAGTCGGTCTCGGTGGGGGGTGGGGGGGGTGGGGGGAGGGGTTGCAGCAACACCCTGTTTAGCCACAGGGAGCGTGGCCAGGGCCTGGGGACCCGGGCCAGGGCGGCGGGGGGACAGAGGCTCGGGTCCGCCCCCACACATGACACCGAGCACCTGCTGTGCCTGGCTGTGGCCAGGTGAGAGCACAGGCCTCCCCGGGGCCACACGTCCCCGGGAGGTGGGTCCCGGGGAGGCGCCCAGACCCGGCGAGGTGGGAACCACCCCAAGCTGAGCCGTGAAGGGTGAGGGACTTGGAGGGGGGCAGTGGGCAGAGCGCGGGCAAGGCACAGGGCAGGGTGCCGGGTGCAGCACCGAGGTGCCAGGGAGGGGGCGGTTAGGGGGGCGGAGAGGACAGGCGAGTCTGGAGGGCCCCTCGCTGTTCTGATGGCCGGAGGACCAGAAGTTGCTGTGGGAGGCCTCGGAGAACTGCCTGTGCGCTCCCGCCCCAGCCCAAGCCTCCCGGAGGCCCATCTGCCCGTTCTGCCGGGGCTTGGGTTCGTGCTGCGTGGAGCGATCTGCCCCAACACCCAGACAGAGCGAGCATGCTGGGCTTACCGTGAGATACTGAGCTCCCCGTCCCGAGGGCTGTGTAAGAGGCAGACAGTGTCGGGCAGAGGAAGGACAGGCTGAGGGGGCTTCTGGCTCAGGGCCCTGGGCCTCACGAGCCAGGAGGGAACAGCCTTGGGAGGGCGTTGTCACTTCCACGACGTGGGGAAGGCACACCCCAAGCTCCCAGCAAGGCCTCACATTCCAGGCAGGACACTGGGCTTGAGCCCACAGGGGAGGAAACCCCTGCGACTTCCCTAGGAAGGCAGGCTCCGGAAGGGGGCTCCGGCCCTGCCGTCGGGCACGTCCCACGCCTCCCTCCCCACAGGCTCTTGCAGGTGCCAGGAAAGGGGCGGGATGCCAGATTCCAGGCCCGGCCACCCCGGCCCCCATCTGGGACCCCAGCCCAGAGCGCTCGGGCCCAGCCTGCAACCTGGTTCCAGCCTCAGGGGGCGGCGAATTCAGGGAATCCTGTCCTAGGAGCTTGAGCAGGAAGTGGGGGTGGGGGAGCAGCCGCGGGCTGGGTCCCAGCCCGGGGGCCGGGGGGCCGGGGGGCCGGGGGCTGCCTGCCCGTCTCGTTCAGCCACAGCTGCAGCCTGCGCCGGGCTGCTGAGTCATGGGGCTGCCGTCTCCGGGCCAGGACCAAGGCGGGAGAGGCAGTGAGACCCGACACCCCGGCACCTCGAGAGCAGGCAGGGCCCCCGGGGACCGCGGGGGGCCGGTCTGTACCTTAGCCCTCCCGCACCCCCGTCCCGGCCGCCACCCCTGAGTCCTGCAGGTGCCAGCTCCCGGCTTTCACCCGCAGCCGGCGCGGCCCTCGGCACAGCTCTGGCGGAAGCTCGTGTGTGTGCACTCATGCAGGCACGCGTGCATGAGCACGCACGCGGGCCGAGCCCCTCAGCCCCTCTGCTGGTCGCCCTCCCTGGAGCCGACCTGAACAGTTCCGGCCTCTGGTGGCCCCTTCTGCACGAGTCTTCACGAAGCGCCTACTGTGCGCCCGGCCCTGGCCTAGCAGCTGCGACGAGCCCCGCCCTCAAGGAGCTGACCATCTTCAGTGGACAGAGACACAAAAGGAGACAGGGCGGCAAAGAGGTGATAGGGGCCGAGGATAGGGCAGCGGATAGGTCACAGGCATGCCGGGAAGGGGTGGTACCTGAGAGGGGCACTTGTGTAAATGCTTAAAGGACGGCAGAGGCAGCCTGAAGCTCACAGAGCGGAGAGCCTGCCTCACAGGCAGCAGGTGCAAAGGCCCCGTGGCAGGACTGAGCCTGCACAGAAGGCCCATAAGACAGAGCCGACCAAGCAGGGGCAGCAAGGAAGACGTGACCGGATTGTGATGGGCATCAGGGCCACGACGGTGACCCTGGCCTTGGCGCTGAGGGCGCGGGGAGCCCTCATATTAAGCCCTTCTCCTGAGGTCTAAGAGTGGCTATGGGGCCGCAGGTGAGAGGCGGCCGTGGCATGCGGTGGGTTGCTGGTGGCTCAGCCCAGGGCAACGGCTAGGGCGGGCAGGAGGGAGGCTCAGATTCGAGACCGATTTGCTGGGCCCCGAATGTGTCCAGCCTTGACCATGCTGGTGCCTCTGGGGTTGGTTCACATGAGAGATCCGAGAGCAAGGAGCCGGGAGGCCCCGGGATTTCTGACCTGACCCCTCACCTAAGCAGGGATCTCGGACAGGAGCAGGCTGCGAGAGACGTCGGGCCCAGAGAGGACTCACTGAGTCCCGGACGCCTTGACGTCTTGCAGAGGCGGCGCAGCAGGCAGGAGGCCCGTGCGTGGTGCTGGACGCAGGTGCTGCCCGGCCTGGGCCCAGAGGGCAGGGGACAGCACCTCCCAGGAGAGACGGGGGCGCTGTGGCCACGGGGCAAAGTCAAGGGAGGGCTTCGTTCGTTTTGCTTGTTCGTGATGGGGAGTCTGCTGGTGGAGGGAGGGGCATGCCGGTGACCTGGGGACAGGGGAGAGAGCTAAGCTGGCTGGTGTTCTCTGCGGGGTGGCCTCGGACAGCGGCTGGACAGCCCGAGGACAGGCCAGGGCAGAGGACCCCTCTCCCCCGGGTCCTCGAGGTGCAGACGGAGAAGGGCACGCAGAGCTCTGGGGGAGGCGGCAGACCGTGGGAGGTGAGTGGGCCAGCAGGGTGCAAGCCGGCAGCGTTCTGGGGGACCCCCGGGCCGGATGCGGGCGGACCGTCCCGGGTCTGCAGCGGCCGGGGAGCGGGGGACACAGCGTGTGGCTTAGCCAAGCGGCCAGGGGGACAGGTGTCGGGCAGAAGCCATCCTTCCTGGTGGCAAGGGGGTGGGGAAGGTCAGAGACGGCCGAAGGACACAAAGTGCTCTGTCGGGGGCCAGTGGTCTCTGGGGTGGAGGGCATGTCGGAGGCGGGGTCACAGGAGGCCCACCCCACCTGCGGGGCAGCCCAGTCCCCAGAATAAAGGAGGAAGAACCCTTTAGCAAGAGCGGAGGGTCGTCCTCAAGGCTTGACTGTGAGCCCCGGGCCAAGGGGGGGCCAGTGGGCGCAGAAAGGCAGGTGCAGGGGCCACGTGGAAGGGCCACTGCAGAGCACAGCCTTGGCCCCGGCCCCCAGAAGGCCACTTCCCGGAGCAGAGCCCCCTCCCCTGAGTCCCTCGGAGCCTGCACAGCTGGGGGATGGAGGCGGGGGGTGGGGGTTGTCCTCTGAGCCCTCAGCCTCCCCGCCACCGGCCACGTGACTCTCCCAGAGCCCCACAGACAGGCTCCCTGCACGGCTGCCCCCAGGAGCAGGCTCCGTGGACATGTTTCCACAAGACAACCCCAAGACCCGTGTGGAATAAAAACAAGCCAGTGGAGAGCTGCAGCGTCTCCTGTTACCATTTATGCTAAGACCTGCCGCGGAGAGAGTCTGTCCACGTGCAGACGTCGGTGCCTTCGAGTACAGCCGCAGGGGGAAAAGCCAGGTGACCTGGGAGGGGACAGGAGCCGGGTGAGGCGGCCGGTCCGAGGGGACAACCCTCTGAAACGTCTTCGCGTTCGGGGGCAGCACTTAGACCACGCACACCTTGCGAGCGGGCCGGCTGGAAAACGAGACCACGAGAACCCCCAGCCGGGCCGGGCCGTGGACTGGGGAGGGGGCTCGGCCGGCGGGGCCGGGCAGGTGGGGTTGGGTGCACGGGCCCCAGCCTGTGGGCCCAGGCTGAGCGGGGCCAGGGAGCGCGGCCTGAGAGAGGGGTGCAGAGAAAACGCTCCAGGCCGTGGGTGTGGCCGCAGCTGGGGGACAGGGAACTGGTCAGAGGCAGCTGTGAGGTGCTGGGAACCTGGGGGACATGCTGGGGCTTTCTCCTTCTTTCATGGGCCTGAGGGACTGTCCAGGGGAGCCAGACCCTGCCCCCCAGGAGACCCAACCACATACACGGGGACCTCCATTCTCAGACGGGCCCCTTCAGCTGCCCCACGCAGCCGTCCCCTCCCCGTTGGGCCCAGAGTCAGCCGGCCGGTGAGGGGTCACGGATGGCCTGTCCCTGCTTTCAGGGAGGCAGATGTTGAGGAAGCAAACAATGCCAGCGGTGCCCGGGGCAGAAGAAGGAGAAGGATCCGTGGGCTCTGCGGAGGGGTGGACTATTCCAGGAAGTGGGACCGGCTGGTGCAAAGGTCCTGAGGCAGGGAGGGTTGTGGCACATCCAAGGAACCGGAAGAAGCCAGCCTGGGGCATGAAGGGGCAGGGACTGAGGTGGGACACAGGGCCCAGACCGTGAGGGGCCCTGTGGCCAAGGCGGGGCCGTGTCTCCATTCCGAGGGCAGTAGGGAGACCTCCATGGGCTGCACTTAGGGCCAAGACGGGCTGTGAGGGCAGAGGCGAGGTCTGTTGGCCATGGAGAGCTGCGGGGAGGGTGAGCCGAGCCTGGAGGGGGCACCGCTAGGTGGCCCGGAGGCTGGCGGGCTTAGGGGTCCCGTACGCCAGGCCCCGGCCGAGGGCCCCCCCGGGTGGGGGCGTGGGGGTGGCCGGGCCTGACCGGAAGCAGCCGGTGGCAGAAAGCACACGGCCAGCAGAGCCACCGGCAGCCCCTGCCCACCTGCCAGCCGTCGCCGGGCGGGGTATCACCCTCCCGCCGGCCTGGGGTTCGGCCGAGGCACCCCCCCACCGCCCCGCCACTGGCTCCAGGTACAAAGTGTCCTGCCCGGCGTCCCCCTGGCTTCCTGGACTCTGAGGCTCGTCAGAGGGGCAGCGCAGGGGGGAGGCGGGGGAGAATCAAACGCAGGTGGGGCGTTTGCACCGCCAACATAAACACGGCCTCTCGCTTCCAGCCCCCGTTTCCAGCCTGCCCTACATTCCCGCTTGCCCGGCCCCCGAGCAGGGCGGCTCCGTCGGCCCGGCCCAGGGCTGCCGGACGTGGGCAGGGCGGGCGGCGGCCCCTGCTTGGCCTCCGCTGCCGGGACCCCCCGGAGGCCCCGCTGGGGGCTGGCCGGCCCGGCAGGGAGGCCCGAGCCCCACCCGGGGTCTCCCCCAGCCCACCGCCCAGACCCCCTTTCCGGGTCCCCCTGACTCTGCCCCGACCCCCTCTGCGCCCGGAGCCTTCTCCTCCCTGAAGCGTTGCTGTAAGCCGGTCGCGGAGGCCTCAGTGGGGCTTGCTGGGGCCGTGGATGTGTCGTCCCCGACGAAGGCGCGGGGGAGGGCAGGGGACTGCGTGTCTGGCAGGACGGACTGTGTCCACGAACAGCACAGCGCCCACAGATTCTGCAGGGCTTTTCATCCGGGGGTGGGGGGGGGACAGGAAGTAAAACCCATCAGAAACAGGCCGGTGGTGTGTGCATGAGTTTTGGAGGAAAGGAAAGGTAGACGGGGGCCGGGGCCTGGGGGGGTAGTTCTCTGCATGCAGGACAGAACCCAGGGAGGCTTCGTGGAGGAGATGGCAGAACGTGGACGAGCTGAGGGCACGAGCCACGTGGGGTCCCAGGAGGATGTTCCTCACGGCCAGGAGGGAGGGGGCGGGAGCGGGGCCAGACAGGGGGCTCCGAGGCCGGGGCCGGCAGGGCGGGCGATGGGCTCGGACCACACAGTGGGACAGAGGACAGGCTTCCCCCGGGTGGGAGCAGAAGAACGCATCCCTCGGGCCGCGGGGGCCAAGGGCAGAGCGCACTGGCCTTGTCCCGGTGAGCTGGTCCCCGCTCCCCTCGAGGCCTCTTCTGCTGGGCCCGGGGACGGAGCTACCGAGGTCCTCCACCTCCAGAAAGAACAGCCCTGCCGTGTAGGAACGACCCAGAGCAAAGCGCGTTGTTAGGCCGCCATTATTAGGGTCTTCGCGCAGACGGCAAGGTAGGTCGGGGCGTAACGAACATCGTATATAAAAAGGTCTTTGCGTGCAGAGGACAAAAGGAAGGCCACTCAGTAAAGTTCGGTGCATCGATAGGATCAGCACTGACACCTTAGTCCAAACTAAGTCCCATGCAAATCAAAGATTTGCGGGTAAAGTACACACACATCCAAAAAAGCGCCAGGAAGAAAGGGCCACCCAAGTGTGCACAGAAATCTAGAAGCCAGAAAGGGGAAGAGGGATAACGCCGACTGCGTGAAAAAGCAAACAGATAAATAAGACTTTTGTACGGCAAGGCGAAACGTAATATTCACGATTGCCACAAACTGATTCACGACGCAAACAGCACACTAGGGAAAACCGGTCGGGATGTACGTGTCAAAGGACAGGCTTCCTTAATATACAAAGAGCCCTTGTAAATCAATGACAATGAAAAGGCCTGAGAGCAGTGGTGGCAGTGCTCCTGGCCCCTGCTCCAGAGACAGAGCAAGCCCTGGGTTTGGGGGACCTCTGTCCCTCCTGCCTGGCACTGGGGCCCCCAGAGAATGTCAGGGGGCCTCGTTTGCTCAGCCAGCAGTATTTGTGAGGCACCAACTTTATGCCACGCGTATCTACCCGGCACCTACTACATGCCAGGCTCTGGGAGACCCTCTGGAGATACAACAGTGACAGCGTGGTCGAAGGCCCGGCCTCAGGAGGCTTCGGTTGGTGGAAGGGGCCACGAGCACGTAAACCAACACACTAGGACATTTTGCGGAGCGGGGAGAGGTGCAAACGGAACTGTGAGCAGTGAGATCAGGAGGCTCCTGGCTGGAAAGGTCAGGGAAGTCTGCTCTCAACATTGGAGCTGAGGTTATACGACGTGGTGGCAGAGCGAATAGCACGTTCAAAGGCCCTGGGGCAGGACCAACAGGGGCGTATGTGCTCTGGGTCTGAGAGAAGAGGATCAGGGAGGACTGGGTGAGGGGGCTGCAGAAGATTCGCTTTCACTCCGGGAATTCCGCGGGGGGGGCGGTAGCGCAGGTCCGCGGGGGGAAGCTCGGCCTGGCAGCTGTCTAGGGCGAAAGGGAGACGGCCCAGCCCGTGGGTGACAAGTGGCTATGACAGTCCCATCCAGCGACGCGGCCGGCCAGGCTGGGGTGTCGGAGAAGGAGAGGCCAGGGGTTGGATTCAGGGCCCCAGCGGGTGGGAGGTACTGAGTGCTGTACCGTGTGAATGTCTGAGCTGGGAGGACAGGGCTGGGGGCAGGCTGGAGCCCGAGTGCCCTCTGGGACCTGCTGGGCCGAGACCCCGTGAGACCCGTGTGCCGGCGGAGGTGAGGTCCTGGAGTCCCTGCGGGGAGCGCGGAGCTGGGGCCTGGAGTTGGGGGTGTCTGTGCAGAGGGATGCCCTGGGGCTGGGTGTGCAGGGGTGCGCCATGATCCAGAGGCCCCCGTCGGCGGACGGCCCGGAGCCCGGCGGTGCTGGGGGTCCCCCCTTCTCCTGCCCCCAGGCAAGCAGGTGTCTGTGGGCGGGGAGAAGGACTTTCTCAGAGGCAGGCGACTCCGTGCTCAGCGAGGGCCAGCCAGGCCCAGGCAGGCCTCCGGAAGGGGCCTGGGGAGTGGCACTGACCAGGCCCTCACCGTCCGGTCACGGTACGCCAAGGACCCGGCCGAGACCTGGCTCAGGCCACCTGCCTCCTCCAAGTGCGCGGCCTCCTCCATCCGCCCTGCAGCGCGAACGGCACAGCAGGTGACGCAAGGGACAAGGGCTGGGACAGGGGCCCTGGTCCGCGGCCTCCAAAACACTCACCTTAGCAAAGTGCCCACCCATCAAGCCCCCCCGTGACACCGGTGCTGGGGCCGAGGCGCAGTGGCCGCCATGTCTCCTGCCTCTCTGGGCCGGTGTTCACCCAAGCAGAAGGCCCGGGAGACGGCGGAAGGACACGACGTGTGTTGGTGGCCACGAGTCCCTGTTGGAAGACACCTGGCACCTCGCAGAGCCCCCCGCCGAGTGGGGCCCCTGCTGCTCACCCCCTGTGCCGCGCTGTCCCAGCAGCACCGCCGGCTGTGGACCGGCGCTCACCTCCTTGGCACGTGCAAAGGCCCAGGGGCCTCAAGGTCCCGCTAGACACACTCACACCCTCGGCAGCTCAGGGGACGATTTGGTGGGCGGCGAACTGTGTAAAATCACACCCGAGCGGCCCACGCATCCCCCGACACAGTCTCCCATGCTCTGTAAAGCCCGGTGTGGGTGTGTGTGCACACGCGTGTGCACACACACACGCGCCGACCGGCCTGCGCCGGAATCCTGGCTCAGCCTCAGTCCGCACAGCACACGTGCACGCCTGAACGCGCGCTCTCAGGAATCACTGGTCTCGAGGCAGCGGGACCCTTCGTCGGAGTTCAGCGGGTGCCGGGCCCTGGTTCCGGGGTCCCGAGCGTGAACCCTTTCAATCTCTGCAGCTTCCCGCCGAGGGGGCTTGTGCCATCGCCCGGAGAAGCGGGCTCAGGCAGCGACCCACCCCAGCCCACCCCGCTGGGACCTGAACCCAGGCGGCCTGTCCGGTGCCCGGCCCTCCCCTTGTACCCGGACCCCGCGCTTATGCGGCACACCTGTATGCACACAGCCACCCCCCTCCCAGCCTCCCGCGGCTACCCTGCACGCCCCCCGGGGCGGCTGGGTGCACGCCCGCTGGCCGCAGGGCGGAAAGGCCCAGCCGAGCGGCTGCCCCGGGGACTGGCAGTAAACCCCAGCAGCTAGAAACACGGTCGGTCTTCCTCCAAGAGCGAAAGCACTAAAACAAAGCCATAAACGCAATTACACCGTCTCCTGCCATAAATTAGGACGTTACGAAGTGCTGTGATCTATTCCCACTCATACCCGGCTCTGTAAGACGGCCCGGCCCCACGGGCCCTCCCGAGAGGGTGATTTACGGGTGCTGTTGTCAACGGCTTGCCGTGGGGGAGGGGGCTCCCGAGCCCCGAGGAGTCGGGGGCCCAGCGCAGGCCACATGCGCGCTCGGGGCCGGCCGGGCCGCCCGCCGGGCAGGGACACCTCGCACCTCCCCCCCTTCCCCTTGGCCCGAGGGTCCCCGGGGGGCTGGGCCCCGTAGCACCCGCTACGTTGATTCCGCCAGCGTTCACCGGAGCCCCCCAGCGCTGGCGAGGAAGGGCGGGGGTCCCGGGCGCATGGAGCCTAATTCTGATGAGCGACACAAACCCACACTGGGCGTCTCGGGGGAAAGAGGTTAGGCGCTGCTCAGGGGGATCGGGAGGGCGGCGAGCTCGGTCGGTGATGTTGGTAAGACCTAAGGGTGGGAGTGGCTGGTGCCGACAGCAGGAGCGTCCCCGACACAGGCCGCCATGTTTACGGACCGGCCCAGAGATCTGGAGTGGAGTGAATAAAGAGGGAAGAAGGAGGGGAGGCCAGAAAGCCAAGGGGGACGTGCCAGGGGACCACAGCAGGGACGCGGCTTCTGGGACTGAGGTGGAGCTCATTGCAGGGGAAAGCTGGCTGACAGGCTACTGCAACCGTCCCAGCCAGGGAGCATGGCGGCCTAGCCTGGGCTGGGCCGTGGCGGGGGAGGGGAGGGGGCAGGGCTCTCCCCGGCTCCACCGACAGACACGATGCTGAGCCTGACGCCGAGATTTGCAACCTTCTCCTGAGGCGAGGAAACCGCGGAAGGGCCGGGCCGGGCCCAGAGAGGTGGAAAGGCCTAGATGGGAGTGCAGGACGCCGTGTGCTCGCAGTGTGCACGTGCCGGTGTGTGTCCCCCGCCCGAGCCTGGCGCGCTCCAGATCCAGAGGGCAGCGGACCACGGCTGTCGCATCGGGGGGCCCTCCTGCTGGCACAGTCAGTGGGGAGAGCTCTGGGCAGGCAGACCCCAGATGGAGCCAACACCTCTGCGTGGACACGGGTGCCCGGCATGTGCGGGAGGGCACAGGGGCAAAAGTCCTAGGTCCCCGTGACCCCCGCCGCCCTCCCTGACCAGGCAGCGGCTTTCTGAGCGAGGACCAGGGGCCACGCCCACAGGAGCAGGGCACAGGCGTGGCAGTCTACAGGGATAGAGGCCCCAAAAGTCCCGGAGTGGGGACGGGACCACCTGCTCGGTGGCCCCACGGCCCCAGGTGGGTGTCACCCCCTCGGTCCTTCCTGTGTCCAGCAGGGCCCGTGGTCCCGCTCGGCGTGGCCGGGCTGTGTCATGGGGCGGGCCGGTCGGCATTCACTCCTCAGACCCCGTGTCCCACCCTGTGTTGGTGGCTTTGCATGATCTCTGTGTGTTTGGAAGGGGTGGCGGGAGACTTTGGGGTGAGACTTTGGGGTGCTGCTGGGGGCCCTGGGGCCCTGGACAGGCAAGGCGGGCTTCTGCCCTGAGCTTTCCAGCACAGGGCTCCCTCCTGGCTGGGGGAAGGTACCCCTACCCCGAGTCCCTCCTAGCCCTGCCCCCAGCTGTGGGCCAGCCACACCCCTTCCTCCAGGAAGCCTCCAGGGACTCGAGGTGCACCTGGACCGCAGCCGCTTCGCCGTCTAACGGGGACCGTGCAGGTGTCTCAGGTCTCCAGCGGGGGGGGGGGGGGGAAGGGGGGGAGAAGACGGCCGGCGGCAGCCCCAGGGCCCCCACCTTCCTTGGGCCTTCACTCCCGCACCTCCCTGGTATCTGTGACATGGGAGGGGGAGAGCTGGGGGCCTGCAGGACAGATGGAGGGCAGGTGAAAGGTGAGGTTATGCAGACGGGCTGAGTCATGGCAGCCATGTCCCCGTGTGTGTCCCTGGTGTGAGAGCCAGCGTGGAGCCAGCTGGGGCCCCAGACTCCTGCGTGCCTTGAGCCTCGGACCCCCAACTCCCTGCAGCCCACACGGGTCCTGGACAGTCTGCAAACAGGAGGGCCCAAGTGACCTTCGTCCCGGGACGCTACAGACGGCTCTCAGATGTCCCGAGAGTAGGTCCTGCCCCACCTTGAGACCCGGACCGCCCGTGGCCCCAGGGCACCGCGAACTGCCTCCCAGAGCAGGGGGCTCTCTCCCTCGCCCCCCAGGCCTGGGTGCCCCCCCCCCCCCCACCCCCACCCCTTGGCTGTCTCCCACCAGTGCGGCCAGGGCCATCAGCAGATCTGGGGCTGGGATCAAGGCCAGGCAGGTTCTGCAAAAATTTCCCTTGAAAGACTCTTTTTCAAGATTTTCTTTTGAAAACAAATTCATAACCACATCACACAGGAGCCCTGTCGCCTCGGGTTTGATCACCAGCCGCCCGGGGCCCTCTCGCTAGCTGTTACTCTAACTGCTTTTTTCTCCTGCGAGGGCCGCGTGCATCGTCTGCTGAGTTGAGACCAGGAACAAGGGCGCTTTTGTCGGCCTTAGTCTTTCAGTCCCTATCAGATTGCAAGGAAGGATGAGGTCCCAGATCCCCAAAACCCATCTGCCCCAGCGGCTCCGGGGCCCGAGCGCGGCGGCCTTCCCCTGGGCACCCGCCAGGTGGACGCACCTCTGTGGCCCATGGCAGCTACCCCGGCCCTCTGAGTGCTCATCGCGTCACCTTCCACCGTGTAAGCGGGACAAAGTCACCTGTGCCCAAGTGGAGGAGACAGAGCGCAGGACAAGGCCACCTCAGGGACCATCTCTCTGGGAAGTGACAGAGTCAGGCCCAGGGCCAGACAGGAGCTACCCGCCCGTCACCCCAGCTCGGGTTCTCCGGAGCCCACCGGCCCGGGCGAGTAAGGCCCCTGCCAAGGGGCTGCTGCATGAGTCCCGGGACCACCCTGATGCCCTGCCCCCAAGCACAAGAGTGTCGGACTCCATCAGCCTTGAGGGGGCAGGGCCTAGGGGCTGGGGAGTACAGGGCAGACTTGGGGTGCTCAGAGCCAGCAGCTGAGCGCAAGGTAGCCCTGGGGGCAGGGAGTGGCACCAAGGCCAGCCACTGAGCTCCAGGAGGGGCACGGCTCCGGGGGAAGGGGCCGGGAGGGCTCTGGAGGGCTTGGCCCACCCACCACCCCCCCCACCGTTCACCGCACCCCTGCCGGCCCCAGCACGGACCGCAGGACGGTGCCCAGGCGGCCAGGAGAGGCCCGGCCTCCCCCGCCCCTCCCGCATCCCTGCCACACCTCTGTTTCCTCTTTGCCCCAGAATACCCTGTAAAGGCTTCCAGACCCACACGCACACCTGGGGGCTTCGACAGATGGGCACGTGCCGCAGGGTGAAAGCTTATGAAACCACAGATCCTCTTCTGTAATGTACTTGGTGCTTTCATTAATGCCAAACCGATCGATACCCGAGCTGGGGCCAGTTAAGTGCCACTGGGCCACGCCCGGATGTGCCTTGTTCAAAGCCACTGGTGTGCAGGCCTCGGAGAGCCCAGGTGACTTCCGCTGGGCCTCCCAGGGCGCCCGCAGGTAGTGGAACTGAGGGGCCCCGGGAGTCTCGGGCCAGGGAGGGAGGTGGGGTTTGGCTGTGACGGCGAGCAAGCCCCCCCCCCCCACCTGCCGCGTCGCCTCCTGTCCCGGGCACTGCGAGTGTCCACTCAGCCTTCTGAGCTCAGCCCAGACCCCTGCTCTCACCCCTTCCCAGGACCGGCTGCTTCTGCCCTGACCCCTCCCTGCCTGACAGGCGTGTCTTCCCAGCGCAGAAGCCCAGGGGTGGGGGCCGCAGGGGTGAAATGGGAGAGGCGGGGGTCCCGGCCGGTGGCCGTGAGCAAGTCCTCTTCTTGGGGCCTCGGTCAGTGGCCTCCACATGGCTCTACAGAGAACGAGGGTGTTGAACGGTCATCTGGGGGGTGTTCGGGGGGTGGTTGAGCGGAGCGGGCCCCAGGCCCCACCCCAGCTGAGCCAGAGAAGCCCACTCCCCCTCCCCTTCCCTCTACAGCCGGGGCTGCCGCACCAGATTTATCCGGGAGAAGAGAGGATCAGGCCCCTGTCCGGGGACCTTACACAGGTTACGTCTCAGACCCAGCTCCATCTGGGTCTCAGCCCCACAGAGCTGGGAGACGGGTCACCTGGGTTTTGCCTCTGGGGAAGGGGCAGGGCCCCTCCCACAGCCCTTCTGATGGAGGGGGGCTGCTGCTGGGACGGGGGTTCCTCCTTCTGGCCCCCATCTTGGCCTACCTGGTACAGGGTCTCAGGTGAAGGGACTCCTTCAGCTCCTCAGGAGGGACCCCCTCTGCATCTTGATTCGACCGTCGCCTCCCTCCCCTCCCCTCCCCTCCAGCTCCGGGTCTAGGGTGGGCAGGAGGGGGGCGGGCGGCCACACCACCTCGGAAGCCGGCCGCCCTGGGGACCAGCTCCTGGGTCTCCAGCCCTCGGGGGTTTAAGGCCACTTCGCCCCGCAGCCATCTTCCCCGGGGCCGGCCAGCCAGCACCCGGCTCTGCCTGGTCCCCCGGGGAAGTGGGCCCCGGGGCGGCCCAGGACGGAGCCCTCAGGTAGAAATGCGCTCCTCCTCTCCAGTCCCCACCGCTCCCAGTCCTTCCGGTGCTCCCGGTACCCCAGGCAGCGGAAGGAAGGCCTGATTTCTTCTCTGATGGAGCACCGGGAAGGAATCACCCTCAAGGGCACCGCGACCCCAGACCCTGGCCCACACCCGGATGGACCCCACGGGCCCACGGCTCACCGGCTCGGCACGCCTCCTGGCCTACTCCCTGCGGGCAGGACCCAACCCAGGGCCCACCGGGACTCCCGGCGCCGCCCCCGGCGGGGGCCCCCCCCCCCCCCCCCGACCCTGCACTCCTGGCTGGCTACCCGGCAGCCCCTGGCGGGGAAGCGCTCGCTGGCCCCGGGCCGTGCCGCGCCCGCATTTGCTTCCCGTTTCACGGGGTGGCCCTGTCTTGTCCACCAGGGGCAGCCCCAGTGCCCAGAGCAGGACAGACTACTGAAACAGAGTGTCGGGCCACGTGGCCAGAGAGAGCGCCGGGGACCCTGGCCTGACCCCTGGGGGGGGGGGTCGGTGCACACGGGGTCCTGATTTTCTGGCTCAGCGGGAAGACGGTGGTGCCGTTGGTAGGGGGGCAGAGGGGTCAGGCAGAGGGCAGACCCCACCCCGCGACCCTCGAGCCCTTCCCAGGGCTCCACTTTCGGGAAAAGGGGCGGGAGGGGCCTCTCGCCCAAGTGCAGACACACGGGGGAGGGAGGGGGGCCCGGACACACGTGTGCTCGTTCCGCGCGCACACAGGCATGACCGGGGCCGGGCGCAGCTCGCGTTTGCACGAAGGCACCTCCCGGCCCCGGGCTTCTCGGAGCCCCGGGGCCCCCGAGGCCACGTGCACACCCGGGCTGCCCCCGCCGGCCTCACCTCTGCTCCCGTCCCCACAGGTGGCGCAGCTGGACCAGAGGCTGGTGCTCATCACGGACATGCTTCAGCAGCTACTGTCCCTGCACCACGGCGGCCCCCCGGGGAGCCGCCCCCCCAGCGGGGGCGGGGCTCAGGTGCAGCCCTGCGGCCCCACCAACCCCGAGCTCTTCCTGCCGGGCAACGCCCTGCCCACCTACGAGCAGCTGACTGTGCCCCGCAGGGGCCCCGAGGAGGGGTCCTGATGGGGGCTCGGGGACCCAGGCCCTCGAGGGAAGGCCCGGAGGAGCCCCGGCGGCCCCGGGCCCACCTCCCACCCAGCAGGGGCCCCCTGGGTCACTGGCCCCTCCCTCGCAGGCCCCAGACCACCCCCCCCCATGAGCCACGCTGCCCTGAGAGCCTGCTCTTAAAGGGTCCCTGAGGCCCGCCTCTCCCCAGCCGGCGGGTACTAGAACTCGGCTGGGTTCGGGGGCCCCTCTCGGCTCTGAGACCACACCGTGGACCCCACATCACTCGTGTGGCAGTTGGGACACGGTGGCAGGGCGCAGGCTGGACACCCGAGGCACTTGGTCCGTCCCACGTACGGCCAAGAGACAGCACAGGGAGTGCAGGCCCACCCTGGTAGGCCCTAGGGGGCTTCCTGAGAGGAGACAGAGGGGCAGCCTGGACAGGGTCTGGGGGTACCACACCCTCAGACTCGAACCCAGGACCCCTGGAGAAGGCAGGCAGGGCAGGGCAGGCCCAGCCCGTGCCAACTCAAGAATGCCCATGACGGAGGCCCCGGAGCCCCGCTCAGCAGGCCCCAGGCCTGGGCCACGGCTTCCGGCAGGAGGGACCAGCCCACCGCGGTCCCCAGAGTGCTCCCCTGGGGGTGGAATGTCCCCCACTTTGGACTGGCAGCTTCTCCCGCTCACTCCCCGCCCCGCGTGCGGCCCCCGCCTCAGCTCCCCGCCAGGTCCGATCAGCTGGCAGGAGGCACAGAACCGTCGTGTCCCCTGGCCGGCTGCTGGGCGAGGAGTTGCGTGAGGCTGTCACGGTCCCTGCATGGGACAGGGGCTCCTCCCGGGCGTCACGTCTCACAGAAATCAGAATAATTTAAGGTGATTTGGAATCTGTGTTTTAATGAGTTTCACAGTATGATTTTTGACTCTTAATTGTGACGCTTTTCCTAATAAACGTGGACTCACGAAACCTGTCTGGGCCCTGCGCTCGCCTGGGTTCCTGAGGGAGCGACCCGTCCTTGGAACACGCCTGTCCTCCTGGGGAGCACCCTGGGCCCGTCTGCCCTGCCCCAGGGAAGGAGAAGAGGCCTGGAGCCAGCCCGCTGGCAGGAGGGCCCCTCCCAGTGACCCACAGGCACCATGAGGCCAGGCCATTACTGCCCTGTCCCCATTGCCAGCACCGAGGTCAGCTTTGTCCACACGAGCTGAGCAGAGGGAAGGAAACGTGGCCTGCCATCCAGGCCTTGCCCCTGTTGGCACCTTTGCTGGAATGTTCTTCCCACCCTCACCTCCTTGTATTGAAATCGCTCCTTCGGTCCGGGGCCCAGCTCAAAGCCCCCTCCTGCTCTCTCTGGAAGCCCCTCATGGGAAGCAGCCCCTCCAGGCCTTGCGACTCCTCCAAGGGACAGGGGCGATGGGTGAGGTCATTGTCCTCAGACACGCACAGGGTTGGAGCTCAGGGACCGTGTCCTCCAGGCCCACGGCCCACACACCAGCCGCACTGTCACTTCCCGGGCCGCAAGGCTTGGTGTGGACAGCACAGCGCCCAGCCCTCCCCTGCGCGCCTACCTGGGCCACCCCACCTCCCGGCCCAGCTGTCTTCGCCTCCTGCCCGGTGGACAGGATCCCCCCCCAGTCCCCTTACAGGTAGGTGCCCAGGTGGCTGCTACATAGGAACGCACGGTCTGTGTCACAGAGGAGGGGGCCGGTGTTGAGAGAGCTCGCAGAGGCTGTGGATCCCGTCAAAGGCTGCAGCCTTGGTTGGCATGGCTCCTGACTGGGGCTGTTGTGGGCGCCTGGCGTGGCCAAGATGTGGTCACGGCCTGTCGCCCAGCAGCCCCTGAGCCCCTGGGGAAGGCAGGCACCTTGGTAGGACCCAACACTCAATCCAGGCCTGGTCGGAGCTGTGGATGCGGGGTGAGGGGGGCAGAGCCACCCAGGGGAACACTCGTCTGTCCCCCCCCCCCCAGGCAGACCGGCCCTGGGCCGAGCTCCACCACGGCAGTGGGCACGTCCGGGCCCACCCTCCCTTTAAGGAGGTCAAGGAGCAGGGACTGGATCCCCACGGCAGGGGGCGGGGTGCAGGGCCCCTGCACAGACTTGCCTACCCCCCTCTAGGCCTCGACTTCCCCATCAGTAACAAGGGGCTCCCTCGGGCCTGTCCAGAGTCAAGCAGGCTGGGGGCACGTGCCAGGGGAGCCCCAGCCTGCCCTCGCCCCACCCCAGGGGGCCCACGGCACTCTGCGTGGCCCCCCAAGCGGTCGCCCTCGGCCGGGGTGGGGGGTGAGTCCGCTCCACACACCTGTTCCTCCATCGTCTGGGACGGCTGTGCCGTCCTGTTCTCCTTCCAGAGCCCACCCACGTTCCCAGGCGGGCGAGCTGGGGGCGGCTGAGAGTCGGGTCTCTGGAAGCCGCTGGAGGCCAGCGTTGGGACAGGCGGCCCAGGTTTCCGATGGAGGGGAAGCTCTGGCCCCTGTGGGAAGGGAGGGCCCCCGGGTCCCCGCCTTGCCGCGCCCCAATGGGCCGGTGCCCCCTGGGGGGCTCCCACCGCGGGGACTCGGCACCTGGCCTGACCAGCGTGGGCCAGGGCAGGGGAGGACAGGAGGGGCGGCGCAGGGCCCGTGGCCTCCCCCCCACCCACCCTGCACCCACCAGGGGAGGGGCGGGAACGACAATTACTGGAAAGGCAAAAGCTGTTGTTTCCTTGTTGGGTAAACATTTGTGGAAACCCCAGGAAGCGGCCGGCTGGAGAGCAGGGCCCTCCGCGGCGCCCCAGGCCCCCCCAGCACCCCGGCCCCCCGGCCCCCCGGCCCCCCGGCCCCCCGGCCCTGGGTGTGCTGTGGCGGGGCCGCCCATCTGGGCAGGGCACGGCCCCTGCACCCAGCCCGGCTTTGTTTTCCGTATTATCGACTGAACACAAAGTGCCTGAGTGCTTCACTCCTGGACGGGCCATTGCGGCCCTCTCGGGTGTGAAATGCAATTTACCTGAAATAAAGCCCAATTATGGAATTAGCTAATTAAAGCCCGCGGTGGAGGCTGGGCCCGGCCGGCCGGGCGCTCAATGCCCGCCCGGTGCCCGCGGTCTGGGGGAACAGATGGCGCCCCGGCCCGCCGCGCCGGCCGCATTCCTTCACTCTGTCCCCCGATAACTGACTTAGACAGCACACGGCCATCTGGTGTGTGACACATCCTGTGTGCCCCGGACAATGGCCCAGCAGACCTCTCCGGGAGAGGGCCGTCGCCCGGGCAACGGTGGCATGTGCAGCCCAGGCCCACCGGCGGCCCCTCCCCCACCCCTTTGTGGACCTCGAGCACGCGGCTGCCTGGCTCTCGCCGCCGACAATGCCCACGGATATTCGTCCGCAGCCCCCAGCCTTTGTCTCCAAATTGGGCTCCCTTCTAGGGCCCCTCAGCGTCCGATGGGTGCTGGGAGCATCTGCTGGGGTGGCAAGGTGGGGGCGGCCGCTCCCCGGGGCCCCCCCGTCCCCGGGCTGGGTCCCCCTCCCCCACGGGCGTGCCCTCTGGAGCCGGGCGGGTGGCACCTCGCAGACGCTGGGCTCGGCCACGGGGGCCGGGCTCTGAGGCCCGTGCGGGCCCCACCCGAGGGTCGCCCAGTCTGGGGGCGGGGGGGGGGGGGGGGGGCGGCCCCCGCGCGCCTGTGAAAGGGGAGCGGGGAGGGGGCCCCCCAAAGGGGGGGGGGGGAAGGGCTGATGGAGCAAAGACATGTAGGCACTGGGCCCACATCTGGCACACAGTCGGTGCTTAATAAAGGCAGCCAGACAGACCGCCCGGGAGATTCCTGGGTGCTGGGCTCGACCTCCTGGATGCACCCCTCCTGCCAGGCCCGCGTGACCCCTCGGAGCAATGTCTCGGCCCCTCCCGCATCCAGCCTCACCCCCCAGGCCGCTGGCGGAAGCCAGAGAGAGCCGTCCTATGGCCCAGGCTGCTCCCGTCCTGCCCAAGCCAGCCCCAGAGGCCCTGTGAGCCACATGGCACTTCCCCCCCGCCCCCCGCCCCCCCCCCCCCCCCCCGGAGCCCCCGAGTCTCCGGCCAGGCCGGCCCCCACTTATCCCTGTACCGGGCCCCGAGCCGCCAGCGGGCACAGCACCCCCGTCGGGTGCCCACGACGTGCCACTGGAGAAGAGGCTTTCCTGGGACTTTGAGACCACAAGGGTGGCCGGGCGCTGGGTACTCAGGAAGTGCCGGTTAAACTAAGGGATACATTGAGGGTTTGGAAAGAGGCTGGTGGCACCAGGGGGCGGCAGACGTGCCCGGACGTGGGCACGGCTCCACCGGGCCGTGCCATCTGGGGAGTCCGCCGCCCTGTGCCCTGAAGGAGGGGATCAGGCGGGTGTTTTGACTGACGTGGCCGGACAGCTGGGGCGGGGGAAAAAGGATCTCCTCTAGCACCAGAGCAGGGGCCACCGTCCTGCCCCATCCCAAGGTCCCTGCGGCCAGGGCACCACCCTTCCCTGCCCGTTCCTCAGGTGCCAGCTGTGTGGCAAGGGGGAGGGGTCCACTCTGAACCCAGGATCCTGCTCTCTCAGCGGGTCCTTCCACGACCTCCTGGGCTTGATTCTGTCGTATGGCCCTCCCGGCAGCACCCCCTGTGAGGCACCAGGGGTGCTGTGGGGGTGCTTGAGGTCTCCCCACACCCTTACCCCCTCCAGCAGTCCCCAGCACCCCAGGCACCTTAGTGAGGCAGAAGGTGACGGACACCAGAGAATGCTCAGACCCTCCCTTCCTCTCACTCGGAGCTCTGTCCCCGAGCCCTCCCTGCAGGCACAGCTACACCCACCCACCCCCTCCCCCCCACCTGTCCCCAGGCCCAGGTTCACACGTGTCTGGGCAGTGGCCCCTCACCCTGAGGAGGGCCCATCCCGGTGTCTGTCGGGAGCCTGGCCTCCTCCTGCTTCCTGCGTGGGGACCCAGGTTGCAGGAGCAGGGGTGTGGAGACTGAGCTGAGAGCCTGTTGCTTGGACAGCACCGTGTCCAGGACCCCCACCTGCCCACGACTCTGAAACCCCCGCCCCCACCTCCTCTCCCGCCCCAGCCCCCTCCCTACCCTGCTCCGCGAAACTTCCCCCTGGTCTCTAGCCTCTAGGAAGCGTGTGATCTTTGTGAGTAACATCAAAGCAGGAGACGAGAGCCGCTTGGATCAATCACGCCCGCGGCCCCATCTTCCTGCCGGGCCCGCTGCCCCAGGAA
Source organism: Herpailurus yagouaroundi (assembly GCF_014898765.1). NCBI lineage: Eukaryota > Metazoa > Chordata > Mammalia > Carnivora > Felidae > Herpailurus > Herpailurus yagouaroundi. The sequence continues at coordinate 7,295,873 of NW_024412786.1, read as the reverse complement.
GCGGGTAAGGAAACGGTAAAACACACCGCGAGGGAACACCACACCCGGGGTGCTCGGGGGGGGGGGGGGGGGGAGCACGGACCGTGCTGGGGGGAGGGAGACGCTTGGAACAGAGAAGCCTCCGGGCACACGGGCCCACCCCCCCTGGGGCAGCTGGGGAAACCGAGGCCCAGGGCACAGCCGGCCCCACGTGGCACTTGTCTGCGTGAATCTGCGCCGGAAAAGCCTCAGAGAAGAGACAGGACTTCAGTGGCACAGAAGTCTGTGGCCAGGCTAGGAAGCTGGAGGGCAGCTAAAGCAGGAGCTGACCTTCTCAGATGAGATTGAAAGACCAGAGAGACCAGATCCGAGGACAACATGTACAAAATTCCTAGTTTGTGCGTGGGTTGAACACAGCTCCTCTGCTGGTCCGCGTCGGCCAAGAAGCCAGGAAGCACTACCACCCGCCCAACGGCCAAGTGCCGGTGGTCCATCAAGGCATGCTCACTGGTTCCAACAAGGCTGCCATTGCTCCTGCCGCGCAAGAACATCCCAAGCTCCCCCACAGAGCCTCAAGACACTGGTGCAGGCCTAACTGCTGATTCAATCGACCAACCCCCACTGAATTCATTTTGGTTATTCCTTACTTTTATTCCTCCCCCACCACCCCCTAAACACAGGCACACGGTGCAAGAATGGCCTCCCCTGGGAATGTGAGGGAAGGCAGTGGGGATGCGGGAGAAACTAGGGGTAGAAGCCAGGGATCGTCCTGTTCCCATCCTAGCTCCGCCCTCTCTCGCCACGCGTCCTTGGGCAGGGCACCCAGCGTCCGTGGACTTCAGTTGGCCGCGGTGGCCCCAGCCACACAGAGCGGCCAGCAGGATGCCAAGCAGAAAAGAAGGCAGCACAAAAGCCACAGCGGCCTCACGACCAGGCGCCGGCGACAGAGCCCGCGGAGCTCAGGGAGGCGCGTGTCCCCGAACACGGGAACGCGCCCTCAGACACCGCAGTGACACGGAACCGTCGCTGGACGGAAGCGTCCGCAGCACACTTTCGTTGAGCAGGAGAGCTGCGGGGCGGCACCTGGCCTAATGACTAGGCAAGGGCCTCATTACTGTCCATCGGGTTCTTCTGGAACGGCCGAAGGAAGCCAGCAGGGGCCCAGGGAGGAGCAGCCCCTCGCGGCAAGGCCAGCACTGGCCTCAAAAGCCTCAGGTGACTGCTCACGGGACACCCCCTGAGGCCAGAGGACCGGCCCCAGGGGCCTGGGGCAGGCGCACAGGGAGCCCTAAGCCCACTCCCGAGAAGGCGGGGCCGCGGCCCCTCTGCCAAGGACAATGGGGGTGACAGGTCGGAGATAGATCGCGGGCTCAGGGAGAGGAGGCTCGTGCTGGGAGAGGCCGGCCGGGGTAGGGCTGCCCCAGGCACTTGAGGGGGAGGTGATGCAGAGGCCCTGGGCGATGATGGGCCAGGGCCTGGGCGGGCCGCGGGGACCACAGCATTGCCTGGGAGAAGGGCCGTCCTGGAAGGGGGGGGGGCGGGCGGGAGGCCGTTCGAGAAAGGCTTTCTGAAGGGAGTTGTCGGGACGGTGGGTAATGTCATTAAGTAATTTCAAAGGGTCTTAATCCAATCCCCTCTCCCGTCCACAGGACTGCGTCAAAAGGCCTTTGGAAACGAGAAGGAGGCCACAACAATCAACTTGGGCCTTCCACTTGACTGGCCGGCCCTGCGCGCGGGCCCTGTGGGCTCCTGCCCCACCTACGCCTCGGCGCCTGACCCGAGGCTGGGCTCCCTGGGCCTCGGGGCGATGCCAAGCAGCCCCGTTCAGGGACAGGTCCGTGGGGGCACGGCTCCCTCCCCACCACCCCCGGGAGAGACCTCCGAGACACCACAGCCACTGAGAACCACCACTTACAAAAAGGGAAACCGAGGCTCAGGTCGCTGTCCAATGTTGGGGGACCGGTTTCAGAGCTTCTGAAGCCTGTGAACGCGGGCCAGGAGCACAAGGCCTCCGTACGTCAGTTTCCCCATCGGTCACATGTGCGTGAGACCACGTCCCATCCCACGGAGTTGCATCGGCTGTGAGCGAGGCCACAGGGTAGGTGCTTCCTGAATGTTCTGTGGTGGCTTCTCAGGCCCACAGCGCCCTGAGGTCCCGTCAGCGTCTTTCAGAACCCACCGTTTTCCCTTTGACCCTCTGCTCAAGGTAAAGACACACACACATTGTCACTGCGTGTCTGCAAACACCCCGAGTCCACAGTCTGGAAAGGGACAGGCCCCTCAGCCATCACCCCACCTCCCTCTTCCCGCCAGGAGGCCACGGGGCGGCACACTCCTCCAGGCAGGTGTGCAGCAGGTGCAGCCCCCGTGTCCAAGCTCGCGTGTACCTGGGGCCCCGGGTCACCACCCCTCGGCCATGGGGCCACCGGGGAGCCTCCATGGTGCACCTGCCCGAACCCAGTCCGCACCCCCCACTAAAGGGCACAACTGGGGGCGCCCGGACCCACCCGGCCCGCGGGAGCCGGACTCGCTCTCCCGAGCGCCACCCGGCAGTCCTGGCTCAGCTCCTGGTCGGCCCGCGGGGCGAGGCAGCCCTGGTGCCCCCAAAAGACGCTGCAGGCTCACAGGAAGCAGCTGCAACGCACAGGGCACCTCCTGTCGGGGTCGGGCCCAGCTGGCTGGGCCAGCAGGCGGCCAGGTGGGCACGCGCAGTGGGTGGCTGTGGGACAGCCGAATGAGCAAATGAATGCGAGAGTCGGCTGGAGACACTTCTGAACGCGGGCCCCCTGTTGGGGGAAGCAGGCACCCCCGTCCTGACTCATTACCGCCAGGCAGCCCTGAACCTCCTCGCCACCCTGCCTCCCACGAAGCGAGCAAGAAAGAGCCAGCCCTGCCCTCACCTCCTGTGGAACTCCAGCTGCCAGGGGAGGCCAGAGGCCAGCAGGTGGCCGGTCACAGGCCCCCGCCCCCGGGCCCCCGGGGGGGGGGCGGGGGGGGGGGGGGCCCGCGGCCCCCGCCCCGCCCCGGCCCCGGCAGTCCCCCTGCCACCAGCCTCAAGGTGAAGCAGGCGGAGCCATGCCCTGAGAACGCTCCACAATACCCCGCGTGCGTCCGAGCGGCTTCGGTTACCCGGCGCCCGGCTGGCCCAGCCTCCCTCCAGCCCTGCCAAGGCCTGGCAGCACCCACCCCAGCAGCCCCTCTCCCTGCCAGCAGCCCTCGAGGCCGGGGGCGCGGGCAGATTGCTTTCCCCCCGTTCCCCTGGGAAAAGGCCTCATTGTTTACCGCCCCCCCCCAACCCCCACCTGGCTCCGAGACGCCCGCGCTCCGGGCTCCGAGGTCACCCGGCCCCACAGCATCTACCTGAAGCAGCACTAGCTCCAGGAAAGCGAGTGCCCGCGGCAGACGACAGGCGCGGGCGGCAGGACAGAGCGCCATTCAGCCTGTGCCGAGCCCGCCTGGCCCGACCTGGTGGCCGCCACCCCCGCCTGGGCCCGCCCACGCCCAGGCCCCGGCCTCCAGGAGCCAGTGCTGCTCAGACTGCCTGCTCAGGGGACCACGCCTGGGGACACAGGGACCCAGGGTAGGTGTGAGGGCAGGTGGACGAGCAGGCAAGACCCTGCCCACCTCTGGGGCCTCACACAGAGCGGGCAGCCCAGAGCGACCCCAGGGACCCTCCACGCTGACCGTTAAAAGACACGGGCCTCCTGCCCGGGCCCAACACAACAGGCAAGGCTTCCTGCCCCCATTTTATAGATGAGGAGCCTGAGGCCAGGACACGTGACCTGCCTGCCCAGGTTTCTGCCCAGGTGAGGAGAGGACTGGGTGGCTCGGGGTGTGTCTGACTCCCCAGACCCGCCCCCCCGCCCTCGCCCTGCCTCGGGGTCCCCCGCGGACGAGCGGCAGGAGGCGGCGGCCTGAAGGGGACCAGCCCAGCCCCAGCAGCCACTACGGGAGGGTGAGACGCTGGAGGGAACGGTGTGGGTGGGTGGGCGGGAGAGGGCCAAGGGCTGCGGGACCCGGCCTGCCGCCCTGGACACAGACTCCCGTGCCCGCATCACACGTGGGCCAGCGGCGGGGGGACGGGCAGTCCGGGCAGAAGGTCAACACACAAGCTGCGTCAAGGAGAGAAGGCGCTCACCCCTGCCCTCCCTCTGCTGCGGGACAGGCCCAGCGTGACTTGGGGTCTGTCTCTTATCACCTTCTCCCCACCCTCAGCCCTGGCCCCCGCGTTTGGGTGCGGCCTGCGACCTCGCAGGCGCCGGCCCCAGGCCCGGCTGACCCCCAAGCAGAAGGAGGTCGTCTCTCTTCCGGTAAGGGTCTCCGGCAGCTCTGTCTTCTGTCCCGTCGGCCGCGTGTGGGCCAGGAAGGAAGCGAGGGACCGAGCGAGCAGGGAAACGGAGCCGTACCCGTGCGTCCTGCCCTCCCGGGCGGCCGGGCCGCACAGCCGCTGGGGGCACTCAGGTTCCACGGCGAGGACCCGGGTTCCAGCATGCCCCCCAGGCCGCCCAGGTTCCCGCTCCATCATCCAGTCCCGGCCGGGGCTCGGCCCAGAGACGGTCCCGCTCTCCGGACGCAGGGCCACGAGTTGCCTCTCAGCTCTTCCGCCCGGCTGGTCACGCTGAAAAGAGAATCCTGTAGCTAGAGGCATGAATATCGGCTCAACCCACTGCAGGAAGCAGAGACTGGAAGCCCAGGGCAGGAGGAGCCCCATTCTCCCCCCCCCCCATCTATGCACCGCTGTCCCAGCTGCTCGCACGTGCCCCGGTGTGGCCACCACCACCTCCACTACCCTCCGGATCGGCCCCTCCTCCCCTTCTCCATTTACCAAACTCCTACTCACCCGACACAGCCCAGGGTCTGGGGCCCCTCCTCCATGAAGCCTTTCTGAAGGGCCAACCAAACGTGGCCCGGGCTCCCCCTCATAGCTCTCGGTGAGCCCTGCTTCTGTGTCCCCCACAGACAGCAGCGCCCCCTCAGTGAGTTCTGGGGGGTGGGGGTGGGGGGGTTGCATGACATAACCGAGAGGGTCCTCGGGCATTTGTCTAGAAACTTCCAATTCGCAGGAGGCCAGCTCAGCTGGGCCCGGGAGCTCCTGAGGACAAGAGCAGGGAACGTGGCCATTCACAACGTTGGGCGCCAGGCTCCAGTGTTTGCTGATGGCTCGGACCTGACCTTGGAGAATGGAAGACGCCCATTAGGAACCACACCCGGAGCCCCTAGGGTTCCACCCCACGTGCCTCCCCAGCCGCCAACCCCCCCCTACCCACCTCCCACATCCGGAGAATTTTGAAGGCAGCATCGGGAGAGCGGGTTTCTTAAATTCTCCGTACCCCATCCTCCATGGACACGCCCCCAGAGATTTGGGGGAACAAGGCACTGCGCACCAGGCCCCAGGCACAGACCCAGCACAGACGGGGCCCCGTCCTCACCATCATCATGACTGACTTGACTTTGCTTTGTGGGGCACCTCGCACCTTGTCCGATGAGCCTTGTTCCAGCTTCCGAAGAAGATCTGAATGCCGGGTGCTACCACGTCCCAGGCATCGTGCCTCCCGGCACCCTCGTGATGAGGGCAGGAAGGGGTTACCCTAGCCCATTTACACGGCAAAAATGCAAGACCCGGGTGTAGAAATGCCCCACCCAGTCTCACACGCCCACCCTCCCAGGGACCTGTGTGGCCCACAGACCAGGACGAGGGCCACTCAGTCACATCGCAGATGGGAGATCCCCTGGTCCTCGGGGTGGATGTCAGCCAGAGCCCCCACTCCTGCCGCCTGGCAGCGGGATGTATGACGCGGGACGCCCCTGCACACCCACACCCTCCCAGTCTGCCTGCCCCCGTCTAAGAGACTCAGTGTTCCAACACCGGTCCCTGGACCCCAGTTTCCAAGAAAAGGTGTCAGCAGACTAATTTCCTCTGGAGTGTCGCTGGCCGCTCGACTTAAAGCTTGCTCTTTTAAGCTGGCGCTGGCGCCCCAGCAGGAAGGTCTGAAGGAGACCGGATCTGACCCTGGGGTTAAGGACATTCCGGCCACTGCTAAAGGCAGATACGTGAGGGTCCCCCAAAATCATGATGCCGTCTAGTACTCACAGCGTTAGGACCCAGCCCTTCCCAGCGTCTTCCTCATACAGCCCCACCAGGATCCTAGGCCCGAGCCCCGCCCAGCTGACCCCAGGATGGACAAGCGCCCCTCTCCCCCCTCCCTCGGCCCCAGACCTGCCTCCTTCAGGATGCCTCCCCACTACCCTCAGGCTGGGCCAGGGGCCCCCTCCACACGCTGGGAGCAGGTGCCGATGGGGAAGAAGGACAGTAATCCCAGATGGACAACACCCTGAACAGGATCACCAGGAATTCTGTTGGTGCGCCTGGGGAAACCGAGGCCCAGAGACAGCCACACAGTGTCCTCTGTGCCTCATCCCATCCCTAGGCCTCTGGGGGTACCAGAGTCTGAGCAATGCTGTCAAAGCACAAGAGACCTCGAGGGGCACCAGGTGACCCGGGCCTCTCTGCAGGCTCCCTTGGGCCACGGGGCGCCCACCTCGTCTCTCTGCCCATGGCCCTCAGGCACCCTCTCACACATTTCTGAGTTCCTGAGGGTTTGGTCGGGGCAAGGAAAGAAAGATTATGAGCAGTGGCTGGCCTCCGGACCCCCCAGATCCCCAATTTCGAAAGCAACGAGTCATTGCCAAAGGTGGCCCCTGACTTTTAAGGCCTGTAAAGCATCTGTAAGTCACGGTTATCAGAGATTCGGAGCATTGGGGCGCCTGGGGGGCTCGGTCCCTTAAGCATCCAACTCTTGGCACTAGCTTAGATCATGACCTTGCTGTGGAGGGATCGAGACCCGCGTCAGTCTCCATGCCGCGCGTGGAGCCTGCTTGGGATTCTCTCTCTCTCTCTCTCTCTCTCTCTCTCCGCCCCCCCTCTGCCCCTCCCCTCTCAAATAAACATTAAAAAAAAATATTCCAGGCAGTAAATACCATGGGGAAAAGTCCAAAAACTTGTCCAGGGGGCCACTAGGCCAGCTTTTAGTAGCTCTGCAATGTAGAACTTCCCACACCTGGCCCCCACCATCCACGCCCACCCAGCCCACCGGCCGAGATTCTAGAAAGGATCTAGCAGAATAGGCACGGCAATAAAAGGCCCAGAGGGGCAATTATGGGGGCAAGCGCGGGTCTCCGGGGCTCGTGGCGGTGGGGCCCGGCCCGGACAGGGGGGCTCCGGGGCGCTCAGCCTGCCTCCCGCGCAGACCCAGAGCGGCCCAGGCCGCCCCAAGCCTCCCGGTGCCAGGGCCAGGCCGAGGCCTGGGCCGCGAGGGGCCGCGCGGGCCGGGCGGCGGGGGCGGGAGCGGGGTCGGGGGTCCGGCCAGCTTTAATGCGTTGACAAAGCCTCATTTGCAGGTCAATGCCGCGGCACACTCGCCTCTCCCCTCGCCCGGCGCCCTTTGTCCGGCCGCGCCCGCTCCTCGCGCCAGATGGCCGCGGAAATGCTAATTTCGGGCGCCCCCCGCCCCCCGCGTTTAATTGCGCCTTTGCAGATGGGCCGCGAGTGTGCGCTCCATGCAGATGAGCGCGGCCTGGCCGCCGGGGGCCTGCAGGCCGGCTGCCCTGGGGCCGGGAGCCGCGGCCCGGGTGCGGGGGAGGGGGGGAGACAGGAGGGGGAGGGGGCCCGAGGAGGAGGGGGAGGGGCCCCCCCCCCCCCCCCCCCGCCCCAGCGCGCAGCCGGGCACGAGCGGGCACCCAGCGGGCCGGGCGCGGGGAGCGCGCTTTTCCCTTTTCATTTCTCCAAAATGGGATCTTAAGTGATTCTGAATGAAAACAAATTGGTCCGCTTTCTTCTCCAAACAGACGCGCGGGGGCGGTGGGGGCTGCGCGCGCGGGGGAGGGGCCGGCGGGGTGGCAGCGGGACCCCTGCCCGCGGGATGGCCGTCCCTCCCCAGGGCCCTAGCCCCCTGGGGGCACTTGGGGGCGGCCTGGGAAGTCCGGGCAGACACGGGGACTCTTCGCTGCAGCCACGGCTCCCAGGCCCTCTTCGAGCAACCGGAAAGCCACGGACGCCCCTCCCTGGGTTTCAAGCCAGAAAAGGGCCGGCAGGACCCAAGATCGGGGCAGGCCATGGCCCCACACACCCGCTGGGGGTCAGCCTGGCCTCCTGCACTGTCTCCACCCCCGTGTGCAGGCCGGAGACCCCTTGGATGCCCAGCTCCCCACACCGGGCACCTCTGTGCCCAGAGCCAGCTCTGGCCTGACTACATAGAGCCCAGCAGGACTCTGGGGCTTGGGAGAGTGGACAGAATGAACCAGCGAGTGAGAGAATGAATGAATGACAGAATGATGGGGCAGGGCCCTTTGTGACCTTCTAGTATTTTAACCACAACCAGAAAAAGCCTGTGCTTCGGCGGGTGATGGGTTTGCCCCACCGGCAGCCATGAAACAAAGTGGACCGGTTTCTGGACCAGCAAGTGCTCCCGACCCATCACTGAGGCCAGAGCCACCATCAGAGAGAAACGACTCCCGTTTGTTCCTCAGCTTTGCTGTTGGGTTTTTGTAACCTGTTCAGGCAAAGGGAGGCTCTGTCGGCCGGGTCCGCAGCCGGCCAGCACAGTGACCTGGTCCAGCTGCCACCAGCCCATTCCTAGCGCTCCCCCCCACCCCCTGCTGAGGCCCGTGCCCGGAGTCCCTTCCCCCCCAGCCCTCCTCCACCTGCACTCCCTCCTAGATGCCTCGGGCTCCTCAGGGGCTTCTCTTCCCAAACAGTCCCCAGGCATCTTCCTCACCTGGCTCCTCAGGGGAGGCCCGCCCCCCCCCCACCCGCTTCACCTGCACAGGGTCTGGCCCTCTGGGGGACGTTACAAGGTCTCCTGCTGACAGGCTGGGGCCAGAGGGCTCGCCCCCTGCCCCTTGATATCTGTCCCGACAGCCAAGGATCTGTGCCAACACAATGATGAGCCGTGGGCAGGGGGCGGGCCGTGGGAAACGCACAGCCAGGATGCACCGTGGAAGTTTCCATGGTCATGAGATGGAAACCGTTTCCTCTCAGTGTGGAAATAACAGCTGCCCTCCTCAGACTTCCCCTCTATTTTCTTTCCAGGAAAGAGTTCAAACAGGATTTTAATAACCCTTCCAGACAAACATGGTTTGGTCCTAACCCCCTGTAGTCCCGTCATTAACCAGAGACTTCCATCTTGCTCCTGGGATCCAGCAAGAGCCTGGCCGGCTGAGCCCCCGACCCTGGGATCCAGCAAGAGCCTGGCCGGCTGAGCCCCCCACCCCGGCAGTGTCCTGGGACCTGCAGCCTGCCCGGCTCACCAGCCACTGGGACCCACGGCCCTCGCTGGCTCAGTCTGCGCTCTGGGTCCTCCTGTTCCCAGTTCCTGCTGCCAGTGTGCAACAGCAGCATCCCCCCAAACCCGGAACCTGGATGCAGGCAGCCCTCTCCTCACTTGCTGAGACGTAAGCCAGTCTTGTACAGTCACCAGCCGCAAGGAAGCCCTTCTCCGGAAAGTTCATCTGCCCCTGCGCTCCCCCCAGTCATATTATGGGTCTCTGTAACCTCTCGTCGTGGTTCCTATTTTGAAATTAAAATAAAATACGGGTGCCCACCTATATTCACTCTAAAGCTTTAAAATATGTGCTAAAATACATACGTGGGACCTAAAGAGTGAATGGGGGTCCCAAACTTGGGTCAAGCCCCAAACTGTCTCCTCCACGGTTCTCTTCAGGTGGGAGAATCTGCCTGAAGGAAACTTTACTTTTTTATATACGTCTGTATTGTTTCCATATTGGGGTTTTTGTTGTTGTTGTTGTTTTTACAACGAACGTGTATTTCTACAATCAGGGAAAACACAAAGCTGTTTTCATTTTGGAAGTTGAAAAAGTAAAAAGCACCAGGCTGCGGGCTGGCCCCACCAGTGGGGGAGCCCCAGCCCTGCACGGGGGTCCGGCGGCAGGACCACCTGAGTCCTGGGGGCGCCTCAGTAACTAAAGCCCCTTGGACAGACGCCAGGGCAGGCCCACCATGTGCCACATCCCACTCGGGCCTGCCCTCGGTTCCAGCAAAGTTCCAAAGTATATTGTTGTTGTCAGGGACTATTTTGCAATTACGTGACATTTTTTAAATGCCTGGAGTGTTTTTTCAGCCATTTTCATTAGCTCCCTGCCCCTCGGCCTGTGAGACAGGCTGGCATTTTGCTGGCCATGAAGCAGACTGGCCAAGGCTCAGAGAGGTCCAAAAAACCCGCCGGGTCACACAGCAACACAGAGCCACAAAGCGGCGGGGGCAGGGAGGGAAGGGAGGCTGACCGGGGCCACAGGACCAGGTCATCTTGCAGAGCTGTGAGCTCTGGCCCCGCTGGGCTTTTCTTTGGATTTAGGGATGGCAGAGGTGGAGTGGGGAAAGAGAAGAAAAAGCAGGAGTGTGGTAACGGAAAAAGGAGAGGAGAAGCAGAGCCATGCACAAGAGCTAGAAGTGAGGAGGGCCGACTCCCCCGGGTACGGGCCTGGCAGGGTGGCCACGCAGGGGGCCAGGCCTGGGTTCCAAAGGAGCCCTGGGCCCCAATTCTCAGTGTGCGTGGGGCCATGGGGGCATGGGGGGTGGTGAGACGGCACCTGAAGGAGAATATCCGGTCCAGGGCAGGGGGGGAGGGACCTGAGAGGAGGGGCGGCCCCCAGATGCCTCTCAAGGCCTCTCTGAAATGCAAGAATACTTGGAGCCCGCGTTAGTCCTGAACCCCAATCACCAGGCCAACCCCCGCCCCGGCTCTCGGACGGAAGCAGGCCGCCGGACAGAGCAGCTCGCCACCGGGCGCCCCCGGTCTCGGGGCAGGAGGCCCAACGTGGAGGCCCAGTGTTGCACACCGGAGGTGTCCCCCCAGGGTTCTGTGTTGGGGTCCTACCAGCCATGTCTCAGGATGTGACCTTATTTAGAGAGAGGGCCTTTAAAGAGCAAATTAGGTTAAAATGTGGTCACTGGGGTGGGCCCTCATCCCGTGTGACCGGGGTCCTTGTAAGAAGCGGGGATCAGGACACAGACACGCACAGAGGGGCGACCGGTGAGGACATAGAGGGAGGACGGCCGTCCGCACGCAGGCGAGAGGTCTCGGGAGGCCCCGGCCCTGCCCACGCCTGGACCTCGGGCTCAGCCTCCGGTCTGCTCTGGAAGCCACCTGGCGTGCGGGACTTCGTCGTAGCAGCGACACGAATCGATCCAGGGTTCCACAGAACCCCAGCCGGGCAGAGGGGACGACACCGGTCCGACCCATGCGGCCAGAGGCGGGGGTGGGGGGGACAAAGAGACCACACCCCGGGCCTCCCGCAGAAACCCCCACCCCCACCCCGCTTCCGCACCTTTCCTGACTCAGGGCCTTACGCCGCGTCTCGGGCTGCTTTACTTCAAGAAGCACCGTCTCAACACCCAGGGACGCATCAGGAAACGGGGGAGTCCCCCCAAAATGCCATCTTCCAAGGCCAAGACAAAAAAAAAAAAGCCACGTGCAGAGCCGACGGCCGTGTGCCCCTACCGCTAACTGGGGACAGTGGGAACTGGGCTCTGGCCGGCCGGCTGGGAGGTTTGGCGCCCCAGAGAATCAGGGCCCGGCTGGAGGACGCAGGACGGCGCCCTCCCTCCAGCTCGCCGGGGGCTCATTAACCGCAGCGTCCAGTCCAGCTGGAGTCAGCTGATTAGCGCATCGGGGCGGTCCTGGGACCCCCCCATATCTCTCTTTCCACCCGCACATGTTCAATTAAATTTCGCCTTTGTGCCAGCGAGGCCTCTGATGTGCACGTTTCTTGGGAGTTTTGCATGCTTCTTTATGTCCTCGAAACCAAAGTCAGCCACCAAGTTTCAGAAAACAGCCCCCTGGACCGGAGTGGGTAAGAGGAGAGAAAAACACAACACAAAACAAAAGCAGAAGAAACAAAGGGAAAAGCACTAGCTGCCTGTATCCAGAATCCTCCTGCGAGGAGACAATTCATTCCGATTGAAACGTTTCCATTGTCCGGGGTGCGCAGAACGGGCTTGTCGCATTGGGTAGAAATGCAAATCCCCCTTTTTCCTTTGATTCAAATATTTAAATTTTCAAATATATATGCTGCAACATTGAATGGCAGCTGACCTCACTTACTTTCATAGAAGAAATGCGGAAGCCATGGGGGCGGTTAATCTAGCCAGCAGTGGCCCCCACGGCCCTGGGGGGGGCGGGGGAATAATCCTTTCATTCAGACATTGGGCTTAAAAGAATAACAAGGAGGAAAAGCTGGAACATAATTGCATTGCATGGAAAACAGAGAAAGATTTCTCCCTCTCTCTCCCTCTCTCTCTCAAATGCCCTCTCTCTCTTCCTTCCTCAAAGGACAAGGCTCATGACCACAGGCTATTTTCTTGGTGAAGAAATCAGGAGGTTTTTCCTCCAGGATTGTCCCCACGCCCACCCCTCCCCAAGGGATTTTCATGGCTGTCTTGGCTGCCACGGGCTCATTGATTCATTCATTCACTTGCTCAGTAATCTCCGGGGGAAGACCTACCGTGTCCCTCAGGCTCTGGCTGGGCTGGGGTGACCAGGCGCCCCAAGCGCAGCTTCCTTCTAGCTCCCTGGGTGGGGGGGGGGGGGGGAGCCCGCGTCCCCACAGAGCCAGCCCTTGGCCCTTGGAGGTACCATCCAAAGACGATGGGCCGTCGCGGCAAGTTCAGTCCCTTTGCACTCCCCTAGGCACCCCCCCCCCCCCGGAGCACCTGAGACCAGGCCTCAGACACGCAGCGGAGGGGGCAGAGGAGGACAGACCCCTCCCCGGGCGGGCAGGGCCAGCGTCTGCCACAGTAGCTGCTGCTAAGTCCCGTTCCCGGGCCCAGGGCTCCCAGAGGACCCCGGCCCAGCCCATCAGCAAGGCTGGGTCTTTAATATTTAAAGAGCTCTCCCGGACATTTCAAGAACTCCCTGACACGATTTTCTGTGATGCGTGTGCTGTCCGGACATCTGTCTTCTGTACCTAATAAAGTCGCCCCGATTCAGAATGAACTCCTCGGCATCGCTTTGAATCCGGGCTCACATATGGTTGGTAATTAGCTGGCTATCTCTTGGAGTTAAATGATTTTTTTTTTTCTCGCCCGTTCGCATCCATAATAGACGCGAACAGAGTTGTGATTGTTCCCTGTTGCGGGACATTCTGTGCCTGAATGAGCGGGTGCTGCTGTGTCGACGCGGATTTGCCATATGGTTGCGCGGAGCCGGGAAGAATGGGCCCCTGTGTGTGCGCCCGGGACGCGGCGGCGCGGGCCGTGCCAGCCAGGCGAGCCGGGTGCCCGACGGCGCAGGAGGAGCGGGCGCCACGGCCAAGG
>NW_024412786.1:7268831-7277564 GCF_014898765.1 Herpailurus yagouaroundi | reverse complement strand
TCCCTCCCCCCTTCCTTCCCTCCCTCCTTGCTCAGGCACATGGCTCTGGACCCAAAGCACCATCAGAACAAGTGACAATATTTTTCAGGTCAGGCCGGGAACCAGGTGCTGTCACGCAGGTCGCTGCCCCTGCCCCTTCGGGGTGTGAGACACCAAAAAGGGATCTCCAGGCTCAGGAGGGCAATGGCTGAGGGAGGTTTGCACAGGAAGACAGAGGAGACAGACACTTGCCTTTGTCTCAGCCCACGGCTAGACTCCCACGGGGACTGGAGCCAGGCAACCCGTGGGTCGGCCTGTCAGAGTCCCTGCCTGCAGGGAGCGCTTCCCGGGAGAGGGACCCCCGACCCACCTGGCTCAGTCCCTGGCCGGCCGCTGACAGGTGGACTCCCTCTGGCCCCTGGAGTCCTGGCTCTGACACCACCACCAGTTTTCAGGACCAGAGTGAAGGGCCGGGTCGGGTAATAAAACCCACGTGACCATCAAAGCAGAAACCCCCAAGCTGTGAGCTGGGGGGGGGGGGGGACCCTCCCACCAGAGGGGCCGGTTAGGTCTCCCGAGCCTGGGTCCGGGAGGGCCACCGGGTGGGGTCAGCACCAGCAGCCAAGGGATGGAGATTCCAAACCACCCTGGGCTCCACAGACCCAAGGAACCTCGAGCCAGACAGGCCCTCAGGAGCCTCACTCTTCTTTCCTAGAGGGGAGACCGAGGCTCAGAACGGGGAGGGGGCTCGTGTCTTGCTTCCCTCACCATGGAGGGGCCCCACCCCAGGGAAAGACCAGCAAAGAGGGGGAAGCCCGGCATGGAAAATAGGAAGACGGCCCAGTGCTGGGCACGACCCCACCCCACCCCTGCTGCTTCCCTGCCCCCACTCCCCACCCCCAGTGAGTCAGGCTGGGCCCCTGGGGTCCCTGAGGTGGGGTTAGAAAACTCGGGGCCTGTTCTCTACATCAGCCAGGAGCCAGCCGCCGTGACCCCAGCCCTGTCCACGGGTCCTCAAGACCACCTGACGATGCCTCGTGCCCCCAAGAGCTCCTGTGGGAAGCGGGCACAGGGATGATCTGTGTCCACACGTGGACCACTAACATGACCCCACTGTGCTCCTGAGGGCCCACTGGCGTGGCTGAGCAGTCGGCCAGTTGTCCGTGGACGTGCCTCCCGCCGTCTGCGTGTGACGGCCTGTGTGGCCGTTCCATTGTTTACTACGAGTGCGGTCACCAAAAATGGACCAATGGCTCAAAAGAGGTTCAGAAAAGCAGCAACGTGGTGCCATGCCGAGAGCCCAGGGCAGCCGCGGGATGACCTCTAGCATGGACTGTCCGCCATGTGCCACAGAAGCAGCCAGAGAGGCGTGAGGCCCTCCGGGTGGTGGTGACGTCACTGGACAGGTCCCCTGCGCAGGGAGGGTCTCGGGACACCCGGCATGCGTGAGGTCGGCAGTAGATTTGGGTCTTTTTCAAACAAAGCGCAGGGACTTCCTCGGAAGCCAACAGTGTTCTTCTGGAATGAGGGGAAAGGCACGCGTCTGGGATGAAGCTGGCAGGGAAGGGACCGCCTCCGCCTTGGCACCGTGGGTCCCCGCCGGACCTGCAGGAACCACGCTGCTCCCATATTGCAAGGAGCAGTTTGCCCGTGGGGGGACACGGGCTCCGGGACCCCGTGTAAACAAAAAAGATTCAGGGGCACCTGGCTGACTCAGTCGCAAGAGCACGCAACTCTTTTTTTTTTTTTTTTTTTTTTATGTTTATTCATTTTTGAAAGACAGAGACAGAGCATGAGCGGGGGAGGGGCAGAGAGAGAGGGAGACGCAGAATCCAAAGCGGGCTCCGGGCTCCGAGCTGTCCGCACAGAGCCCGACGTGGGGATCGAACTCACAAGCTGTGAGATCACGACCTGAGCCGAAGTCGGACGCTTAGCCAACTGAGCCACCGAGGCGCCCCAATAAATAACTTCTTAAAAACATTTTCAACCGGCTACACAGTTCACGAAAAAGAGAAATTATGTAAATGTACGTGTGTGTTCTGTGCGCCATATAAACACGCTACCTCTATGTATGCGTTCATCACGAATACTACGTACGTGTATTTATATATATACGCACACTTGCGTAAACGTGCGCACGTCCAATAGAGGAAGGCGGCAAGGACTTCTCAGGTGTTGTCGTGGGACCATCTCAGGGGTCTTGGAGAGGAGGGGTCCACGCTGTCCCGTGCAAGCGCTCCCAGCTCTGCCTCGGGACTAGCCCCAGCTCTGGGGTCCGAGCAAAACCCCACTGCTGGTGTGCTGTGTGTTCAAAGCCAGGCGTACCCAACGACCCGTTTTTCTGAGTGTTACTGGAAACCCATGCCGAAGGAAGACGGCGTTGCTTTCAAGTTAAGCAGTCCCTGTGTCCTGAGTCCTGAAGTAAAGCCCCCAGCACGTGCTGGGTACGCACCGAGCACCAATGGCTCCAGGAAGGGTGCTGCGGCCAAGGCGGCCACAGCTCTCTGGAGAAGCAGGGCTGGGGCACCCGCCCTCGCATCCCGGGCCGGCTCAGCTGGATGAGGCAGAAGCGACGGCAGGCTGGGCTGGTGCAGGCCACGCTCCCGCCCTGCGGTGGCAGAATCCGGCGGCCACACCGTGGGGAAGCCCGAGGAGGAGGCACAGAGGCCCCCAGCCGACGGCCGGCGGTCCGCGAGGCCGGGCACGGGAGCCACCGGCTTGGAAGCCGACCCCCAACCCCCATCCCGCCACCCCCGCTGACGCCCCATAAAACGGAGCCAAACTACCCCCCAGCACTTCCCAAATTCCTGACTCATAACATCACAGGGATAAACAAAACCGTTGTTTCGAACCACAAAGCGCCGGGATACGTTTTACTTGGCAGGAGGTCGTTGGAACAGGTGTTCTCGGCGCTCACCTGACTTCACGCCCCTGGCACCGCACGGCGCGCTCGCGGTCACGCTCCGGGGCTGGGAGGTAAACACGCTGAAGCCGCCGGCCCCCAGGAGGAGCCCGCCGCGAGGGCCTGCGGACGACAGCTGAGGTCACAGCAGACGCCACTCGGGCCACCGGGGGCCTTTCTATCCCGTATCTCAGAGAGCTCATCTCAGCGATAAAATCTGGTCTCGACTTCCCCTGGACCACTCACTTCAAGGCCTAAATAACGCCGTCTTTCATTTTCGGAATAAGCGACGGGGCCTCCGTAGGTGTGCGGGCACACGGCTCAGCCCTGGAGTCTGACACGGGTCCCCAAGTCTTGACGTATGTCCTCCATCATCAACGACAAAATTAAGAAGTGCCAGACGCGTGGGTCTGTCTATATATGTGTCCCTCTGCGTGTCTGTGTGCGTCTCTGTCCGCGTGCGCGTCCCTGCGTGCGTGCGCGGGCGTCTCTGTCCGCGTGCGCGTCCCTGCGTGTCCCTGTGTGCGTGCGCGGACATCTCTGTCCGCGTGCGCGTCCCTGCGTGCGTGCGTGCGTGGGCGTCTCTGTCCGCGTGCGCGTCCCTGCGT
Source organism: Herpailurus yagouaroundi (assembly GCF_014898765.1). Lineage (NCBI taxonomy): Eukaryota > Metazoa > Chordata > Mammalia > Carnivora > Felidae > Herpailurus > Herpailurus yagouaroundi. The sequence goes on along the minus strand of NW_024412786.1, from coordinate 7,274,075 downwards.
GTCCCTGTGTGCGTGCACGGGCATCTCTGTCCGCGCGCGCGTCCCTGTGTGTCCCCGTGTGTGTGGGCGTGTGCAATGCCTCATCAAGGAAGCGCCTGGACACACCCTTCTGGAGGGAAGGGGCAGGTTGGGAGGATGGGAAGGGGAGCTAAGGCGCAACTCAGACACACCTCTCAGCCCATCGCCCCAGAAGCCCTGGAGCTGGGACGGCCCCTCAGAGCGCTCTGTTCAAGGCGAGGGGCCGGGCTTTGTCCCCCAAGCCCACCGGTCACTGGAGGGGGGCCACCTGTGGGAAGGGATCGTGACTCTGGCCGCTGAGAGCGAGCCCCGGAGACACGCCCATCTGAGCCATCAGCCGCCAAGCCTCCTACAGAGGTCAGTCGATGCCTTCGTCCCACCGCGTGCGCGTGCGGTCCACGCTGTGGCTCGTGGACGTGAGCCTTGCTTCCAGAGCCTGGGCCCCAGACAGTTGGGGGGGGGGGGGGGGGAGAGGGGCCGAGGAAGCTTCATGGGGCTCGTTCTTGAGAAGCTCGGTATCGGTTCTCCTGCCTCAAGAAAGCTCAGGGTGACCAATCCCCACGGTGGGGATGAACACATGGCCGTCACGTGCAGTGATGCGGTCAGCAGCTGGGTCGTTGTCACGCTAGCCACGCGGAAGGGCTCCGTCTGGCCCCGGGGTCTTCCACTGCTCTGTGCCGCTTGCCCACCTGCCCGGATGCTCCCTGCCTCACCAACGGATGCCTTTCAAAGCACACAGGCCACCGAACAGAAGACGACCAGAGAGGACGGAGACCCTGCCTTGCTGAAAGACCCAGACTCCCAGCCCTTGAATGAGACAGTACCGGGCCAGCCCCCGGGGGACACCGAATGCGGTGCCCGGAGAGGAGTCTGCAGAACCACCGGACAACCTGACACGATGCCACCAGGCCCTCGTGTCCTTCCCGGAGTCCTAGAACAGGGCATTGGGGTCTTCAAAAGAACTGTCTCTGTCAGCGCAGGGCACTTCACACTGCGTAACGAACGTCCCGGCGGCTTTCACCGCCTGCAGAGAGAATTTCTCTCTCGCCGTGACAGTCCCACCCTGGTGGCTGTGGCTGGGCCGCACGTCCTCTGTCGGGGCCCTGCAGGTCTCCTGGTGGAGAGAGAAAACGGTGGCGCCGCAGGGCAGCTCCTAGCCGCGGCATGTGCCACGCCAACCGTCGCATTGGCTACGGCAAGTCACACGGCCACGCCTGGTCTCAACCTGCGGGAAAAGTCAAATCCCCCCGCGAGGCAGGGCAGCAAATATTTGGACAAGAACGTAATCCACCAGAGCCGACCGGATAAGGAACTGACCGAGCTCAGGCTCCCCAACCCAGCCAGGTCAAGCCAGCGAGGGGCCCGCTTCCAGCCACGGCCGTCCGTGTTCATTTTTCACTATGCTTCGTCCTCGCTGCATCTAAATTGTAGCAAAGTTTTACGTTTGTTTGGTTTTTTTTAATTCACCTAAAAACTGTGGTCCACACGGGGAAGAAGGTTTTAAAACGGGGTCCGGGACAGAGACTCTTCGCTGCTGGTGGGAATGCAAGACGGTGCAGCCACTCCGGAAGACAGTTCGTCCGTTTCGTGCAAAACTCAACGCACTCTCACCGCACGATCCAGGAGCCACACTCCTTGGTATGTCCCCGGTGGAGCTAAGAATTTAGGTCCACACCAAAAACCTGCACAGCGTCACGCGTAACTGTCCAAAGTCGGAAGCAACCAAGAAGTCCTTCAGGAGGCGTGTGGACAAATGGAGTGTGGTCCATCCGGACAGCGGAATGTTACTCAGCGCTGAAAAGAAGTGGGCTCCCAAGACACGAGAAGACCCGGAGGAAACGCAAACGCGTGTTACTATGTGAAAGAAACTGGTCTGAAAAGGCTACACAACAACGTAGGATTCCGACTCTGTGACGTTCCGGAAAAGGCAGAGCTGGGGAGGCAGTACAGGGATCGGTGGTCGTCGGGGTTTGGACGGAAGGGAGGGATGAGCAGGCTGAGCCCAGAGGATTTGGGGGCAGGGAAACGACTCCTCGTGACACCGTAGTGGTGGGTACGCGTCGTCACGTGTTTGTCCAAACCCACAGAACGCGCACCCCCGAGAGTGAAGTCATATAAAAACATAGACTTTAGTTAACAATGACATATACATTATTTTTTTTTTTTTAAGAAACAGTGCTCTCAAGCATGGGGGCGAGCAGCCAGGGCTGTGGGGTCGCCAGTGCTGAGCCGCATCCTGGCTGGTGACCCCAGGCCCTTTGCTTCGCTTCTCTGAACCTGCCGTCTTCACCTGTCATGTGAGTGCTAACACCCCCTTGGCAGGGCTGTTGAGAAAACCAAACCCGTGTCCGCGGGGCCTGGCTGAGACCGTGAATCAGGACAGGGAATGACAAGACTCTGCTCCCCCTTCTCTGAAGAGGCTTCCTCAGCTCTGAGAATGACCCACGTGTGCACTTACAGGAACCGGAAACCACAGACACCTCCCCCACCTGTGTCCCCCTTGCCCACCCGCAGTCCCTCCCTGCCAGTCCAGCTCCGCTCTCTCGACCCCACCCTCCCACCCCAGCCCCTGAGGCCCATTATTCCATCACCACTCCAGGCCTCTGGGCCTTTGCCCTGGCTGTTCCCTCTGCCTGGAACTCCTCTCCCAGTTAATCCTCACGGCTCGTGCCCCTCACCTCGGTCAAGCTCAGACATCACCTGCTGGGGGGCCGCAGGGGGGCTTCCTGGCACGGCCTGCTTTAAACGGTAAGTGATGAATCACAGAATTCTCCTCCTGAAACCCTAACGCTCTGTGCGTTAACTAACATTGAAATTTTAAAAAGGAAGGAAAAGTGAAGATTCCATTTTACATTGCATAAAAAATAAAATAAAACGCTCCGTTAAAACAAACAACCGAACGGTAGCCCCTTGCCCTCTGCCCTGGCACACGGGCCCAGCCTCACCTGCTGGTGGCCCTAACCGCCTCCACTGTGGCTCACCTACCGCGTCTGAGCACATGGCCTCCCCCTGCAGAGGCAGCTCCCGCCGGCAGGGCCTCTGTCCCTCCCAGTCACTGCTGTGGGGCTGGGGCCCCGAGCGGTGTGTAGCAGGCTGGGGGGACTTGGGGCGCCTGTCCACCCAGTACCTCTGCCTGGATGGCCGCGGTAGCCCCTCCCCCACCCCCGCTTCCCTCTCCCCCCAGCGGCCTCCGCAGGCCTCACAAAACTGCCCCCAGGGGTGGCACAGCTGAGGTTGAGTCACCGACTCTGGGTTTCGGCTCAGGTCAGAGTCCGTGTCTGGCTCGCACTGGGCATGACACCTGCTTGAGATTCTCTCTTTGTCCCCTCTGCCCCCCTCCCTCTCTCTCTCTCTCATTTATTTATTTAATAAAATAATAAAATAAAATTAAAATAAAATAAAATAATAAAATTGCCTTGGGGGTGTCTGGGTGGTTCAGTCAGATGAGCGACTGACTGTTGATTTCAGCTCAGGTCAGGATCCCAGGGTCGTGAGATAGAGCCTGAGGCAAGGCATGGAGCCTGCTTAAGATTCTCTCTCTCTCTCTCTCTCTCTCTCTGTCTCTCTGTCTCTCTATCTCTCTCTCCCTCCCTCCCTCCCCCTCTGCCCCTCTCCCTGCCTGCCCCATATATATGAAATAAAATGAAATAAAATAATTAGTATCATATATTGCCTCAGCTGTTGTCAGCCCAGGGCCCTCCACTGCCCACAGACAAACCTAACCTTTGACCCCAGCCCAGCAGACCCAGGAAGGCCCAGAAGACCAGAGGAAAAGGACAGGGAGTGGGGAGGCCCGGCAGGCACGCCCCAGAAGGCACTCTTACGCGGAATAACGTCTGACCCATGTGTGGGCCCAACACCCAGCAGCAGGCCAGGCCGGCCCAGGCCAGAGACCCCCACACAGCCTCCAGGCCCCGCTCTCCCGCCTCATCCGGACCCTCCGGCTCAGACACGCTCACCGGGCCTTCTTCACGACCTCTGTCCTCCCCTGGCCTCCAGACCCCGTCCCAGCTGAGCACACGGTGCCCCCCCCCTCCTTCAGCTTCCCTGAGTGTGCGGCTGATGCTCCCTGCCCGCCACTGCCCGGGCCAGTCCCTTCTCAGCCTCTGCCCGGTGGGCTTAAAGCTCCACAGCCTGTCTTCCCGGCCTGGTCTGTAGGAAGCTACCGTGTGGCTAGAGTCAGGCAGGACCAGTGGGAGCCTGCAGGAGACGCATGGTCCGAGCCCCTACACGCACTGCACACCGACTGCATGTGCCGGGCACGGCGCACGGCCCGGCACGGCACGCTTTGTGTGTGTGAGCTCGAACTCCTCTCCTGCGGTCCTGGGGCCTGGCTCCCCTCCCGCCGTGCGCCTGCCTTCCAAGGCACAGGACAGTACAACGGAGCAGTCCCAAGTCCCTCAGCCCCGCCGAGGTCAGTGATCCGTCCACCCGCAGCTTGCCCCGTGCCTCGGTTTCCTCCTTAGGCAGACAGTGGGGTGGGGCCACATTGGGAGGGTGTCGCTGAGGAAGAACTGTGCTCAGCCCCTGCCATTAGGGCCCTGAGACCGGACGTCATGAGTGTGGCTGTTAGGATTATTGTTATTATTATTATTATTATTATTATCATGGATCCCCAGGGGAACTGGGATCAGGCCCTGACTGAGGACAGACCCATCCCACATGTGTGCTGACCGCCGACCCGCTCCCCGGGTGCTCTGGGCTTGGGCAGGGCCTGGGGGTCCGGAGAGGAAAGGGCCCATCCTGACAGTAGGGTACATACTCATGCTCCCCGTCAGGAGCACAGATGAGAAAAGAGATCTGGGGCCAACCATCCAATGCTATTGTTTCCCTAAGATCCTCACATGAGGGTCACAGGGCGCCAAAGGCAGGAAACTGAGGCCCACCGAGGGACGGAAGGGCTTGCCTCCGGCCACGTGTGCCCAGGGTCACGTGTGTGGCTCAAAATCCCATGCTTGCTCCCCGTGGAGGACAACCTCCAGGTATCCGTTACCATCTCCCCCGGAGGTGGTGGGGGACCGTCCCCAGAAACAGTATTATCGTTGGTCCTCCCAGCACCGTGCGTTTGAGAAAGCCAGGGAGCCGGAGCGGGGGTCAGGTGGGTCACACCGGTGGGTGTGGGGAAGGCCCCCTCGAAGCCAGACCCCTGCAGGCCTGATTCCCAGGTTGCGATCGGGCCCATGACGCCATCAGCTGAACGTCGCGGGGGGGGGGGGGGGGGGGGGG
>NW_024412786.1:7266631-7268731 GCF_014898765.1 Herpailurus yagouaroundi | reverse complement strand
GCCCGCGCATCTCGGAGTGATCCGTCCAGCCCCATCTCCCTCCTCCAGGCCCGTTTAGGCACTTGGGGGCAGGTTAATTATGAGTCTGGATGCATCTTCCAAATGGAAGGTTGGGCCCAGCCTTTGTCCCTGACCCGTGGGGGACGTCAGTGCCGCACCCGGCCCCAAAACGGTTAACTTAGATACACCGCCGGTTCCGCTTTTCCGGGTCCAGGGCACCAGCACAAATCCTGCTAGCCGTCGGTTTGTGCCGCTTTACGTCACCCTTTCCATTGTAAGCCATAATTTTCAGAGGTTTATAGGTCAGCTATAAAAAAATAAAATAAAATAAACCTCCTCTTTTCGACTAAAAGAGAGTACTTGGAAACCAGAAGACTGGTGGGTGCACGCGGGTGTATCCGACTTCGAGTTCCTCGACTCCGAGTTGCTCCACGGTCGCAGCCCACCCCTCCCCACCCCTCCGCACCCCTCCCCACCCCCCCCCGGCCCCCCGCGCCCCCCCCCCCCCGCCCCCCCCCCCCCCCCCCCGCAGGCCTTCAGGCCGCCCCTCCCCCACTGCTGGCGCGTACCGGCCAGCAAAACATGTCAGGGCTCCCCTGGCCCGACCCGTGGGGGACCCCGGCCCCACCAAGCTGGGGACCCGGGAGCCGTCGGGGCTCCACCCCGAGTGCCCGCGCCGCAGTAGTCAGGAGGGGGGATGGGCCACGGCCCAGCCCCTGCGAGTGCCCCCACCTGAGCCCCATGGGGGCTCAGCCCAGCGCGGCTGGGGTGTGGGTGGTTTCCTTGGAGCAAGGGACGCACGGAGCCCGAGAGAGTCTCGGCGCACAGCCCCGCGCGCCTCGAGGGGCGGCGGGGGGCGGTGGGGGGGGGGGTGTGTAGCAGAGCGAGGGCGGGGCCGCTCATCCCTAAGTTAGGGGCCTAGAGCAGGTGGTCTTTAGCCAGTCCTGCCAGGGAAAAGTCCCTCTCCCTTTGGAGTGGATGGCCTACAGCGTAGCCTGGCCGCCCCCTCTGTCCAGTGTCCTATCTCCCTAACTTGTGGGGGCGCCAGAGAAGAAAGCTGGGAGGCAGGGTACAAGGACACACGGAGCTGACCTGCGCGTTTTTCGGCCTCTTTATTTGGAACCCGGCGGACGAGGGGCCGGGGCAGTGCTGCAGACGGCTCAGGAACCATGTTAACAGATTTGTCTTCCAGTTTAAAATAGCCATAATAATAAAAGAGACAGAGAAAGCGCGAAGAGAAATGCTAACTAGCTGGGCTTGTTCGGCAGCTACAGCTTGTGAGCGACCCCTCCCCCCCCAGAGTCCGCTATAAAAATAAATTTACATTTGTCGATAACCAGATGCGGGTGACGTGCCTTTGGCGGAGCCAGTAACCGAGCTATCGCGCGGCAAAGCGGCCCGCGCCTCGGCATAAATAGAAAATATAAGTTAGTATAACTTTAAAAACTTTTTGTACAAATATACATGTTTTTTCTTTTTTCCTTTTTTTTTTCTTTTTTCATTTTTTTTTTTTTTTTGCACTGAGTTTCAGCAGAGATTAAACACTTTATATAAATGACTCTTAAAGCTTTACACCTTGGGACCAGTGTACTCCTCGTGCAGAATACATTTAGATATAAAAGACGTTATTAATACATTGCACAGTTGTTTTTTTTTTTTTTAAATTTTAAACATAAAACCGAACGCTGCTCGGTGGCAGCTGCCGGCCGGTTGCTGCTACATGGACGGTCCCAGCCGAGGCCCAGCGCTCCTGTCCTGTCCGCTGCCCAGCGGGCTCCCTCGGGGCTCTTTGGGCGCGAGGCTGCGGGGGAGAGAGGCTCGGTGAGCGACAGCACACAGGGCGACCGCCACGACCCCGCGGGGCCAGCCCTCCCCGCCCCGCGCGCCCCTGCCGCGCCCACCTCATCGCAGCCGCTTGCGCGGGGTCTGCTCCGCCGAGCCCACGGCCGGAGCGGCGCCAGGGGCGGCGCATCCCGCGGGGACCTCGTTCGACGCCTTGGCCTCGGGCGCGGGTCTCTTGCGCTTGGCGAAGAAATCTGCGGGCGGCAGGCGCGCGCGCAGCCGGTCAGGGCGGGGTCGGCCGGGGAACCCGAGCGGGGG
>NW_024412786.1:7254129-7266231 GCF_014898765.1 Herpailurus yagouaroundi | reverse complement strand
CCTCGGCGCGGCGGGGCCCGGCGTCCGGCCAGTTCCGACTCGCCCCCCGGGGGCGCCGGCCCAGCCGCCCGCGCTCTCCATTGGGCCTCCAGCGCCGGCTGACGGGGCTTGAACCCGCCGAGGGCGTCTCGTTCCTAGCGAGGCGGGGTCTTCGGCTGCCCCCGCGCGGCCTGCTGTGCCCGGGGCTGCGTCCCTGGCAGGGTTCCGCGCACCTGGCGCCCTAACACACCTGCTGGCCCTAGGGCCCTCGGAGCGAGAGGGCAGGCAGCTCCACTCTTTCCCCCGAAGGGGCACCTTCAGAGCCGGCCCTCTAGCCCCTGCCCAGCCCTGCTCAGCGGGTGGGAGACCGGAGGCCCTCCGAGGCTATGCCCACCATGTCATGGACCAGGTGCCCAGCACCTCTCAGGCTTTGGCCAGGCCACTCTGGGCTTGGGCCACACAAGGTCCCGCTGTCCAGACCGGCTGGGGGCCGTTCCTCTGGCTGGGGTCCTGGACGGGGCGCGGGAGCCTCCTCCACTGGGGTGGGCCTGGCCCTGCCTCGCCGGGGCCCTTGACTGTGTACATTGGTTCTCTGAACCAGCTTTATCCCCCCCTATCACACAGGGAACCCCCAGGTGGGAGGTGGGAGGTGGGGCCGCCGGTGGGCAGCAGGTGCCCAGGCAGCCCTGCTCTAGCTGGAGTACCTGTCCCACTGTCCCGGAAGGCTAGCACTCCTCACTGTGCCCAGTACATATTGTTGGCTGCGGAGAAACGACAGCCCTAAGAGTGCCTGGGCAGGCGAGCCAGAGGGCCCCTCCTGGAGGCGTTGGGGAGGAGGCCTGCCAGGGCCCAAACCCCTTCTCCCCGACCCGCCGTGCCTTGGTACGGCCCCAGGTTCTCCCAGGTGGCTCTCGTCCCAGCTGGGTCAGGCCATGGGAGACCATTACTTTCTGCTGCCTTCCCTTTGGTGCAGCCTGTCTGGGGGCTGGGAGCCCAGGAAATGCCTCCAGACCAGTCCACGAGATAAGAGCAGCCCTGGGCTGGGGGTGGGGAGGGTCAGGCACCTGCAGGAGGATCCGGCAGAGGCCTGAGCTGTCAGCCCCTGTCCCCGGTGAGCCCGGAAGCCCAGCGAGAGAATTAAGGCTGACCCAACCGCGACCAGACTCCCCCCGCCCCCCGCCCCTCTGCCACAGGGTCAGGTGGGCTCCAGGACACCCCAGGGATGGGATGCTGTGATAACGTGCCGATGTGTCCCGGAGGAGGTATCCTGGGGCCCGGGTCGCAGGGAGGCCAAGTTTGAAGTGAGGGCATGAGACGAACAGGAGAGGGCATCGGCGCGGGGTGAGGGACAGGGTGAGGTGCTGGGCTCTTGAAAGACGGACCAAAGGCGGTGACTCACGGTTAGTTTTTATTCTGTTCTGTATATTGTATCCCAACATTCCCACAGGCGCAGATGCTGCAATTTTTTACCTTCAGGAAAATAAAAAAAAAAAAAAGCTGCTGAAGTTTTCTGAAGCTCTGTGGACCGCTTATACGGGGTCATCACCTGGCCTGGGGCTCAAAGGAGGCAGGGCCTTGCCCAGCCCTGGTGCCCTGGTCACACTGGCTTCCCCAGTGCCACAGCGGGTAGTGAGCACAAAATGTGGAGCCAGGTGGATTCGTCTTGGATTTCCCGAGAGGTCCAGATGCCCTGGCTCCAGCTGTCCTGGAGGGCCGGCTGGGAAGTAGCCCACCCAACCCCCGGATTCAGCCTCCAGGTGGTCTCCCTTCCCCCAGGAAGGAAGGCATCCCGCGCCCAGCCCCGCTCTGGACACTCAGGGGGCCTGAGCTCTCCTCCCTAGCGGGAACTGCCGGGTGCTATGAATAGCTGTCTGCCCTCGGCCCCCTAAGGGCAGGGGACCTAGTAGGTGCTTAGTAAATGAGCAGGAGTAAATGACCCAGTCCTCCCCACGCACTGTCCTGGGCTGGGGTGGGCTTAGAGGGCCATTCCCACTGCCTTCGGTGCCAGCTGAGTTCAGACAGTTGGGTCCCAGCACCCCACCCCCCTGTCTCCGTGACAAGACTGACAGCATGTGACGTCGAGTCCTGCCTCCGAGCACTGGGAGTGGCAGTCCCACACAACTCACATCACGCGGTGCGGCAACAGTGGCCACCCTTCGCTCGCGCCAAGGGCCGTCCTGATGGCTTTACGCATCCCCTTGGTGGGGCCTCACCTGTTGTGGGAATGGAACTCTAGCGGGAGCACCATGGGGCGGGAGCGGAGTCGGGCTGCCCCTCCTCCAGCTGCCGGCCTTCCTCTTTGCTTTCCCTCTGGGCTTCCCGGCCTTCCTTGTATTCTCCAAAGGCCATGGGGACATCTCCCCTCTTGGCTCTGTTAGGGCAGGGAGGTGACCTCCTCTGAGTATGTGACTCTGAATTTGGTCAAGGAGGGTACCCATTGGCTCACTGACCTGCCAGTCCCAAGAGCGGGGCTGGGGCCCTTCCCCCGAGCCAGGGACAGACCTGGGGGAGGACAGCTGGGGGCCCGGAAGTCTGAGAGAAGGCCCAGTCCTCCACCCCGAGGGGCCCCCAAGCTTGCAAACATCTGCCTGAGTACAATAACCAAGCTCCACTTTTGTAATTAAAAGTGTATCCGAAGGAGAAAAGAAAACAAAAGGAACAGACCGGGGGGTGGGGGGGGGGGGTGGCCCCTGGGGAACGGCAAGGACAGGCTCCCGGGACGCTCCAGCACCCCTAAATCCTGCACGCGTGGCAGTGGGGGAGCCCGTGTGCAGGGTGAGGGGGTCGTAAGCACCGGGCCCCCCGCTGGCATCTCCAGTGCGCATCTCTGTCCTTCTTACCCGGCCCAGCCCTGTTCGCTTCTTCCTCCTCCAAACGAACAGAGCAAGGACCACGTCCCCAGCCCCTCTGCAGCTGGTGGGGGGGGGGGGGGCACGCCACCAGTTTGGGCCACAGACAGGAGCAGAAATGGCCTACGCGGCCTCCAGGCCGAGGCCCGTCCAGACCAACCTAGCTCTTCTGCCCTCTGCCACCCCCCCTGCCACCGCTCTGCCAGCCAGATTGGGGGGCGGCGGGGGGGGGGGACTGCAGCCCTGAATGACCCAGGGAGCAGAGCCACCACCCCCACAGCACCCTCTGCACACCGACCTGACCGAGATAGGAGTGAAAAATAAAGGTTTATCGTGTTTTAAGCCGGTAGGGGCTGGCGGGGGGGGGGGGGGGGGGGGGGGGCTGTTAGAGCAGCCAGCCCTCCCCAGCTGGAGTCACCTGTGTGGCACCGGCCTGTTTGAGGTGTCATTTTTCTGGAAGAGGAGACAGGCCCGGGCAGATTGAAGGACTTACTTGGTCCCGCTCTAGTGGTTACGGCAGTTAACCCACTAACCCAAGACCTCATGGGGCTATTTCTCCCCACGGCGCCCGCCGTGGTCGGCCCAGGGAGCGGGCCCCTTTTGCAGCTGAGGAAACTGAGGCTCGGAGGGAGCCACTCTCGCACGCGCGAGCGGCAGAGCTGGGCGGGCCGGGGAGCGCCGTCTTTGGCCACATGCTGCCGCCTGCTGGCTGACTCCCCGCCCGCCCGCGTCCCCGAGCTCCCTCCTCCTGGGGAGCCACACGGACCTGTTTCTGGAAGCCCAGGAGGGCCCGCCCCCAGTGTGCTCCCCAGGCCCCTGCGAGGGGTGTGTGAGTGTGTGAGAAGAAAACTTCTCCCGGACAGGCGGCGGCGTGAGGGGCGCGGAGGGATGGTACAAATAACAGCACCAGATTCCAGGAGCCTGCCCTGCACCCAGGCTCGGCCCCTGGCCTCCTTTAATCCTTCCAAGAACCTGGACAGGGAGGCATTTTGCTGCCTGTTTTTGCAAGGGAGGAACCAGACGCCCAGAGAGGTTAAGCAACCTACTCAGAGCTCTGTGGCCACAGACGCGCGCCTTTCTCCAGCCCGGAGCCCCTCCCGGGACTTCTATGAGGGGCTGGCGAGCACGAAAGCAGGAGAGGAAAGAAAGCAAGAACCCCCTGACTGCCCCCCCCCGGCCCCCCCCCCCCCCCCCAAGCCTAGAGCCGGAGCTGGGCATCTGGGCTGGGGGAGGCGGGCTGTGGCCCTGTCCTGGGGGGACTGAGCCTCCCCCGTGTGCCTCCCACCAGGGAGGTGAGCCAGCTCTTGCCTGGCTCAGACGGGGCCCACCGGGGCAAAGCCCCACGGCCCCGTCCGGCCCCGCCCCCCTGCCCACAGCCCCGGGAAGGGCCAGACCTTTGGCCCCAAGCCACTTCACCCAGCAGTGGCCCTGAACCGGCCTGGCCAGACCCCTCGGGGAGGACGCTGCCCCTCGCAGCCTCACCTTCTCCTCCACAAGATGAGGCCTGGAGGCCCCGAGGAGTATGGAGAGTTACAGATTAACTAGCCAGCCTCCAGCGACAGGCAGCCAGCCCAGCTCGGAGCTGGGGCTGGCGGGGAGGGGGGTTTCCTAGCACACTTGGCCCGGGGCCCAGCGCCGGCACAGCCAGAACCTTCCTCCCCGCACCGACTTCCCGCGCTCTGCCGGCCCCGCCCCCAGCCCCCCCAGGACGGGCTGTTCTCGGGGCGGCTGCCAGGCACGTCCTCCACAGGTGCCGGCCTCCCTCCGGTGACGCGTCCACATGCCGCACAACGCGAATCCAAAGCTCGGATTACAGGGGCTGCCTTGTGCTCCGGCCCCGGCTGGGCGGCTGGGCCGGGGGTCCTCGCTCCCCGGGAATTAGCAGGAGGGGCTGGGCGGGCCGTGGGGGGAGGTGTGGAGGAAGCCGGGAGCAGCCCTGGACGTGAGGGCTCCCTTGCCCCATCCGCACGGCCGGCCAGGCGGGCCAGGCACTGCTTCCTCTCCGAGTGCCGAGCAGAAGGCCACCCCAGCCCAGCTGGCCCACTACTGCTCCGGGCTCCGCACTGGCCATCCCGGGAGGCCCTGGAACACTGCTTATCCTAGCCCCCCACAGACCTCTGCGGGGCTGGGGAGGGCTCCCAGGGTCGGGGGCAGGCAAGGAGGAGGGTCTGCGGCTGGCCCTGAGCCCCACCAGGCCTCCCGCCTGGAAAGAGCAGGAAAAACGAATCTGGGTGAGCAGATGCCCCGTCCTGGGTCTCGTTCCGCCGAGCCCCCGGCTTCCTGTCCGGTCTTCTTGAGCTAGAGGGGACCCCTAGGAGTCAGAATCTTCTGTCCAGAGGGTTCACCAGGGCCGCCAGCTCCCACCCTGCTTCCAGCACACCCACGCGGCGCTCAGAGAAGCCCGAAAGCCGCGGAGGAGACGTGAGGGCCCCAGCCCTGCCCCCCGGCCCCGCAGAGGAGCGAGCCCACCCGGGCCCCGGGGCCACGGAGCACGTACTGGGCCAGGCAGCGTGTAAGCTCCCTGCTCCCATGACACCCTGAGCAGGCTCCCAGAGCAAGTCGGGCCCCCCAAGGCCAGGGGAGGGGGAGGCCCTCAGCATCTCATCTGTGCAGTCTTTTACTACATTTCCTAACCCCCGGCACCCAGCTGGGTCTCAAAGGTGAGCGGTGGGAGGTCAGGACAGAGGCCGGGAGCCCCGCAGGCCGCACGGAGTAGGGGCTCCGCAGAATGGGTGCCCGTCCCCTCCCTCCCTCGAGGGCCGGGACACAGTTTGGAAAGCTGCTGAGGTGCCAGAGGTGACAGCTCCCGAGACCCGGGGCTGCGGGCCGCCCGCCCTGAGGCCCAAAGCTGGGCGTTTGCTGCCCCCTGGTGTCCGCAGATGGCACTGCAGGCAGGAGCCCGCCCCCCGGGCCCGCCCACCTGCCCGCGCACTGGCGACTGGGAAGGAGAGCCCAGGTGGACCCCAGTGCAGCCCTGGGGGGGGGGGGGGGTGGGGGGGGGCCGTATTCATCCCTCACCTGGTGGGGAATCTGGGCAAGGGCCTGGCTCCCTGGGCCCATAAGTCTCCTCGAGTCTAAATGGGGGGGTCGGCCTAACGTGGCCCGCCAGGGCCGTGCAGGGGGGAAGCCTCGTTTTCAAAAAGTACCCCATCACCCCTAGATGTTTGGGCGGGATGGGGGGGGGGCTGTCACTCACACATCACTGGGAAATAACACATGGCCTTCTCCTTTCTCCCTACACATGGGTAGGGGGGCAGGGAGCCAGGGGGCCAAGGAGCAGGGAGAGGAAGGGGAGGGTCAGCCAGGCTAAAGACGCAACGTTGAGAGCTGGCCATTCCCTCTGGTGCCCCTCAGCCCCCTCTCCGTGCCCCCCACCCTCAGCTCCTCCTCTTCCTGCCCCCCCCATCTCCTCCGCCCCCATCACCCCTTCACCCTCTGCCTCCTCTCCCTCCACCAGTGCTGCTGATCGAAGCCCCAGGCAGTGCAGGGCTCTGTGGCCGGCCCGGGCCCCCACCGGTTAGGCCTGTCCCTGCCTCGGGGCCTGCCGGCTGCCTGTGGACGCTGTCACGAGTCCATCCACCTCTCACAACACCCACCAAACCAGTAACCCTAAGTGCGCCTCCGCGCTGGGAGCTGGGGCCCTGCCAGGGGAGCAGCATCCAAGAAAGCAGGCCTGCAGAGCGAGCGCCCCACAACGTCTGCTGGCCCCCCAGAGATGAGCCTGCGACTAAAGGGGACCCTGGGGGCTGCCAGGGAAGGCCTGGGCCTACCTCCAAGCTGCCCCCGCCAAGCCCTGAGCGTCCTCCACTACAGGGGCGGTCCGTGCCAGGATGGCGGGACGTGGGGTACAGCGGGAACCCCCAGCAGAGCCCCCCCCCAGGTTTGGGATGAGGAGGGGGATCCCGGCAAGGGTGGGGGTCCCAGGCGGGGACGGGGCCAATCCCAGGCCCTCGCCCGTCACGGCTGGTACCGAGAGTGAGCCCAGAACGAACCAGATTTCTGGAGAGGGCTTCAGGGGCCGGGTGTGCAGGGCCTGGAGTCCAGCCCAGGAGCCGGCCACCTTGAGAAGGCACCGAGGAGCCTTGGAGGCTTCCAGCTTAGGGTCCAGGGTCCTGAGGTTTAATGGAGGATGCAGGTGCCTCGAGCAGAGAGGATGGGAGGGGGGCTGAGGAATGGCTGAAGTCAGGCGGCTGGGAAACAATGGTGTCCCAGGCCAGGGCAGGGGCTGGGGACCCCGGAGGGATGAGGCCAGAGGGCACTGGGACCCTGGGATGTGGGGGCGTGACGAAGGGGGCAGCAGGCCTTTGCAGGCCTTTGCTGGGCAGATGGGGGGCGTGGCCACAGTCCACCTCCGGTTCCTGCTGGTGGCCACTTGGTGGCTCTTCCCTGTCTGGCCACTCTAATGCCGGCAGCATGCACGTGGCACAGGGGTTGGGGCAGGGGACAAGGTAGGGGCACTGCCTGGCTAAGCCACAAAGCTCTGGGCTTTGGAGTCAGGCACGGCAACTGCCTCTTACTGGAGCTGTGTGACCATGGACAAGTCGCTTAACCTCTCCGTGCCTCTGCTTTCTCCCCTGCAAGGCTCCTGAAGAGTCTCGGGGGCCGTGTCCACATGTGCCTGGCGCGGTGGCCAGCACCCTCCCCGTGGCCACTGTCTCCACACGCCTAGAGGGGTGGCCGAGCACAGCGCAACACCAGCGGCCCCCTCCAGCTGCCACTGTCACGTAAGCTGGACATTTGCTCTGAGTGCAGAGCCGTGGGCTGGTGGGGAGACTCAGACCCCGACACCCCCATCATGTGCCGTTCCCTAATAACCCGTAGGGCACGGTGGAATAGTGTTCACATGCTGGGCAGCGTGGACAGTGCCACCAAGCCCTCCAGAGCCCTGGGGGTCCGTGGGGCACAGGTCCCCGCGACTCTGCCCGGCGCTCAGCAATGTCCTCGGCCAGCCCCGGCTGGACGCTGGTGGGTACGCAGCTGCCGTCGGCACACCCTCTCTGTGCCAGGCAGCCCCGTGCGTTATCTCACCGAATCCGCCCAGACCATTTCACAGATGGGGAAACTCTGTCAAGAGGACGAGCCCCTTGTCAAGAGCTGGTGAGTCCCGGAGATGCCAGCCTGCTGGGGCTGACTGCAGGCCCCCACCCCCCCCCCCCCCAACCCCCGCCGGGCTCCATCCATCCTGAGCTCACTGGCTGCTGGGTCCTACAGATGAGGCCTCCCTGCTGAGCCCCTCCCCCAGATGCTCTGGATTCTGACTTGGGGCAAACAGTAGACCGAGTGGCCGCCTTGGGTTGGACATCAGCCACGGTAGCCTGGAAGCCCACTGTTGGCCGTGGGTCCTTGAACAGGCCCTCCTCCCCGAACGTCCAGTCGGGATCCAGACCGGGAGTGTTTCCCTGGGGCCTGGGGGGGGGAGGGGCAGGGGGCCTCCCCTCCAGGGGCTTCCAGGCTGGTGGGTGGAGCCAGAAATAGGTGAATAAACCAGGGCAGGGTCCACGGCCTGATGAAACCGGCTCCAGGGAGGATTCTCAGGGTGAGTCCCGTGGGGGGAAGGGGCTGAGATGCTGGGGTCTCACTCATCTGCAGTTTATCAAATGTGTGCAATACCCAGCTGTCACTGGAGCTGAGCAGGGGACCAGGGGCCCGGGGGCGGGAGGCGCCAGGGCCCCTAGAGTCCGGCCCAGCCAGGTTCCAGGGCTCCCAGAGCACGGAAGACAGGCTACTGTGTGTGGCCGTCCCCAGCACAGACAAAATAACCAGGCTCCCTAAGTGCCATCCAGGCAGGCGGAAGTGACCGCAGGACAGCCGGGGGGGGCTCTCTAGGGTAGGAGGCTGTGTGGGTTTGTGACTTCTCTTCTGACTCCCTGGAGGTCCTTCCTGCTTCCTCCTGGATGGCTTCTCCATGAAGTTGCCAGCGGGCAGAGGTTCTGGAAGACACTGGATGGTCAGAACATGGCATCGTTCCCTCCAGCCGGGGGACGAGGCAGCAGGACAGCGGAGGCCGTGCCGGGGGGACCTAAGAGGCAGGCGCACTCCGGGCCCCTCGGGCATGTGCCGGGGGGGGGGGGGGGTGGGCAAAGCACCGGGAGCACACGAACAGGAGCGTGTTCCTGCCACTTATTCTGCCTCAGTTTCCCCACCGCAGCCTGGTGAGCTGCCCTGAGACCTGCTCTCCTGGACGGTTCAGAGGCCTGCCTCTCCCTGATTCCAGGCTGCCTTTCTGCCCTCTCACACCCCCTCGGAGGCCCTTGCCAGGCCCCACCACAGCTCCTGGCCACTTCCGCTCCGGCCTCCCCTGGTTGGACACCCCTCCTTCGAAGCTGTTTTTCTTTTTTTTTTTTTTAATTTTTTTTTTCAACGTTTATTTATTTTTGGGACAGAGAGAGACAGAGCATGAACGGGGGAGGGGCAGAGAGAGAGGGAGACACAGAATCGGAAACAGGCTCCAGGCTCCGAGCCATCAGCCCAGAGCCTGACGCGGGGCTCGAACTCACGGACCGCGAGATCGTGACCTGGCTGAAGTCGGACGCTTAACTGACTGCGCCACCCAGGCGCCCCGAAGCTGTTTTTCTCCTGAGCACGGAGGTCAGGGCAAGGCGTCCCTCTGGGGGGCTGGAGGCAGGGTGCCCATGACCCTGTGTTCCCATCTCCATGCTGCTACCCCTACCCCAGTGCCTTCCCTCCTCCCTCTGGGCCAACTTCCAGCATGAGTCTGTCTGGCCTGCAGGGACCCATAAAGGGAGAGTGGCCAGCCATCCTGGTTTGTCTGGAACTCTCCGGGTTTTTCCCTGGAAAGCCCCATGTCCCAGAAGCGCCTCAGTCCCGGGCAAGCTGGCGCAGCGGGTGCCTCACGCCAAGCCTGAGTTTCCCCAGACAGGGTCCCCTGTTCCTCCTCTGCTCTGGCGGGAGGAAGGAGACATAACCTTCCCAGACTGTATCCCACCCGTCACGGGGGGACCCCAGGTCTCCAGTCTGCGAGCCTCCTGCCATGGGCACCTCCAGCATCCTCCACTGGCTGTCATGAGGGACCCCCGCCGCAGCATGAGGGACCCTGCGTCCCAGCACACAGCCAGGGGCAGAGCAGGGCTCAGTGCATGCAAGGTGTGAGCTCGTCCATCCCAGGCCTCTGCCCCCGAGCAAGCTACTCCCTCCTTCCCCTGACTCTGCGGTCCCTGCATCACTAGAGGCCCGTGGAGAAGCCCCCGGTAGCTGCCAGAACCTCCCCTCTAACCCAAGGCTCAGTCCCCTGAACCCACCCGCAGGGTGAGTCAAAACTGACCTGGCATTCAGCTCAAGAGACCCCGCTTTGGACACGGGCCAGCCCCTCCCAGACCCCAACCCCAGGAGCCTACTCACAGACTCCAGCTCTAGAACATTCCTTGGCACCTGCCAGCCCAGCCCCTCCTATGGCACCTGCAGAGGGACTTGGCCCTCTGAGACCCTTAACCAGGTGGCCTCTGGGATGGAGCTGACAAGCCGCGGCCAGGCCCCCGATGCCCACAGCCGGCCGGGGTGCCCCTTGTAAGGCTATGACTCCAAGAACAAGTCACCAAGTGGGAGTCGGCATCCGACACCCTCTCCCAGCTGGGAGGGGCCCCCTGAGCCCCCAGCACGGACGCCGCTGTGGGGGTCTGGGCGCCCTGCTGGTCGAGGCCCAAAGCTGCGCCTCGGTGGAGACCCCCCCACCCCGCCCCCTGGTCTTGGTCCTAAACTGGCCAAAACCCTGTGGGCATCCCCGAAGAGGTAATGTTTGAGGTGGGCCCTCGGGAAATAGAGTAAGAAACACTCAACCCACGAAGGGGCTCATCTGCCCAGGATGAAGCCCCCGTCAAAGCCCCGGCTCGGGCCACAGCCCCAGACCACACTCTCCTGCACCCGCACACTGACCCACGTCTCCGCCCACCTGAGCGCAGAGTTCCAGCACGTTCTCCCTTGAGAAACCCTCTCGGCTCCCGGGGCTCTCACTGCGGGGGCTCCCCCGGCCACGCCCGGTCCATCAGGACCGCCCCCCGGGGGTGAGCAGCTCCCCACCCCCCACCCCAAGTCCACGGCCCCCTCACCGTGTGCCTCCCCTGCCCAGCCCTCTGGAGCTCCCCAGGGACCCCCCCCCCCCTACCGAGAGCTGGCCTCACCCCTGCTCTCCAGAACCTACTCTTGCCCCACACACGCTGACTCGGGCTCTCAGTATACACCCCAAGCCTGGCTCACCCCTCTGCCTCTGTTCAGCCTGGCTGGCCCTGCCCGCCCCTGGCCCATCTTCGCTCACCCTTAAGACTCCTTGGAGGCATCACCTCCTCCAAGAAGCCCTCCTCCCTAACCCCAGCCCTGATTCCTCCAGTGGGCCTGGATCAGCCTCACCCTGCAGCCTGTTTCTGGGAGAGGCAGGTGGGTGGCTGGGTTGGCCCCGGGCCGGAGTGTGTCCCCGGGGGGGGGGGGGGGGGGGGGAGGGGCAGAGCGTTTGTTGGGTGGCTAAGGGAGGGGGGTTGGCTGCTCTGGAGAAGGACAACTGGGCCGGGGATTCCAGGGTTACGGGTGCTCCTCTCTCCTCGCCCAGCCCAGAGGGCAGTTTTCCCAGACTCCGGGACCAGGAAGCGCCCCGCCCACACTGAGCCAGCTCACGACAGATCGTCCGGCAGCCCCCGATCCCTTCGGCCCCGACCAGTTCCCAGCCTCCAAACGTCCTGCTAGAAGCAGGAGGAAGGGAGGGGTGAGTAACCAGCCCCTTCCTGCCCACCCCGCGTGCTGCTCGGTCCCCTCAGCCTCCCCGACCTGCCCTGGGGCAGAGTGGGGACTCCCACCCCACCCTCTCCTGTCTCTTTACCCACAATTCCTGCCTAGAGAATCCAGAAGGAGCCAGATGACGTCCCAAGCTCCTGGCCAGGTCTCTGGGGAGCAGCCACAGGCCCTGGGGTTTGGAGGGGGAGGTGAACCTCCTGGGGACAGTCCCATCCCCCACCCCCACCCCCACAGAGCACAGAACCACCTGAACTCCAATCCTCCTCCCAGGGCTGTTGAGTCGAAGACACCGTGTCCCCCTACTTCCCAGGCCAGCCTTTCTTAAGGAAAAGCCCTGCTGGTGCACCTGCCCCAGCTCGGGGCTCTCAGCACAACTCCTGAGCCTGACAGAGAACAGGGGACACCGTCCTCAGATACAAACACGCCCCCCCCCCCCCCCCTGGGCCGGGGGGGCCGGGGCCCTTCCCAAAACCCGGCCCCCGGTGGGTGGGGGGGGGGGGGGTGAGCCGCTCCGCTCGCTGCCCCGGGGCCCACT
>NW_024412786.1:7252870-7253729 GCF_014898765.1 Herpailurus yagouaroundi | reverse complement strand
CCTGGCTCACCCCTCTGCCTCTGTTCAGCCTGGCTGGCCCTGCCCGCCCCTGGCCCATCTTCGCTCACCCTTAAGACTCCTTGGAGGCATCACCTCCTCCAAGAAGCCCTCCTCCCTAACCCCAGCCCTGATTCCTCCAGTGGGCCTGGATCAGCCTCACCCTGCAGCCTGTTTCTGGGAGAGGCAGGTGGGTGGCTGGGTTGGCCCCGGGCCGGAGTGTGTCCCCGGGGGGGGGGGGGGGGGGGGGAAGTGCAGAGCGTTTGTTGAGTGGCTAAGCGAGGGGGGTTGGCTGCTCTGGAGAAGGACGCCTGGGCCGGGGATTCCAGGGTTACGGGTGCTCCTCTCTCCTCGCCCAGCCCAGAGGGCAGTTTTCCCAGACTCCGGGACCAGGAAGCGCCCCGCCCACACTGAGCCAGCTCACGACAGATCGTCCGGCAGCCCCCGATCCCTTCGGCCCCGACCAGTTCCCAGCCTCCAAACGTCCTGCTAGAAGCAGGAGGAAGGGAGGGGTGAGTAACCAGCCCCTTCCTGCCCACCCCGCGTGCTGCTCGGTCCCCTCAGCCTCCCCGACCTGCCCTGGGGCAGAGTGGGGACTCCCACCCCACCCTCTCCTGTCTCTTTACCCACAATTCCTGCCTAGAGAATCCAGAAGGAGCCAGATGACGTCCCAAGCTCCTGGCCAGGTCTCTGGGGAGCAGCCACAGGCCCTGGGGTTTGGAGGGGGAGGTGAACCTCCTGGGGACAGTCCCATCCCCCACCCCCACCCCCACAGAGCACAGAACCACCTGAACTCCAATCCTCCTCCCAGGGCTGTTGAGTCGAAGACACCGTGTCCCCCTACTTCCCAGGCCAGCCTTTC
>NW_024412786.1:7231554-7252770 GCF_014898765.1 Herpailurus yagouaroundi | reverse complement strand
GGGGGGGGGGTGAGCCGCTCCGCTCGCTGCCCCGGGGCCCACTAGCCTCTGCCCTGAAAGGCCCCGACCGCAGGCCGCGGGCTCCCCAGCTCTGCCCCGAACAGCCGGACTTTGGTCCCCGCCTCCCAGCCCTCGCCGGGCACCGCGGGAGGACCTGGCCCAGGAGCCTGGTGCCCGGCGGCTTCCCGCTCTGCTCAGCTACAGTTAACACAGGCAGAGGGGACTTCACCTCTGGGCCTATGGTCTGGCTCTGGGGGACAAGCAGCAGAGTCCTGGCCCGGTGCCTTACCTGGGATACTGTGTCTGACCCCGAGGCCGAGTGCGTGTGCTCCCGAGGATTCCAGCAGGGAATCCTGGGGACCGTAAGCCCCCCTGCAAGCCCCCCAGACAGACGGCTTGGAGCCAGGCGTACCTGCATCCGGGTCTCTGGCGGCCCCGCCAAGGGGGTACAGTTGCTGCAGGTGCGAAACGAGGACCAGCGTCCCCTGATCTGCAGGGGAGGTGGGGAGAGGGCCCAGGAGCCGTTTCCAGAAATGTTCCTGTCCGCCCCCCCCCCCCCCCCGCCCCCGGCCCTCCTCTGGGTCTCTGTGCAGACCCCAGGGAGGGGGCAGGCCAGACAATGAGCCCTGTGTTCCTTTCCCTCCCTCCACCCCTCTCCCCTCCTCTCCTTCCCAGCCCCTGGCTCCTGTCCCTCCGCCCACCCCATGCCCCGACTGCCCTAAAAGTCAGAGTTCCTGCCGCCCCACCCGAGTGAGAGCAGGGGCTGTGTGGGAAGTGGCGGGGTGGGGGGCAGGCTGCTACGCCCCTGGGCCTGTAAGTGGAGGTGAGGCTGGGGCTCCCCAGGGAGGGTGGGTGCCCCAGGTCACCCCAGGAAGGCCAGAGTCCCAGGTTACCCCAAGAAAGCTGGTGCCGGGTCACCCCAGGAAGGCCGGGGCCTCAGGTCACCGGGAGACCTCAGGTGCCCGAGCCCAGCGCTGGAAGGGCCAGGCCGGAGCTTCCCCGGGAGGGCTCACCCCGCTGGAGCGGTGCCCTAGGGCCGGGCAGGCACCGGAGCTCACTGTGGAGAGGACGCCCCTGACCAGGACCCCTTGCGGTGTGGAGCCTGTGAGCGGCCGGCTGACGGCCCCTGACCCGCGGCTCTCAGCCTCTAGCCTCCACCCCCCAGCCTCCCCGAAGCGGGAGAGGGAGGATGCCAGGAGGGCCAGGCCCGGGTTTCCTCCTGCTGTTACCCAGCCCACTCCCACCCCTGGACCCCAGGCTCTGAAGGCCACCCTCGGGGCTCAGCTGACAGTCGGGTGTTAATTTGGTGACACTCTGTAGAGGCCTCCCCGGCCCTACAAAGTCTAGTTTCTGCCAGTGGGGGGCTAGAGGGCACACAAGGCCTTGCTCTGTGCCCCGCCCCACCCTCCGGCCACCCCAGAAGCCCCCTTGGGCTGGGCGAAGGGTGTCAAGCCTGCCTCTGGAAGCCGCCCCTAGTGGTGAGGGGTCCCCCGTGGGCCTGAGGCGCCCCTCGCCCAACAACAGGGACCCAAAACCATCAGCCCCATACATGCAGGGGGCACCTACCTGAACTGCAGTCAGCACCCATCCGGGCCTCTAAAATGGGGCCTCCCTCTTAAAATGGGGTGCTGGTGCCTTCCTGCATGGGGCACGTGGGTCCCCCAGCTTGATTCAGGCTAGGTTCCGGGGAGCTGTGTGCCCAGAGCCCCAGAGCTGGCTGGGGAGGCGCCTAAGGTCACACAGCAAGCGGCCGGAAGCCCTCCCCGGGGGTCCTGCAGCACTGGCCTCTCCCACAGGCCCTGTCCCAGAGGTGAGCGCCGCCCGCCTCCCGCCCCGTGACTCAGCACCCTCGCCGGGCACCACAGGACTTTTGCCCCCTGCGCACCGTGCCGGCCTCCTGCCCCGATCCGTCCAGGCTCTCCCGCCGCACCTGCCCAGGATGCAGGGAGCCGGAGCCCCCAGGCGCCGGGGCCCCTACTCCAGGGAGATAGGCGCTCTGGGCCGTCCCGGGGTCATACTACTCACCTATGCGCTGGTGACCCTGGGGCTCACCTGCCTCTTCATGCGGTTTGCCATCATGCCGGTGAGTGCCCGCCCTCAGCAGCCTGGCCACCAGCACGGCCGCACTGTCCCCCTCGGCTTCCATCTGTGCAACAGCGGGGCCCCGGGGGTGGGGCCCGTGCTGCCCGAGCCACCCACCACACGGAGCTGAACAGGTTGAGGGACCCGGGGACCGTGCTTCCCGGTCCGCCTGTGGGCACTTCCTGTGCCCTGGTGCACAGCCAGCCCTGCCCCGTGGCAGTGCCCCTCCCCCCCGGCCGGCCTGGCTCCGGCCCCATTGCCCTATGGATCCACCCGCCGGGACACCTGCTAGGCTCCCGTCCTTCCTGTGCTCGGGCCTCTGCTCAGGCCTTCTCCGCAGCGAGCCTCCCCTCCCAACCCCTGCCCGGACCCTCTGTCCAGGTCCTGCTTGGCCAGCCTTCCTGCTCGATGTCCGCACCCCACATCCTGCCGCATGTCTCCCCGACCGACCGGGACCGAGAGGGCGGGGCTTGACGCATCACCTCCTCTGCTGCCCCCACCCCCCGGCCTGGAGCGCTGCCTGGAGCGGTTGGTTAAGCGCCTTGGTCAGCACTCGGGGCCCGCCCGCCCACTTTTCATTGATCCTACCTTTGCACCCTTGCTTATTCATTCAACAGACCCGTGTGGGGCTGGCCGGGCTCCCACCCTCTCAGGGCAGCAGCACCCGGGGGGGGGGGGGGCTTGAAACGTCCCAGCGCCCCTTCTCTGTCTGGTCTGGGTGGGACCATGGCACAGCCACCAAAGCCCCCCAAGGGATTCCCGTGAGCGGACTTGTGCCTGGGGATCTGGCTGGGAGGGGGCCGCTGTGGGCACGGCAGGAGCCCCCAGCCAGGTGGCGAACCCTAACCCCTGCCCCAAAGCCCATTTCACTTCTACCAGACAGCCCGGTCCAAGCCCTGACTCCCTTCCTTAGCGGCCAGGTGGCCGGGGCGGACGCCTTGAGGTCCCATCATGAAACGGGTCACGATGTCCCTCCCTGGAAGGGTTGGTGCAGAGAGCGACGAGAGAACAGTTAAAGGCACAGAGCAA
Organism: Herpailurus yagouaroundi; assembly: GCF_014898765.1. Lineage (NCBI taxonomy): Eukaryota > Metazoa > Chordata > Mammalia > Carnivora > Felidae > Herpailurus > Herpailurus yagouaroundi. Next base: position 7,249,659 of record NW_024412786.1, on the reverse strand, counting down.
GGGTGGCTCTCCCGTGGATGTTGTATGTATCGTTCAACAAATGCCCATCGAGCACCTACTGGGTGCACCCTGTTCTCAGAACTTCAAATAGAGCAGGCAGGGACTAAACCATCCTTAGGCTGTGCTGTGCGTAAGATCATGAGGCGTGCGGGGGGTGCTGGGGCTGCCCACAGACGTGTGGGGGCTTTGGGATCAGGAAAGCCTTCCTGAGAAGGCGGGCTTAAAGGAAACAAAGAGCAAGCCTGGCTAGTTAGTGCAAAGGCCCTGGGGCAGTAGTGAGAACAGTGCAGCTAGAGAGGAGTGAGTGGAGGGGAGAAGGAGGGAAGGCCAGAGAGAGAGGCTGCCAGGACTCCAGGAGGATGCTGGCCGCGGGGAAGGCCCCGCTGCCCTCAAGGTCTGTGAAGGGGGAGCCCAGGAGCCGCCGATGTATTGAATGTGGCTGTGCAACGGTTCATGATTTCGAGCCCCGCATCAGGCTCTGTGCTGACAGCGTGGAGCCTGCTGGGGATTCTCCGTCTCCCTCGCTCTCTGCCCCTCCCCCACTTTCTCTCTCTCAAAAATAAATAAACATTTAAAAAAAAAAAAAAAGAATGTGGCTGTGCAAGAAAAGAGGGGTTCAGGGAAGACACCAGGGTTTGGACCTGAACCCTTGCCGGGGTGGGGGGGGGGGGTGTCAGCAAGGGAGCAGAGGGGCCGGTCCTGGGGGGAGGCCATGGGGAGTCCGTTCTGGATGTGCTGCATTCCAGATGCTTCTGGACATCGAGTGGAGAGCCGGGGGCAGTTCAGGCGAGAGGTCCCCGGACAGCAGCCGTCCTGGGGACCGAGCGAGGCTCCCTGGAGTGACAGGCGCAGAGCAGCAGGAAGGCTCAGGCAGGAGGGCGAGCGCCTCCAGGGCTCTGGAGAGACACTGGTCGCTGCCTTTGCCTCCCCAGGTGGGCATGGCTCCAGAGGGGCCAGGAGAGGCTGGAACCCACAAAGAGGAGGCCTGTGTCGTTCGGGGAAGATACTGCAGTCCACGGGGCAGCTTTGAGCGAACGAGGCTAAACCGGTGGGGGCTGGGGGCCCCCCCACCTGTTTGAGGTGCGCCCCGCAGAGGGGAAGGAGGGCCAGCCGCTGCCTGTTGGAGCCTGGCCCCAGAGGCCCCGTGGTCTCCTCGCTGTGGGAGACGCAGCTGAGTCCCAGGCCCCAGGCCCCTCCCAGACCCACCGCAGACTGGTCAGAGCAGCTCCTTCCCGCCCAGCCCGGGGCCACCTCTCCCCCTCCTCACCCTCCGGGGACCCTGGATCCAGACCCTGACCCTTCCCGTGGGCCCCCCTGTGTCTGCAGTACCTGACCCGGAGGCTGGGCCTGGACTCCGTCGCCTTCGGCCACCTGCAGACCACCTTTGGCGCGCTTCAGCTGCTGGGCGGGCCCGTGTTGGGCAGGTACCGTGGGGCAGGGAGTCTGGGGGCCCTCCCCCCAACGATGACCCGGGCCTGCCCCTCGGAGGTCAGGGGCTGGGTCGTGCCAGCCTCTCAGACCGACACTGGGCACAATAGTCCCTTTCATGCCGGGGACCCCTGCTCCCTGGGTCCCTGCCCGCCTCTTCCACGAATTCTGGTTTGTGGCCAAAGAGGGGATTGTCCTGGCAAGGCTGTCGTGGCTGGAAACGTCCAGCATTGCCGAGCTGGGGGTCCCACCAGCGACGCCCCTGGACCCCCACTCCTCCACCGGCCTCAGCGCTGCTGGGGCGTTGGGCTCAGGGACATGAGGGCAGACGTCATCCTCCCGCAAACCCTGGGGTGGAGATCCACGTGGCAGGCGTCAGATCTTCGGGGGAACTGTCCAGAAAAGGGGCTCCAGAGGCGGTCAAGTCGGACCGAGCAGGGCTCCCCAGGGTTTCGCGGCCCTGCTCGGAGGCCGGGTGGAGACAGGGCAGGAGCCTGGAGACGCTTTCTGCACAACACACACGCACCTTGCTCCCTTTGGAGCCCGCAAGGTGTTCTCAGAGGGAGCAGGAGGGCCCTGCTGGGCCAGACACCCCCAGGTCGCAGGAAGCTGACCCACTGGAAGGATGGCGACACTGAGGCTCCGAGACGACACCCCTGCGGCCTAGCTCCTCGGCAGCCCCGGGGGGGCGGGCGTCAGGGGCAGAGCTGGCAGGGCCTGCTTGGTATCTGTGAGGATCACAGGTTCGGTTCCCCCAGGTTCGCCGACCGGCGCGGGGCCCGCGCCGCGTTCACGCTCACCTTCCTGGCGTCCTCTGCCTTCTATCTGCTCCTGGCGGCCGCCTGCAGCCCGGCCCTGCCCGGCGTGGCCTTGCTCTACGCCACGCCCTTGCCTGTCGCGTTCATGCAGGGGATGCCAGGTAGGGCCACAGGCGGGGGCCCGCTGGGGCTGCGGGAGGACTGCGGGTGGGGGTGGGGCTGAGGTCACGACCTGAGGGAGGTGCGGGGCGCGGGTCTCCTCTGGGTACCAGTCTAGGCCAGGGAGCAGGACCGAGGTGGGGGGGGGGGGTGACATGGGGACGTGGCCTGGGGGGCAGGTGGCTGAGGGTGGGGGGCGTGGCCTGTGCAGGCGCGGCGTAGGTCCTGGGGGATGTGGACGAGGCGGCCTTGCGCGGGACACCCTCAGGGTGCGGCGTGGGGCGCGGTCCGGGCCTAGGCCGCTCGGGGCTCCGCGAGGGGGCCTCACGGCTCAGTCCCCGCCCCGCACTCAGTCGCGCAGATGACCATCGCGGACCTGTCTGAGCCCCAGGAGCTGCCCGCGGCCCTGGGCCGCCTCGGCCTGTGTTTCGGGGTCGGCATGATCTTTGGCTCACTGCTCGGCGGGACCCTGAGCGCCACGTGCGGGTGAGAGGCCGAGGCTGGAACCGGGCCGGGAGGTGGGGGGGCGGGCCAGGAAGCGGGGTGCGGGTGCTGGTCGGGATGGCCGAGACTGGGTGGGCCCAGGCCGACCACCTCGCTGGGCCTCGGTTTCTCCGTCTGCACGTTGAACGTCTTGGGTCCGGTGTGGGACGGTCAGCAGGGACCCACGCGGTGGGCGGGGCTGGAGGGGGCGTGGCTAGTGAGCGGGCGGGGCCGGAGGGGGCGCGGCGAGCGGGTGGGCGGGGCTGGCAGGATGATGGACAGGGCAGGGACGGGAGCCGACCCAAGCAGGTGGCGCGGCCCGTGCAGTCCCGCAAGGTGCGCTCCAGGGCGGCACGGAGGGCACCAGGAGGTCCCAGGCTAGGGGGACGCACGCGGCTGGCCCGGGTCACATGAAAACCTGAAGAAATTGGACGGCAGGCCCTGGAGGCGGGGTCCCCGGACGACCAGCGGGCATCCTGCGATGGGGGTGCTGCGGGCAGGAGGACTCGAGGGCAGCCTGTGGGCGGTTCCGTAACTGCACAGAGCCGTCTGCACCAGCAGTCCTTGGAGTGCCCCCTGGGAGAAGAGAGGAACCTTGAACCCGGGACACCGAGCCCTGGACAGGCCCTGCCGGGCGTGGGCGGGGAATCTCACTTCCGCTGCCCCACCCCCATTCCTCCTCCCTCTCCCCAGCAGCCCCAACACCCACTCAAAATGGGCTTCTTTCATAGGAGTGGACCTTGCTCCTTGCCTTCCTTCGACTCAAGTCTTTGCTTTTGGTCTGGAATGTGGGTGCCCAGCTGTGGATGGGAGGCCCTGTGCCAGCTGGGGACCCACCCGTGCGGGCCTTAGGGAGTTGCCCTGGGGCCCTATTCAGGACAGGAACCTTGCTGGTCTCTGAAGTCACACACACACACACAGAAGAACACACACAGGCACCTCTGTTGACAGCCCTCCTTCTGATCTCGGATGAGCCTGTGCTGGCCCCTGGGCCTCTGGGGGCATTGGTCTCCCCAGGCTCCCCCAGTGCCCCCAGACAGCCCCCAACAGTGGTAGATGCAGCGGGTGATGGCTGATCCGCAGGGACGGGGGAAGGGGAGGGTCCCGTGACCGGCTCCACCAGCTCCCCACCCCAGGATTTTCATCAGAGTCTGGGGTGCAGATGTCTGTCTCCACGGAGCACCTCAGCCAGGAGGCTGCGGGGGGGGAGGGGGGGGAAGCAGAATTCCTTTCATCTGCTTCCTCACCGGGATTTATTGAGCAGCTACTAGGTGCCCTGGGATTCCAGGTTCTGGGATACCGTGGTGGCTAGGACAGGCCGGGTCCTCGGATGAAATGAAAATGATACGTGTTTCTAAAGTGTCGGGGTGAACTGCCTGGTGTGAGAAGTAATGCAGCGCGATCGGGGGCCAGACAGACGGGTGGTCACCAGGGTGTCACCTGCAGGAGGTGAGGGGGGCGGCAGGACGACCGGGGAGGCCGGCGTGGATGGAGTGGGGAGCAGGGAGGGCAGGGAGCCGAGGTGGGCAGGAGGCGGGGTCTGCCTCGGATTTGCTGATGGCTGGGATGTAGGCGTGAACCCTGGACGCTGGGGCCGGCCTTGGGGGGAGCCGTGAACCTTGCTGAGGTCTGAGCCATCCGCCATGCCCGTGGCAGTTGGGTCTCCGTTGGGCTGGGTCTGGTGCCCATTAGGCCCTCCAGGCAGCTATGGATCGGGCAGCTGAGTGAGGGGACCTATAGTGAGCAGAGCAGGGCTGTGTCCTCAGGCGGGTGGTTTTTAAGCCCCAGGAACGGGTTCAGGTTGAGCCCCAAGCCCCGAGCCCCAACCTGGCACTTCGCGTTAGAAGCGGGGTCGAGGAGGAGGTACAGTGAGGGCGAGAAGGGAGGGAGATCCAGGAGAACATCCGGAAGCCGAGAGGTGTGCAGGTCAAGGAGGGGAGGACCCTCGGCGCTCCGAGGGGCGGCAGTGACCATGGGTTCTGCCTGCACATGAGCCGCTGGGGCTGATGGGAGCCTCAGTCGCTAGACCAGGAGCGAGAGGAGGGAGGAGAGCCTCTGCGCTCCCGGGGAGAAAAGGAAGAGGGTCGGGAGGGTGTACGGGCGGGGTGGGGGCGGGGCAACGCCAGGGTGTGAAGAGTGTGCGGGAGAGGGAGAGGCAGGGCCGGGAGGAGCCCCGCCCCCACGCTGCCCCACCTACCTGGACTCACAGCCAGGCGCCTGTTACCGTGGTCACCTTGACAGGTGCTCTCACCCGTGAAATGGGCCTGCGACTGTGCCCATGCCTAGGACCACCCCCCAGCCCTCCCCCCACGCCCCCTCTTGTCCCCCCCAACCCCCGCCACGTCCCCTCTCGTCGTCACCTTCCTTTTTTCCGTCCCAGCTGCTGACCCAGGAGACACCACTCACTGTCCTCCCCCCTGGGCCTCCCCCAAGATTGCCTGCGCCCCTGCCCTCGTGTTCCGGAAATATCCATTCAACTCCGTGCCTTCTTTCATCCCGAGATCGAAGGTGCTTTATAACCCTATATGCATCCTTTGATGGGAACACGGAGGCCCCGGAGAGCGCGAGCCTCCCCATCCAAGGCTCGGGGGAGGCGGGCTCCTGGACCCCGAAGCCCCATGGCGAGGGCCACATCCCGCCTTCCTTGTGAGGGCTCCCTGGCTGCCATCTTCCTGCCTCCCGTGCCCCGGTGACCCCTCCCCCAAAAAGCATCAGCCGTGTCCCCCACCTCCGGGAGCAGGTGAGGGGAGAGGAAGTGCCCTTGGCAGCCTGCGGGTGTGGGGCAGGCACCAGTAGAACTGGTTTCAGCTCAGCCTGGAGCTCTCCTACCCAGGGCCCAGGCCCTGAGTCACTTAGCAGGTGGGGGCCGCTCGGTGACTCATGGCCCTGAGCCCAGCGCCTCACAGCCTGGGGAGGCCTCTATCACGCCCTTCCCACAAGTGCGCCCTGGGCCTCAGCGGTAGGCAGCACCAGCCTTCGGAGCCCAGCTGAGTCAGGTCCCGGGGGGGTGGGGTCCGGGGGTCCCCGTCGAACGTCGAGCCAGCCCCTAGGCCTGATGGCTGGAGTCAGCGTGGACAGGCTTCCCCCGCTGAGTGCGAGGCTTGGGCTCCGTCCCCCGGAAGGGGTCGGGATTTGGACAGATGCCCCCGAGGGTAGCAATTCCTTTCGTCTGGGGGGGATTTGGGCCCGGCTGGGGGCTGGGTCAGGCAAACTGACATGGTGCCAATGGTGTCACCGTCACTGGCGGCCCTCCTGGGCGCTAACGCAGGAGAGGGGCCCCGCTCTGGCCCCAGGGCGAGCTTTGCCCGGGGGCGCTCGGCGACTCGGAGGGGATTTATTATACTCCTTATCTGCAGCCCTGAAGACTGGGGACTCCGTCTCAGCCTTTGTTGTGGCCGGGGAAGAGGAAGCCCTCATCCTGCTGACAAGAGGGTTTCTGCCCGGGTGACACGGCCGCTTCCCCTGGAAGTTAATGAGTAAACACACTGGGACAGGAGTGACTCATGGGTCGGCCAGGCGGCCTGCCCCACTCGGCGCTCACGATGGCTCATTGAGGCCGTGCGGGGCCAGCCGGGTGTGCGGCCTCCCCACCGCAGGGGTACACAGAGACCTGACCCAGAGACCCTGGGTTTTCCGGGCAGTGGGAAGTACACACAGCACAGGGCCCACCTGGCCAAGAGCGAGCTCAGCTTAGACCCGAGAAGTGAGAGAGAAGGCAGCTACTGAAGGTGGGGCTGGCACAGACAGTGTTCCAGGCAGAGGAGGAGCCTGTGCAAAGGCCCTGGGGCAGGAAAAGGCCTGGGGCTTGTTCGGAGGCCTGTGTGGGTGGGACTGGAGGGATCAGGTGCTCTGGGAACACAGAGGGCTGCAAAGTGTTAGACCAGACAAGGCTTTTAGGCCTTTTTTCTGGGACCCAGAAGCCAGAGGGAGGCTGAATCAGGAGTGGCCCCACAAAGACTCCCGTTTTCAGGCATTGTTCTTGCCACGACATCATGGGATGTGGATGGGGCAGGGCAGGGGGACTTCACCCCAAGCCCCAGGCTGGACGTCCAGTGACTCTCTGGAGACCCTCACAGCCAAGCGTCACATGAGGCTGGGCCCCAGCTGACCCCAGCCTGCCGTCCGGGTTGGATAGGAGAGGGCGGTGCCACCCGGGAGGCCCTGCGTCCCCTGGGCCAGGGGAGCCACAGAGCAGGAGGGAGGGTGGCCCAGGCTTCCCGAGTACCGTCACCCTGTGGCCAGTCCACATAGGGTGGGCCAATGGCCCAGCCCACCGCCCTCCTGATTGTCGGCTTGGCAAACTCCAGGCCCTCGAGATAGAGGTGAGAGGTGGCGTTTACAGCCTGCACCGTTTGACCAGCGTGGGCAACCAGCCGTGACGAACGGAGGCCGGCGGGCTGGGCTCCAGGACGGCGAGGCGGCCCCCGGGGACCCGTGCCGCCCGTGGGGGATGGGGACAGGGTGTCCCCGGCGAGGGTGGCCCTCATTTGCATCTGAGGAAAGGAAGTCACCCAGCAAGGTCGCCACCGGGAAGGGCAAAGGGACAAAAGACTGGTGCCCAGAGTCCTGCCCGGAGTCCTTTTCCGGCCTTCATCCCTCCAGCCTCCTGTCCGTCCAATGAGCCAACAACCACGGCTCGCAGACACCCCTCGTGATCCTGCACAAAGGAAGCAGGAGGCCCCCAGCAAGGGAGCTGATTCTGCCTCGTGCTCAGGGGCGCACTGACCCGAAGGTCCCTGGGGAGGGGCGTCGAGTCTCGTCCGGGAGGGCAGAGCAGTGCCCGCCTGCCTACCCGGTGGGGGCACAAGGCCGGAAAGGGCTGAGAAGTCCCTCCACGCAGAGGCACGAGGTCTTTCCGGCATTTTGTCCTGGGGGAGCTGGAAGGGGGCCTGAGGCGGGGGTGGGTGGAGGAAGGACACTCCCTCCCTCCGACGTCCCCTGGGAAGCCGTGGCCCCTCGACTCCCTCCGGGGCCCCCAGAGTCCTTGTGTTTCCTTCGGTTTACCAGCTAGCACGCCGGGGTGGGGGGGGGGGTGGTGGTGAGAGCCCACAAGAAGGGGCCTGGTTCCTTGCCACCCAGCCCACACTTGTCACCAGCCTCCCAGAATAGCCACCTAAGTGGCCGCCTCTGCTCCCACGAATTTCCGGGGCATCTGGCAAAGAAAGCAAGCTCTGTCCCTGCCCCCGAGGCCCCGCGCAGTGACATGCGGGTCCTGAAGAAAGGGCCCTTCTCTCTGGGGACAGCCACCGGGCCCGGGGTGTCCCTGCCCACGTCACAGATCAGTTCCTGCCAGCGGAGGAGGGGGCTTTGGTCCGTGCTGGCCTCGTCCCTCCCCGGGGCGTCAGTCCGTGGGAATTCCTGTTCATTTGGAAGCCTGGTGCCCAGAAAGCCCGAGCGCCCACCATCCCCGGCAGCGGGAGTCGGCCGGGGGCCCTGACATGGCCCAGTGGGGGGGGGGGGGGGGAGGTCCGCAGCACGTGCAGGCTGGACCAACTGTGTGCGCCTGGGCAGGTCCCGGCCCCGCCCCCACGCCTCGCTGACCCCACGGGGAACAGGGCCTCTCCTGGCTGTGGTTGCCCACAGGAGCCCTGTGTGTGTGCACCCCTGTGTGCGTGTGTGTGTGTGTGTGTGTGTGTGACTTGCTCGTCTGCGGGTGCACACGTGCAGCCGTGGGGGGCGGGGCGGGGGCACTCAGCTTGTGGCTGGCCTCGCTCGGAGATGCAGGGGACACCCACCCCCCTCTCGTCCCATGCTGTGCGGCCCTGAGCGGGAGCTCCAGCGCTCAGGTAGGCGTCAGGGCTGCGTGAGGGTGAACGGCTCTCACCTGTTCCGCGGTCTTGGCTCGGGGTCCCGCCCAGGCTCAGTCGTCCTCCGGGCCAGGCACCGAGTGTCTGAAGGAGCGAGCCCCTCTCAGAGGACAGAGTGCCCCCTGGGGAGGACTGCCGGGGCGCACGGAGAAGGGCTCCTGCAGGGTGCACAGGAGCTCCCGCTGCCGCTGAGGGGAAGGGCTCTCTGGCCAGGCACCAGCCTGGAAGGGCCGAGCAGCCTGGCTCAGTAAGAGGCTCCCACGTGTTCCTCCCTCCGTCCCCCACCCCAGGAGGGGGCGGTTGGCCCTCAGGAGGAAACGGGGACGGTCACGAGGGCTGGCCCCAGGGCCAGCGTTGTCAGGTGACGTGGGGTCACCGGAGGGGTCAGGGCCCGAGTTTCCACCTGATGACCCACAGCCCGGCAGGGTTTTCTCGGAAGCTGAGGGGCCCTCCCAGGTCCGGGTCCTCGATGCGGGCGGGCAGGAGGGAGGGCATCCTGAGGGTGGTGCCCAAAGCCCCTCCCCCAGCCCGGAATGTCCCGCGCCCCAGGTCGAGGGGGAACAGGAGCGCTCCCCAGGAGGGAAGGGAAGGAGGCGTGCCGGTCTCCACGACACAGAGGAGGCCGCACGGGGTCCCGTGGTCTTCGTGCAGGTGGAGCTGAGATGCGGATCCGAGCCCCGGCCCGCCCCTGCACCTCGGGGTCGCCGGCACCCCCTCCTGGCGCCCCGGCCCCAGTGCCGCCTGGCGTGTGTCTCCCCATCAGCCCCCAGGGACAGAGAAGCGGCACCTACAGGGACAGTCGAGCCGTCCCCCACCCCGGGAGGCCCGTCCAGTCCCCGCAGAGGGAGGCAGGGCCCTTCCTCTGGGAACCCGTTTGCTCCTCCGTCCAGGGCTGTGCAGGGAGATCCCCGTCCAGACACCGCCCGGGGCTGAGGCGCGGGCCCCCAGGTGTCCAACGCCCTTGCCCCGGCTGGGCGCAGCAGGTGCACCGGGTCGGCCCCTGGGGGTCTTCCCACCCCTCGACACCTCCTGGGAGAACCCCCACCCAGCCCGCCGGGGCTCACCTCCCGGGCTCGCGCTCGGGGACCGGGACCCACGTGCTGTGGCTGCCGAAAGCTGCCGCTGCAGTGTGACCGTCGGACATGGTGACGGCTTCGTCGACCCCTTCATTCTGTCACCTAATGAATGCGCCCTGAGGGTCCCGTCCCCTCCCTCCAGGTCACAGGCCGTGGGGACATGGCTGGGGGGGTTTGAGCGGTTCTCAGCTGCTGAGACCTCATTGTGGCTGAAGGGGGCGGTAGGGGCCGCGTGTGGTGCCCACAGCCTGGGACCCGCGTCCTGTGTCACCACTACTGTCGCCCCCAGGATGCAGTGCCCCGCGACTGTGGCTCTGGTGGCCAACCTCGTGGGAGCCGTCCTCAGCTTCACCTTTATCCCCGTTAGCACGAAAGGGGCCAGTGCCCACGACCGGGCGGTCCCCGCAGGTAAGCCCCACCTGGGACGCCCCCGCCAGGCCAGCCCCCTCAGGGACGCGGTACCTGGACGCCGGGCGGGTATGAGGCCTGAGCCCTCCGCCTCCCCAGCCAGCACCCCGGGCCTCCCTGCAGGGAGCGTCGGCCAAGGCCAAGACGCACAACAGCGGCTTCCTGTCTGCTGGTGGGGGGGGGGGGGGGGGGGGGGGGGGCATCAGAGAGGCTGAGGCTGGAGGCAGGAGAGATGTAGGGGAGGCCCGGGGAGGACGGGAAGGACCACGGGGCAGGGGCAGGGTTAGCCAGGATCCTGAGTCCCAAATCGCCAGGTGCCATGGTGCCCACGAGCCACTGCCTGGGTCACCTGGGCTGGGGGAGCCAGGGCCAGGCCAGGTCGCCCGACAGCAGAGGCACTGTGTTTCCGGAGCGCCTCCCAGAATTCGGGGGCTCCAGGGTCAGTGGGGGCGGAGGGCTCAGCCCTAGGAGCGTGACGAGCTGCCCGGTGCCCCCAAAAGGGCCAGCGAAGGGGGGTGCCGGGGCCTGTGGGCTCCCGAGCCCACGAGCAGGTGCCACGGCCAGAGGGAGGAGTATCTGCCGAGAGCAGGTGCCGGCATGGGGGCGGGGTGCTTTCCCGGACCCTGCAGCCCAGTCGAGACCGGGTCAGGGAGCCGGAAATGGGCTGAGGCCTGCCCAGCCTCTCCGGGTCCCCCCAGGCGGACCCCAGGCCAATGTGTTTGACCTGAAGGCCATCACCCGCCTGTTGCTGCAATCGGGAGTCCTGCCCGTGTTCCTCATCAAGGTGGCGTCCAGCCTCCCCTTCGGTGAGTCCCAGACCTGGTGCAGCTGAGAGCTCGGGGCCATGGGGAGGGGGCCTGCGGTCAGGGCGTCCCCCTTCTCCGCTCTGTATCCCGGGTGCAAGCTTTCTCCTTGCCATCACACTCGTCCTGGAGAAGGGGCGGGCCCCCTGGTTCCTGCCGAGTGGAGGGGGGAGGAAGGGAGGGAGGGAGGAGGGGAAAGCGGTGCCCCATTCCCTACAGCCCCACAGGGCCCCCCTCACGCACAGTCCAAAGTGCCCTGTGCTTGGCAAGCCCCCCAGGGTCCGTCCGAGAGCAGGGGAGGCAGTACGTCTGAGATGAACCCTCAGGGGTGCCCAGCACCCACCTCCAGCCCCCGTCCGGGATCCTCTCCTTGGGGGCAGCGCAGAGAACAAACTAGCGAGGCTTCGCGCTGGTGCCCCAGGGCTAATCCCTCACCTGCAGGGGCTTCTTGCAAAACTGTGCTGCAAATCTCGGGGTCGGGGTCGGCGGGGTTGAAGGCTGAGTCAGGGGGCCGCCTGGCTGGGCCGGCGCCTGGAGACTCCGGTCCGACTTCAGTCGAAGGGGCCTTCAGGGGCCACCAGTGGGTCCGGGGCCAAATCCTCTCACACGGTCAGCCCCGGGCCCCCCACCTCCCGACCGCCTTCCCTCCTCCCCCCACCTGCCCCACCTACCCTCCCGCCCAGCCACGGGGTAGCTTCCGGCACCTTCCTGCGCACGGGCTACATCGGTCCCTGGGGCCCCGCTCCCCGTGACAGAGAGCCACCAAATCGCAGGGAAGGCCGCCAGGGCCCCACAGTCACCCGCCCTCCCTGAACCCCCCTCCTAGGGCTCTTCATGGTCATGTTCCCCATCGTCTCCATGGACTTCTTCCAGCTGGATGCCGCCCAGGCCGGCTACCTCATGTCCTTCTTCGGGCTTCTCCAGATGGTGAGTGGGTGCCGGGCACGCGGGGCGCGTCTCAGACCCAACGGGCCTTGCAGGGCGCTGCCCTGAGCGCCTGCCATCGCTGTTCTGTACCGTTAGCTTCCGGCTGCCCTCCTGTCCCCGGGGGAGTGTGCCCTCCCCTCCCTGCCCGAGGCAGCCACCAACGGGCCTGCGCCCGGTTTGCACACTCGTCTGCCCCGGAGAGGGGAGGGAGGGGGCTGGTACCCAGAGGGGGCCGGCGAGCCCCTGGCCTCCTGTCTGGAAGCACGCGAGGGTGCACGGTCCTCCGAGTGTGCAGCCGGGCGCCCCCCAGCAGAAGGACAGGGCGGGAGACAGCCGGTGGCAGGGCACGTGACAAGATGCAGGCAAGTTCCTCGGGCCCTTGGAGCCCCGGTCTCCTTGCCCATCAAGCGAGTGACCCTTGTGGGGTAGCTGGGCAGATGAGGTGAGCTAAGCCGGCAAAGCTCTTAGAAGAGGAGGAGGCCCCACCCAAGTGACGGTCACTCGGTCCTCGCGGGGCGCCCTGAGACGGGCAGCCGCCTTCCGGTGGTACGGGGCGGCCCGTCTCCCAGGCCCCGGCTCCTCCGGGGCATCTGCACCAGGGCCCGGGGCGCAGGGACAGGTGGCGACAGCCGGAGTGCGGGAGGGGCTATTCTGGGACCGTCTGAAGGGGAGGGAAGCGTGTGACATTCCCAGCTCCTCCTGGGCATCTGCTCCCCACGCCTCTGGGCCCAGGACCGGTCTCACCCCTCGTGCGAGAATAGTAGCCTCAGGGCTGCTGCCGCCCGGCTGGCGGGCCACAGACTGGCAACAATGATAATTCTCCAGAGCTGGGGGCCGCGGGTTCCAAATGGCCGCTCCAGCCCGCCTGGGCCCTGCCCTGGAGACCCCCAGACCCAGGAGACCAGGCCCGTACCTCTGCGAAAGCCAAGAGACCCCCCCAAGACCCTCAGGGACAGACGCGGGTAGTTCCGGCCTGGCCCGGGGCAAGGTGCCCGATGGCGACCCCGCCCGAGACGGGCCTGGGGCTCCAGCACCCCTAAGGATGGCGGGCGCCCCCCGGGGGCAGCTGAGGCCCCAGCTGCGTCTGGAACCTCTGCGGGCAGAGGGTGGGGTTTTGTGTCTACAGGGAGAGGCCTGAGGCCCCCTCTGCCAGTCACCTCCCAGCCCCCAGCCCCGCGGGGTGGGGCCGGTCACCGAGGGTCTCAAGAGGCAGCCTGGGCGCCCCCACAGCTGGGCTCCCACCTGCTGCCTCCCTCCGCAAACCATTTCTTGCCCCGCCCCGAAGCGTGTGGGCTGCAGCCCGACCCCAAGGGGACCACGGCATCCCCCTCCCCGTGGGGGGCGTCGGGGTTGGGGGCCGGGGGGGGGGGGGCGGGGAGTGGCAGCCCAGACGGTCCTGAGGGATGGCGTCACCACCCCAGCGGACTTGCAGACCCCTGTCTGTCGCAGGCCGTCCTGCGAGAGCCCCCACGTGGCCCTCACGTCCACCCCAGGCACGGTGCCACCACAGTGCTGGGAAGCGTCCATCGTACAGGGCTGGGGGGAGACAGAGATAAGCCCCCGACCACCCTCATCTCATGTGGCAGGGGTGATGACCTGTCAGAGGAGAATAAGGGTCCTCAGGAGGGCAGAGGTGCAATTTTAGATGGGACAGTCGGTTGGGGGGGTGGGGGTTGGGAGGGGCTGCAAGTACAAAGGCCCTGGGGTGGGGAGCACACCAGCTGCTGAGCTGGCTGAGGCAGCAGACTGGGCTCGGAGGACATGTCGGGGGGGGGGGGGGTCCGCAGGGCCAGGAAGGACCTGGATTTACTCAGACTGGGGTGGGGGCTGTGGAGAGGGTCCACGCAGAGGAAGCCGTTGCCTCCCCCGAAGCCGCCTGTGAGCAGTTAGTCGGCCTTCGCTTGATGAAAATGTGTTCATCACGCTGGAAATAAAGGACACGGGATTCGTTTTGGAGATGACTGTCCGGGTGTATGGGTGCCGACGTGCGGTGCCCAGGCCACCCCGCCTCCCGAGGACCTGGCCGCTTCGGGACCCGCCCTTCTCCTCCGACCGGGTGGCTGCTAGGGCTGGGAGGGCGTCCCCAGCTGTGGGGGGCCGCCCCCGGCCAGACCCCTCCCAGCCGGCCTCTCTCTCTGTCTCCCCAGATCATTCAGGGCCTGGTCATCGGGCGGCTCAGCCGTCGCTTCTCGGAGAGGGCGCTGCTCCGGGCCAGCGTGCTGGGCTTCGTCCTGGTGGGACTGGCCATGGTGAGCACTTTCCTCGGGGCCGCACCCCACTGACAGCGGGGTCCCGGGCCCATCACCCCAGCCGTCTGCACATCCCAGGCTGCATGTGAGCCCCAGGGCCCCCTCCCCCCGGGGCCGGCTCTATGGGGCTCCGGGGATGGGCCCTTCCACCCCGGTCCTGTGTGGCCCCCCCAATCCCGTGGCCTCCCTGTCCCATGCCAGGCACTGATGTCCGACGTCCTCCACTTCTGCCTCCTGATGCCTGGCCTGGTCTTCAGCCTGTGTGCCCTCAACGTGGTCACCGACAGCATGCTGACCAAGGCCGTGTCAGCCGCAGACACGGGTGAGCCAGTGAGGGGCAGGGGACCCCCGGGGCCTCCTCTCTGGGCAGTTTCGGATGGAGCAGCTCCCCCGCCTCCCCAATTTCAGGCTGGGTCTGCCCAGACCCAATGAGTACTGAGTGGGGTGGGTGGCCCGGGGTCCAAGTGGGGGTGGGGGGGGGGGGGGGCTGCAAGATGGCTCAGGTGAGAATTCTGGCCGCCACCAGGCTGGGCTGGGCCTGGGGGGTGGAAAGGGGGCTTCTCGGAGCTGCTGTCTGGCTGGGCTCTGAAGCAGGGACAGGATTTCCCTATAAAAGAGGAAGGGGAAGATTGGAACATTCCAGGCCAGGACCCGGCTCGGCGAAGTGTGGAGGGGGTTGGAACTGAAAGGCTCCTGAAGAGGCCAGTTAGGAAGACAGCCCAGTGGGGCCAAGCGTGGTCAGCACAGGGGGCTGCCAGGCCGGGAGGCGGGGTCCCCCCTCCAGCACGGGGTGGGTCGGGGGTGCCCGTGCTCCCTGAGTGAGTGGGGGAAGGCACGCAGCCGGTTAAACCCAGAAAGCCCCCAGCGCCCCCCCCTCCCGTAGGACACGGGTGTCCCCAGACAGGGGATCCCCCAGCCCTCACTCTGTGCCCAGCGTTCTTTCCAGAGGCCTACAAGCCTCTTGTCCAGACTCAGCTCCCTGCCCCTGCCCTGCCCCCGGGCTCCTGTGGCTGGTTGGGGTTGAAGACCATCCCAGCAGGCTAGAGAGCCCACCCGACCGGCCACCCCTCCACCCCTCGCTCCAGCTCTAGCCGCCTATCTGCCAAGGGGGGAGGGGCAGGCTGAGCTCTAGAGGCCGAGAGGGGAACCCGATGGCCGATGGTTGCAAGGTCGCATCTCAGAGCTGCTTCTGGTCCGGGGAGGCCAGGCAGGGCCCGGAGGGCTTCCTGGAGCGCTGGACCGGCCCCCAGGAGAGGCCAGGAGGACGCCGGGGAACGAAGCGTGGAGAGATGGGGGCAGGGCCCGGCAGGGAGGGGGGCGGGGCCGCACCTGAGGCCCCGCCCCTAGGCTCAGAGGGACCGGGGAGCTGGTTCCCAGAGCCAGCCTGGGAACCCGAGACCACAGAGGGGGCGGTAATTGCTCCCGGTGTCTGCAGGGCGTGTGGGCAGGCGATGGGAGAAGCCGCTCTTAAATTTCCCCCACGCCGGGCCCTGGGCCCAGGCGGGGCCGGACCAGGCCGCTCCCAGCTCACCCGGCGGGCTCTCCAGCAACCCGAGCGGAGCGGGGCCCTGAGCCCCTGGAGCTGGGGACCCTCTGGGCACATGTCTTGACAATACACGCACGCACACACAGGACACAGCTGCCCGGAGGGGCCTAGTGACAGGGGAGTCAGGTAGCTGGGGGCAGAGGCGGCCAGGTGAGCCCGGGGAGGACGTGGGTGCAGAGAGGCGGGCGGGCCGCCCCGCGAGGGCCCCCAGGACCCCGCCCCTGTCCTGCGGAGGGCATCCTCCAGTCGGTACGAGGGTGGTGGAGGCTGTGGGGAGCCTGCCTTGCACCCCAGCCCCAGCCCTCACTCTGTGGCTCAGGAGGATCTCCCCCCAAGCCCGCCGTCCCCACGTCAGGGAGGCTCTCTCCAGGCTCAACCGGCCTGAGAGGGCGGGGCCTGGCCCGTGACCTGTGGCTCCACTCCGGGGCTCCTCCTGGGCTTGGGAACTTTCTGGGGCAGGGTGCAGGCACCCGTGTGGCCCCTGAGTGGCTGGGTGGTCCGAAAAGCACAGTCTGGGTGGAGGGAGCTGGGGGAGCAGAGAGCGGACAGGGTTGGGGGCGGTGAACACGGGAGACCTGGGCTGCGTCTGGGAAGCGGGTGGCCAGGGCAGCCTGACTTGCCGCCCACCCCCACCCCTCAGGGACCATGCTGGGCCTCTGTGCCACCGTGCAGCCATTGACTCAGACCCTGGGGCCCACCCTGGGCGGCCTCCTGTACCGCAGCTTTGGGGTCCCCGTCTTCGGCCACGTGCAGTTTGCCATCAACCTCCTTGTCCTCCTCGTGCTCTGGAGACAGCCTGTGCCCCGGAAGAAGGACTGAGTCCGGTGACCAGTGGCCCCAGGGCACAGACTGGCAATAAACTCTTCCAGCCTGAGTCCTGCAAATTCCCATGGGTTAAACAGGGGACCTGGGGGTGAGCCATGGAGGGACGGAGGGTCAGATGCCGGAGAGCTTCCTGGAAGAGGGGGCATGCAGCCGGGCCCCAGGGCTCTGGAGAGAGCCTGATCACCCAAGTTGTCCTTGTGCAGCAGGCCCTCCCCCGCCTGGAGCCCATCCCACGAGGAGTCCGTCCCCAGCTAGGAGGCCCCCCTGTTGCCGCCCAGACAGCGCTGCTCAACCCCCCCCCCCCCCCCCCGAGACCGGAGCTGTCCACCGCCCCCAGTCCTCCACCGGCTTGGCCTCGGGGCCTAGCGCGCTGCCTGCTTGTTTGCCCTTGTCAGTCACCTCACGCGAATGGAAACAGGTTGTTTTCAAAGATGAGGAGTTTGAGGCTTGCAGAGAGGCCCAGGGAAATGGCCCGCCAGCGGACCCAGGCCCGGAGAGCCCCACCCCCTCCCCACCCCTCAACCCAGCTGTAGGGAGAAAGGCACCCGGGCACAGGGGGGCCAGCGTGACCAGTGTGGACACAACAATGCCAGTGGGGTCGGCAGGTGGCCCGGAGACCATGAAGGCCACTCCCCACCTCTCCACGGGCTGCCTGTAAAAGAAGCTAGTTCACAACTCAGGACCCCCACCCCCAGAATTCCATGGTCCAACCAGCAGGGCCTCAGAGAGCAGAGGTCCGTCCACCCTCCGGCCCGAGAGCTCAGACCAGACCAGCTTGCTTGTGAACCTCACTGGGGATGGGGGGGGGGAGGGGTCTCACCTTGACTTTCACCCTTTGTCCCAATGAGGGTCTGGGCAGGTCTCCGGGGAGGGGCAGGACAGGGGTCCGTCGGGGGCCAGTGCAGTCCCCCACTGGCTCAGGGACTTCGTAAGGAGTGCTGTTCCCTTAGGGGGAAAATTCCTTGCAGGAAACGGTTTCCTTGGGCTTCGCAGCAAAGGGACAGCCCCTCCCCAGTCTGAGCCCCGGGACCTGGCGCGGAGGCTCCCCCGGTCCCGCGTGAGGGTGTGAGGGACAGACATCAGGGCCCGATGTTTGGTCGTTCGCTCCCGACGCCGCTGCCTCCCCCACGTGGCATCGCCCTTCCAGCCAGAAGGGTCCCCGAAACGCAGGCCCCCTCAGCGGCCAGAGATCAGGGTCCCCCTCCGCGCTCCGGCTTGGTCGCTGCCGGTGCACCTTTCCGCGCGGGAACGCGCCTCCGGTGTCCTCCCATCGGGCGGTGCTGGACTGACGGTGGCGGCCGGCCTGACTTCCGGAGGACGGGGACCCGGCCGGACAGGGAGGGCTCGCCAGCTGCCAACCATCAGGAGTACGAGGCCCCGGCCTCCCCCCACTTGCCCGGAGGCCCCGCCGCCTCCCCGCTCCAGCACCGTGGGTGCGGGCCAGCAGGGCCTGGTGGTGGCTGCAGGGAGCTGCCCGGGCCCCAGCAGGGCTGGGGTCAAGGGGAGCACAGGGGGTTGCGCGGCCGAAGGGCTGAGGGCTCCCTAACGGGGGGGGGGGGGGCTGGGGGCACAGGTGGCATGTGGGCGGTGGGGGGCAGGTGGGGCCGGCACCCGCTGCGAGCAGGGGCAGCTCAGG
>NW_024412786.1:7221930-7231154 GCF_014898765.1 Herpailurus yagouaroundi | reverse complement strand
ATGCGGTGAGTGCGCGGCGGCGGCGCTCAGGGCGCGCGGGCCGGCCGGGACTCGGGGGGCGCGGCGGGCGCGGCGCGCTCCTGGCGGCTGCGGAAGTCCTGCAGGGCGCGGCGGTTCTGGAAGTCGATGAGCGCCAGCGTGATGGCCGCGTTCCAGCAGCTCTCGCCCGCGCAGCGGAAGTCGATCTCCTTGCGGTCGGTGGTGACGATGGTGAAGTAGACGTACTTGCCGGTGCGCTCCACGCAGTCCACCTTGAGGATGGAGTGGAAGCGCAGCTCCTTGGCGCGCGCGCCCGGCCCGGCGGGGAACAGGCGCAGGCGGTCGGGGGTGAGCACGCCGCGCTTCTTCTTCCACAGCTGGAACAGGCTGTCGCTGCGCTTCTCCAGCTCGCCCTCGCGCAGCACCTCGCCGGGCGTCCTCATGGCGGCGGCGGCGGCGCTGGCGATGCGCCCCGGCCGGCCCGGCGACGCTTTAAGGCGGCTCCGCCTGCGCCCGGCCCCGCCCCCACCGGGGCCCCGCCCCACCCGAGGCCACGCCCCCTGCCGTCCAGGATCGCCGGAGGCTGTCAGCTCGCCGGTGCCGACCGCCCGCGCCCCTCCCGTTCCCCGGCCGCCCCGGCCCCCCGGCCCCGTGGGGGTGACTTGTGGTCTCGCCCCCCGCCCCGCCAACCCCGCCCCGGAGGCCGGCCCCGCGGAGGAATGCGCTGCGGCCGGCCCTGCCCGCGGTGACTCACGGCCCGGAGCCCTGGGAAGCACCCGGGGACGGAGCCGGCCCAGGACGCCCACCCTCCCGGCGCTCCGGCGTCTAGTCCCGCCGCTCGAGGGCTCGCGGCGGACGCCCCCCCGCGCCTTGGGGACCCTTCCTGGGGACACCGTCCGATGGCCCTGCCCGGCCGGCCTTGTCTCCCACCTGCCCCTCACCCCCCACCCTCCTGCGGGCCGCGCCTGGCGGGAACCTTCGCTCGCCCACCTGGGCCGGGCCTACCCGGAGAGCAGGTGCTCCGGGCCGGCTTTCTCCTCTGTGACATGGGGACAATAACACTTTCGTTAGATTGGGGAACACGTGGCAAGTGCTGGAACAGCACCCCGAGGGGGCCTGTCCTCCTCCCTGGGTCCTCCTGGCGTCTAGGCAGAGGACTCCCATCGCCTGCACAGCCCCATGGGGCTCGGCCCTAGGCGCTGTGGGTGCTGGAGGGTCGGCCTGGAGAGGGGCGGCGGGGCGGCTGAGTCACGGGTATTTCCTCCCTTCCTCTAAAGGGTTTACGGGAGCAGGAGTGACGGCCGCCCGCTCCAGGCTCCTCAGAAGGGGTCTCTGGGGGCGGGGACCGCTCCAGAGCACCCACCTTCCAGCGCCCCCCCAGCCCCCCAACCCAGCTGTGGGGGCGGGGCGGGGCGGGGCGGGAGGGGCGGAGACTGCGCACAGCACAGGGAAGGACAGAGCCCCCTGGGGGCGGTGACCAGCACTCCAGGCGGCACACCTGTGGGGCGGTACAAATGAAAACCAGGTTCCCAGGTTGCAAGCCAATGACAGTGGAGCATAGAACCGAATGCAGGACCTTCTAGGTGCAGGTCTGTGAAGCTGCCCCCACCCCCCACCCCCGGCTCTGTGGCCTTGGCAAGTCCCCTAAGCTCTCAGAGGGCGGCCCTTCGGGCTCACAGGGAGGAAGGAGGACACCGCCAGCTCACACGAGGGCTTGGGCCAGGCCTGTGCAAATGGCGTCAGGTGTCAGCTGCCCAGCGGTCCCCACCGGTGTGGCCGGGGGGTGCGGAAGGGCAGGGCGAGTGAGAGGGAGTAGGTGAGGCCGGGTAAGGCCGCCTCCCGCCGGTCCAGCGCTCCTCTCTTTGGCCGCCACTGGCGGGGCCTCTCTGGGGAGCGTTGACGGGTCAGGGACCCCGGGGTGGGGGGGGGGGTGCTCTGACAGGTGTGCGTCAGGCAGAGCTGGGAGGGCAGGTGGAGAGTCCTGGCTCCGACCTTGGCAGGGAGACCTGGGGCGGGACAGCCTGGGTGGGTGGGAATCAGGCTGGGGATTCCGGAGGGTTGGGGGTCGGGGGCCGGGCCCACCCAGGCATCTCCACCGCCAACAGCCCCTGGCCTGGGGCCTGAGACCCGCATCTCCCAGACGCCCCGCGGGGAGCCTGCCGGCCTCTGCTACCCTCCCCGCAGCTTAAGCCTGGAGCCAGGAGGGGGCCCTGTGCCCCCCCCCCCACCCCCAACAGGCCCATCTGGGGGAGCTGCTGGGGAAGGGGGCTGGGAAGGATGACGAGGGAGCTAAACACTGAGCCAACACCCCCAAGGGAAGACCTTTCAGGGGGAGCCCGCTTTGGGCCATCGGACAGCCACCAGGACGGCTTCCCGCCGGGCACTGGGGACCCCGGTGTGGATTTGGGCTGCACCTCAGGGGCACTGGGGCCTCCCCAGGCTTCTAGGCCGGGCGGGTGCCGGACTGCCGCAGGCTGGAGAGACGGGGCCCCAGCGCCCTCTATGTCCCTGATGGTCCCTCGACGAGGTGGGGGCTGTTGGGGTTGCTCTCTTGGATCCGCGGGGAACGGAGTGGGGGTCTCAGAGAAGTTAGGGACTCGGCTGAGGTCACACTGCCAGCCGGAGGGGTTCAAACCCAATCCCTCCTCCTGCGCCCCAAGGCCTGGGGGCAGGAAGCGGCCCCGCCCAAGTGAAGGGGGTGGGGCCGTGCTGGGCCTCGCCTCTGTCTGTGGCGTCAGACTGTGGGTCAGAGCCAAGTTTACTAATGTTTATCCAAGGGTCGCATCTGGGATTCACGCAGGGCCTGCCCCGGGGGGACACCCCCTTCTTCCCCCGGGGGCAGACAGAGACTGGTCTCCAAACTTCCGGCCAAGGCCACTCGCTGTCCTGTCCAGCTGGGCCCAGACGGGATGAGGGCACCTCTCTGAAAGGTCCCTCGTGAGGTCATGCCCACAGCGGTGAGAGGCTGGGCCCGGACGCTCTTGCCCAACCAGCCCTGGGAACAGCAGCCTGTGAGGAAGCCGTGCGTCACAGCTGGCCCATGTGCCTGGGGCTCGATACTACCCTCTTCCTGTGGGAGGCCGTGCTCAGGGACAGCCGGACATGGGGTTCCCTGCTTCCCCTGCCCGGGAGACCCTCTCCTCCGCTCCTCTGGCCTCCTCCAGGAAGCCCCCCGGGTTGCCGGGAGGGGCATGCCCTCAGGACTGCTCCCACCAGCTTTGTGACTGCTGGGCCTTGGGGGTCCCGCAGATGCTCCAGCGCGAACCTCAGGAGGGCGGGGAGGCCCACGCTGCCTGGGGTCACAGCACCAGAGGTCGCGGCCTGTGACTGACTCAGGCCTGCCCTGCGTCCCTCTCCTTACTGCTCCAGCCTGGGAAAAGCGAGAGGCCCCAGGGCAGGAGGCTGGTTTCAGGCTTGCATCGCCAGCCTGGCTTCGGCCCCTGGGACCTGTGTCTCTCGTCCCCCCCCCCCCCCCCTGGGCCTCGGGGCCCCCTGGGGGGGGGCTCACCGGTGGGGGGGGGGCGGCCTAAGACACAAGGGGTGCAAAGAGAAAGGGCCCAGAGCGCCTTTCTCCCCCTTGGCCCCTGGCAAGCTCCCTATCCAGCCCGCACTACCTTGTTCAGAGGTCACTATCCGCTCCTGGAATGCAGGGACAGTGTCTCAGGGTCGGGGCCGCCAGGGCCCAGCCCAGGCCCTTGGGGAATGTTTTTGGAAACCAGTGGCCCGCAAAGGCAGCTGCCTCACTGACCAAGAGACGCGATTAGAGCATCTGCCTGTGTGGAGGCCGCAGAACCAGGAGGGCAGGCACGGGGTCTGGGGCGGGAGCGGGGAGGGGGAGCCGGTGGGCATTCCCGTCCTGTCATTGGCCGAAGACGGCCCAGGGCTCAGCCCCCGGGACACGGGACCTCTCCGGAGGAGGCCCGAATGAAAGCATGAATACGGATGAAGGAAACGGAGGGAGCCGAGGTGGGCGAGGCTTGGCTGCCACCCTGTGGACGGCGGCCAGTCCTCGCAGCCCCCGGGCGGTGTCCGCACGGGGACACACGGGGGGGGGGGGGGGCCGCCCCCCCCACGTCCCGCGGCTCTCACGCAGCGGGTGCGGGGCAGGGCCCCGTCGTGCACATTTTGATCAAGCCCCTTCCTACTTTAAAAGTTTTCCAAAATTAGGGCGCCTGGGTGGTTCAGTCAGCTACACGTCCCACTCTGGATTTCGGCTCCCGTCGTGATCTCACGGTTCGTGGGTTCGAGCCCGCGTCGGGCTCCACACTGACGGCGTGGAGCCTGCTTGGGACTCTCTCTCTCCCCCTCTTTCTGCCCCTCCCCTGCTCACTCTCTATCTTTCTCTCTCAAAGTAAAAAATACGTAAACTTTAAAAAAGAAAAAATTGCCAACATAGTAACCAGTTGTTGGCATAACAAATAAAAAAGGCTGAAACGATTCCAAAGTGTCCTCATGTTGCCACCCTGGGCCACTCTTGCTGTCTTGAGTGAACTTTCATTCTTGTTAAGAGGCATTTCCCGGGGCGCCTGGGTGGCTCAGTCGGTTGGGCGTCCGACTTCGGCTCGGGTCACGATCTCGCGGTCTGTGAGTTCGAGCCCCGCGTCGGGCTCTGGGCTGATGGCTCAGAGCCTGGAGCCTGTTTCAGATTCTGTGTCTCCCTCTCTGTCTGTCTGACCCTCCCCCGTTCATGCTCTGTCTCTCTCAGTCTCAAAAAATAAACGTTAAAAAAAATTAAAAAAAAAAGAGGCATTTCCCCCCAAAATTAAAAATCAAATTACCATGTGACCCAGGAGTCCCATGTCTGGGTCCATCCCCAAACGCGAAAGCCGCCCAGAGGTGGACTGATGCTGACCCGCGGGTTGCATCCAGGATTCACGCGGAGCCTGCCTGGGGGACGCCCCCACCTGCCCCCAGACAGAAGGACTGGTCCCCCGATCGGGAAGCGACCCCGTGTCCACCGACGGACGGATGTGGTCCGTCCGCTCCCTGGACTGTCGCTCAGCCTGACGAGGACGGAGGCTCTGCCACCTGCCACCACGTGGATGGACCCGGGGACCGTGATGCTCACATGTGATCCCCCTCACACGAGGCCCCTGGAGTCTCCAGATTCCCGGAGACGGAGAGCGGATGGTGGGCACCCGGGCTGGGGGTCAGTGTTTCACAGGGACGGTTTCCATTTGGGAAGATGGAAAGCTCTGGAGACGGAGGGTGGGGATGGGCGCACAACGGTGTGAACTGTGAATGTGTTCCATGCCACCGAGCTGTGCACCTGAAAATGGTTGATGGTAACGTAATGTCACATGTACTTTGCCACAATGTAAGAACTGTATCCACGCACACACACACACACGCACACACACGCAGGTCCAGATAGGAGCTTCCAGGTTTCGCAGAAGGGAAACACAACGTGTGCCTTGTTCCGTGTGTCCTGGGTGTTCCCCACGCATCTGCCTCCCTTCCCGGGAAGGACTCCGGGATTTCATCACCTCCCATAGCACTCAGGCTGCTGCGCCCAGGCTTCTGCGATTATCGCGATGTCGTGTGAACGTCCCTGAACTTCACTGGGACTCACGGCTGGATGTGGAACTGTCGTGTTAAGGGCGTGAGAGCTCTGGCAAGACCGTCTCCCGGCCGGTTTGCAGTCCCACCTGCGTGTGCCGGGCGCCTGTGCCCCCTACAGCTGGCCCTCCAACGGGCAGTCTGCATTTGTGCCCCTTGTCCCCAGTCCGGGGACCAAAACCCGGGGTGTCGTCTCCATGGAGTCAGCGAATGTGACTTTATGTGGTGAGAGTGTCACCTGACACGACAAAAGATGCGATTCAGGACCTGGAGCTCGTCGCATCCTGGGTCACCCGGGTGGGCCTGAGTGCCATCACGGTGTCCTTCCCAGACACACGGGGAGGGGTGGGGGCACATGACCACGGAGGTAGAGGCTGAGGGGATGCTGGGGGCCCCAGAACTGGAGGCAGGAGGGACCCTCCCCCTGAGCCCGGCCCCGCCCACACCTGGCCTCCGGAACCCAAACAGGCACAGACTTCCGTGCGAAGCCTCCCAGTCGGTGGTCATTCGTCACAACCACCCTGGATCAGAATGCAGCCCCCAGGTGGTGTGGTGTCAGCCCTTCCTTGGCCTGCCACACAGTCCGGTGGCAGATGAGGACCAGAGTGATGGCATTAGCTGGTGACTTCTGAGCTGGGGTTTCGAGGATGAGCGGTTCTCCACATCACAAGGCCGTCCCAAGGCAAGGGCATGGGAGAGGGACATTCGGTGTTCTGTGCTCCCCTGGCCTGGGACACCTCTCATGGCCCCCCTCCCCCCCCCCCACCCCCACCCCCATCGCAGACCTGTTGGATCCCCTGGGGGGGGGCCCCCCTCGTGTTCCCTCCCCCCCCCCCCCCCCAGAAATGGGGGCGGGCTGAGACCCAAGGAGGTTCAGAGACCTGATGGACATTCCCGCCAAGCCAGCCTTCCGGAAGCCCCCAGCCCGGCCCGGCGGGGGAGGAAGCAGCCGGTGCAGGATGTGTGTGTGGGGTCTGCCGCAGAAGGTCCCGGGTCGCAGACCCCAAGAGGCCCGGAGCCCCGGCTGGGCCAGGCACGCCTGTCTGGTCGTCAGAGAAAGTAACATCCGGCCGCCGCCCTCCCTGCACTGAGTCAGCCTGGCATCTTGGGGGCGGGCAGGGGCCCCGCCCAGGTGCCCCGAGAGGACTTGGCCTCAGGGTGTGCCCGGGCCTCACCCTCCCGGTGGCCGGGGTCAGTATTTGGTGGGAATGCAAGTTTCTGCCGGCCACCGTGCCCTCGGGGGTGCCGGCTCCTGCCCTCCGAGCCTCAGGGGCTCCCAGGAGGGTCCCAGGCAGACGAGGTGCCTGCAAATCCTGAAGAACGGAGGGTTCGGCCGGGGCCAGCAGAGGACGGTCCTGGGGTCCCTGCTGTCGGGGGATTCTGCCTGCCACTACCTCCCGGCGGACGGGAGACCGAACGGCTGGTCGGCCCCTGTGTCCAGGTGGCCAGGCGCTGAGGCCGGAGCGGGAAGGATGTGTCCAGGGGCCAAAGTCCAGGGGTGCCTGAAGGCTGGGCCGGGGCCAAGGAGCCCTCCGGGAGTGGGAGCGGGAGCGGGAGCCATCCGGCCGACTCGGCCTGGCTCCAGAGGGGGTGCGTCAGGCCTCTGCTCGGCCCCTGGCCCCACGGGACAGGGCCAGGAGCCCATCCGGCAGACTGGCCGCCACAGGGCTGCGGGCGCTGCGGGCACGCTGTGGAGCCCTCACCCGTAGGCGTGGTCGGGGGCGTGGGCGACCTGCCCCCGCCCCCGCCCCGGGTGGCCACAATTCCCAACCCATCATGGGGGAGAACCAGGATTTCAGGTGGAAGGACCCCGACTTGGGAGCACTTCTGACAACGCGGGTTCCCCGAGGTTCGGTTTGCACACACAGCCGAGCGCACTCACTGAGGGGTTTCCGCGAGTTTCCACCGCCCGGAGGTACCCTGGCCGCCCCCGCGCCCGCTCCCCAGTGACCACAGTCCGCGCACAGCCTCCAGAGGCCACCGCGTCACCTGCACGCCCTCCCTTGTGTCTGGCTGGCTTCGCTCAGTCCCTGCTTCCAAGGTCCCCCCGCTGGGACCCCACCTTGAACTCCAGGCATCTGTGGAAACCCTGGAACGGCCCAGGGCAGAGCCGAGCCGCCCAGGGGCCGGGACGCAGAGGCCGGGGCAGGACGGAGCTCGGAGACGGCAGCCACTCGATTCTGAGCATGTCTGAGGGGGCACGGTCTCGTGTGACGAGCGAGACTCCGGCCCTGTGGCCTCAAAGGGAACAGTCTAGGGAGGGAGGGAGGGCATGGGCAGCAGAGGCCGTGAGGACAGGAGGTGGGCCCGGATGCTCACCTGACCCTCTCAAAGAAGCATCGTGACGGCCCCGCCCACGAGGGTCCCAAAGAGGGGCCGGGTGGGCCCGGCTCCAAGCGGTTCAGGGGGTCAGTGGAGACAGAGGTCAAAGAGCAGCCAGGCGGGCAGCCCTGGGGCCCCGAGGCAGCGGCAGCCCAGCCCCTGCAGAGCCGGCCAGCCCCCAGAGCTGCTGTCTCCTGGCTGCTCCGGAACTTTCGGGAGCAAGCGGCAAGGGAGCGTCTGCAGGTTCCCTGAGGTGCTGAGGGCCGGCCGGCAGAGGCCCCGCCTTCCCCTTCCCGTGACTGCGCAGGGGTGAGGTCAGGGAGCAGCTGCGCTGACAGGCCAGGAGGCAGGGCCGCCGTGGACGGTTGGGGAAGGCACGGCTTCTCAGGGCTTCGAGCTGCATCTTGCCGTCCGAATATGTTTGGAACAACCAGCGCCAGCCTGAGGCCGCGGGGACCCAGCTCCGTGGCGCTCGTGCACTCTTCTTCCCGCAGGGAAATGAAACCCAGCGTCTCCGGGGACGGCCGGCATCCAAACGTCCCTCCCGCTGCCCGTCCGTGCACCGGGCACAAACTCTGACACCCACGCCCGCTACGGCCTGCTGCGCGACTCACCACGGCCAGCCAGCAGGCCCGGAGTCCCGTCCCACCGCGCCCGGGGCCCAGCCGCCCTCTCCAGCTCCTCGTTCTGCTCAGACCCCAAAGGTAACCCCTGTGAACACGCACACACAGGCGTGCACCCACACGGACGCCCATTCTGGTGGCCACGCATGGACTCGGCCGGTCTCCGAAGGGACGGAGCTCTGCACACACGCGCTCTGCACACACGCTGGGTGCGGACTCTCGCCCGTGATGCACACCTACGTTTTTGAAGGCCTCGGAACTGCTGGGCAGGGGGGCCCTCGGACGGGGCCGCCCCCCGCCCGCGGAGCTGTGTGCCCTTCGAAGACTCTTCCCACGTGACCTGCGTTTCTTCAGTGAGGCCCGGCAGCCGCCAGGCTGAGCGGTGCTGCGGCTCCTAGTGGGCGTGGGTCCGCCAGGGGCCGGCAGGAGGGAGGCTTCCCCTGAAAGGTCACGCTCGCAGTGAGCCCTGGGCCAGTGGGACCAATGCTCACAGAGCCGTGTCCGTCCCTGTGAACCTCCTGCACATCACCCAGGCACACGGTCGTTCCCTATCCTGCGGTTACTCGAAGCCACAGGTTTGTAAACAGATTCATTCTGGATGCTCCAGGGCAATGTGCCAGTCGGGAGTCCTTGGGGAGCCTGGATCAGTCAGGATCTGCGGGGACAGCAGCTGCCGCAGAGGTCCGGGGCCCTTCTCCCAGCCGGGGGCCCGTCCTCCAGGGGTGCTCTCAGCCGGGGGCC
>NW_024412786.1:7193812-7221920 GCF_014898765.1 Herpailurus yagouaroundi | reverse complement strand
GGCCGTCCCCCAGGGGCGCTCCCAGCCGGGGGCCCGTCCTCCAGGGGCGCTCCCAGCCGGGGGCCCATCCCGCAGGGGTGCTCTCAGCCGGGGGCCCGACCTCCAGGGGCGGCCTGTCCCCCAGGCGCTCTCCCAGCCGGGGCCCTTCCTCCAGGGGCGCTCCCAGCCGGGGGCCCGTCCCGCAGGGGTGCTCTCAGCCGGGGGCCTGACCTCCAGGGGCGGCCTGTCCCCCAGGGGCTCTCCCAGCCGGGACCCGTCCTCCAGGGGCTCTCCCAGCCGGGGGCCCGTCCCCCAAGGGCGCTCCCAGCCGGGTGCCCGTCCTCCAGGGGCTCTCCCAGCCGGGGTCCGTCCCCCAGGGGCGCTCCCAGCCGGGGCCCCGTCCCCCAGGGGTGCTCCCAGCCGGGGCCCCGACCTCCAGGGGCTCTCCCAGCCGGGGGCCCGTCCCCCAGGGGCGCTCCCAGACGGGGCCCCGTCCCCCAGGGGCGCTCCCAGCCGGGTGCCCGTCCCCCAGGGGCTCTCCCAGCAAGGAGACAGGGAGCTGCATGCAGGCGTCTTCTCTGCAGACTGTCCTCCGGGACGGGGTGTTTGCGTGTCAGCAGGAAGAAGGCAGGCCTGGCGACCCAGGTGGGGCGCATC
Organism: Herpailurus yagouaroundi; assembly: GCF_014898765.1. Lineage (NCBI taxonomy): Eukaryota > Metazoa > Chordata > Mammalia > Carnivora > Felidae > Herpailurus > Herpailurus yagouaroundi. Next base: position 7,221,284 of record NW_024412786.1, on the reverse strand, counting down.
CGTGGGCTACTCTGGCCGGGGAGTCTGAGCCCCAGCTCGCCTGGGTACTTCAAGAACCAAGAACATTCTGGCTCCAGTTGTCTGGGGCACGCTGGAAACACGGCTCTTCCAGCTACTCCCAGTTGTGGCCGCTTTCCCCCTTCCACCTACTCCCAGGGAGAGGCTGGTCCCCGGGCAGACAACGGGTGGACCGGATGCCGGCTCCTGGGCCGCAGGGAGGAGCAGGCTGGTGCGCTTGCCCTCTCCCGGCCCCAGCTCCGGCTCCTGCTCAAAGAGCAGACAGACACCCCCAGGTCAGGTCCCGAGCAAGAGCCCGTGCAGCAGCTGTCCTGGGAGGGAGCGCTCCCTCTCATGAAGGGACGGGGACCCCGGCAGAAAAGCCCCAGTGAGAAGACACAGCAAAGGTGGCCTTCGTGCGGGACCCCTCCCTCCTGGGAACCTCTGCGTCTGGAAGGCACAGCCCCACAAACTCTGGGAACGGCTTTCTCCTCGGGGAGGGCAGACCCTCTCCCGTGGCAGCAGAGGGCCCACCCGGGGACCCTGAGACCCCGCTGGCGGTGAAGCGGGTCCGGAGGTCTAATGGGCCAGGTAAACGCAGCCTCCCCCCGAGAACCGGCTGCAAGAGCCCCAAAGACAACACGGGAAAGGCCTGAAGTCCTGGGTCTGCTCACTCCCCACGGCTCTACAGACACAGTCCGTGCGTGCGCGCGGCCACGGCCCGGAGCTGCCGGGTGGGAGCAGGTGCCAGGACCCCCGCCCGCTGCTCCCACCAGGTTCTCCCCCAGAGACACACTGCACAGCACTGGATTCGTGTTTCACAACTTTAATAGAATATTCTAACTATTCTGTACAAATTGAAAACACCGTATTCAGTTACAAATGTATTGTAAGTAAGGCTGAGCACTCTACAGGCCTGGTCACAGTGTGGACACGGCATCCCCGGCTGCCAGAGACCGCGGTCACACACTCGGAAACCTCACACGCCAGCCAAGAACGGGTCACTCCGAACCCAGGGCTTTGAAGACAAGATGAGCACAGGGCCGAGAAACAGGGGCTACTGAGGAAGCAAGACCCGACATGCACACACTAGGAGAAGCGGCCCCCCGCCACGGGCGCCCCCCGCGCCCCTGCCAGAGCCGGAGGTCCGTCCGGCAGGAAAACGAGCCCGGCCTCGGCCGCTGGCGGGACAGAGCGAGGGTCCCTCTACGCAGGCCTGGCTCGCGTGGGAGCCGCCAGCACACCCACCTGGGGAGTCACCGGGTCACCAGGCACACACACGGGTTCAGAGACTGTAAGGACGAGCGACGGCAGGCGCCCCGAGCCCTCACGGGCAGGAGAGAATAAATAAATACGAGGATGGACCACAAGCACCGGCGCCTCGGGGCTGGAGTGCGCGCACCCCCTACGCCACCCCGAGGGAGACAAAACTGGAGAGGGAACGCTCTAAGAACGGGACTCGACTCTACCAGCCCTTGGGGCACGACGAGAGCACAGGAGACCAAGTGGCGGAAACACAAAGCGTGTGAGTTTCTCCAAGTGAAGGAAGAATCCGGTCCGACTGCGGAGCGGAGGTACTGGCTCTAGATGCCCTGGAACCACGTCCCCAGACGCCTGCCCTTGGCGTCGACCGACCTTCCACCGCCCCCTCCTCCCAAAGGCAGGGCCTGGGAAAGTCCACCGCGCTGCACCCAAGGCCGTAGAGGGTGCTGGAAGCAAACCTCCTATCTCTGAAATGCATTTAAGTCGCCACTGTACAGGTTAAGCCAAATAATAAAGATAAAGGAAAAGTTAACGTCAAAATCATGCACTTGAAAACGAGTTAGAGGCGAGGGCTGCCGGTGCAGTCGCGCTGCGGCCGCGACGGGTCCTCGGTGCCGTCGTCTTACTGCTGTTTGCACTCGGAGGGCTGGCTGGGCTCCTTCTGCAACGAGAGAACAGCACTTGTAGGGAACCGATCTCATCAACCAGCCGTCTCCAACCAACGACGGAGGGAAGACTCAACGAGTGTGCTCATTCTTACTGAAAAAATGGTCCCTGCAAACACACTTTTAAAAGAGCAGTGACAAAGGGGCGCCTGGGGGGCTCAGTCGGTTAAGTAAGCGTCTGACTCTTGATTCAGGCTGAGGTCATGATCCCAGGGTCGTGGGATCGAGGCCTGTGTAGGGCTCTGTGCCTACTTGGGATCCTCTCTCCGCCCTCCCCTGCTTGCTTGCTCGCTGACTCTCAAAATAAAGAAACTTAAAAAATAATTTGAAATAGTGGAGCGCCGGAATGGGGCTCAGTCGGCTCAAGTCACCATCTCACGGCTCGTGGGTTCAAGCCCCGCGTCGGGCTCTGCGCTGACGGCTCGGAGCCTGGAGCCGGCTTCCGATTCTGTGTCTCCCCCTCTCTCTGCCCCTTCCCCATTTGCACCGTCTCTCTCAAACAGACACTAAGAAAAACTTAAAAATTTTTCAACGGTAACAAAAAATAAGTCAGCTTCCCAGAAACAATCTCAGTAGGGCAGCCTTTCTGTTTCAAGCCATGCCCCGAGTTCCAGAGCTGCAAGGCGGCCTCGAAGCTTCGTGGCGGCCCCTAAACACCGCCTGCGTGAAACAGCAGGAGACTCCCCCTTTCTGCTCCCGCCGCCCCTGAGACAGGCTCAACACTGGAGACGAACAGGGGCCACCCCACCCGGTGTGGGCCAGAGGCAGCCGAGCAGCCACACCTGACGCCGGGAGGCCCCTGCGACGGCTGCACGCACCGCCCCCCGCCCCCATGTCCCTCCCCAGGAGGGAACCCTACCCTTCCAGAAAAGGTGTCAGGGAGAGAGGGGGTCTCCTCAGCACAGAAGAGCACGTTCACCTCGATACAACCTGTCTCCCACCTTTACAAGCACATTTAGCAAATCCACGCGTTTTGTGTGAAGGCCACCAACAGCCCGACTCACACGACGAGGTCACCGGCCATCCTCAGCATATAAACGCACCAGTCAGTCGCCTGGAATTCTTGGCTGCCAAGGCTACACATCACTCAGAACACGATCTGGCAAGCCCAGGGAGGCTAAAACCCCCGCACTACGTGGTCCAGAAGAAACTTCTGGGAAAACAGAACTGGCAGCTGCTACGGTGGAAGCTCCAGCTCATTCTCCAGAGAATCACACTGAAGACAGGGAAAAAATCACACGCAGAGTCCGCAGAAACATGAAACAACATCTGGGACCCTGAGAGGGCACAGGGACGAGGCCGGGCCCTCTGTCCAGCTCTCTGTCCAGCACCCCCAGCAGCGGGGCTGCTCTGAGAGGGGGTCCTGGCCCTGGCACCCGCCCGGCACCCGCTCATCTAAAATACCGCTGAAAAGGCCGGGCGCCAAAACAAAACACACGTGACCAGAAATCCAGGGTAGAAGAGAGCAAAGTCCCACCCACACACCTGGAGGTGACCCACCCAGGCAGTCGAAGAGGCCCCGGGCCGCTGGCTCTCCGTCGGTGCGGCGATGGCAGGAGGGGGGGAGCCGCAGGCAGCTGTCCGCGCGCGAGGTGGGGGCGTGTGTTTCCACAATCGTATTTGCGACAAGGAAGTGGGTCAGAGGAGATGGGGCAAAGGAGGTGGTCGAGAAGGGGGAGAAGGCGGGAACAGGGGAGGGCGGCACAGGACAGGAGGGACTTCTCTACCTTTCCGCACACGAAGGGTTCCACATATACAGTGTTTTGCAACACTGGGTGGGAAACAATTTACGATGTGAAGTCTGGATGATTTCACACGTATATGTATAGGTTTTTAAGCCTGAGAATGTATCACCTACTCACTCAAAACACATCCAGTAGCTTAGGTGATAAAGGCTACTGGAGGCAAGCAGGGCCTCACGACAACCAAGACCAGGAGAGAAGCTGGCGGCCCCACCTGCGGGAGCAGCATCCACAGGGACACAACTCCTAGCTGGTAAAGGTGACCCAGAATCCCAAAGCTTCTCAGGTGAGTCTCATCAACGAGACACCAATGGTTTCCAACCCGTGACACAGGCCAAAACAAAACTGCACTGAGCCCCAGCACCCTCTGTTTCACATCACAGAGTCTGATGACGGCTCAGTCACTCAACGCCACTGCTTATCAAAGGAACGGAGGCAGGGGTTTCAAAGGCACACTCTAATAGCCCAAACCCTGCCCGTCTGGGAACCATTTAAAAGACAAGTTTTCCCAGACGACACGTGCCGGGGAAGGAGTGGAAAAGGGCCACCAAGCACACAGCCGGCCGGCACTGCGTCACGGGGGCCCAAGGGCTGCCCGACTATGGGGGGAACGGCCGCCTCCCCCCACCCCCCCGGAGAAGCTGGGACCCCGGCAAGAACCTGACGACATCGCCACAGGACTGGCAAAACTGCCGAGACACGCCGGTGTTACTCGGGGTGGCCACACGCCAGGAGGGTCCCTCTGTCCTAGAGACACGGGCTGCTGGGCTGCGGACGCTCCCAAGCGACTGGCGGGGTGGGAGGAGCGGGGCTTGGGTGGAGCAAGCCTGGCTGCTGGTCCTTCAGACGGGTGGGGCGGCGGGAACCGAGCAATCGCGCTGTCATCCGTGCACGTCAATCATCAGACTCGACCCTTCAAACACGCGGGTCCGAGGCCGCGCGTCTCCCCTAGCTAAAACGTTTCTTTGGCCTCGTCTATGAGAACGAGCCCACGCGAGGGAGAGAGGAAGGCAATGCAGACAGACGCTCAAAGGTGTTTGGTCTAAATGACGGTCAGGATCAGCTGGTCACCTGCGGCGGGAAGTTCAAGTTCCTGCTCACAGGCTCCGCTGTGTAAGCGGCCGCTGCTGCTCAGCCTTCCTCTGCTGGGTACGAGCATCGCCTCCCGTGGCACCTGCCGACCACCACCCTCCCCAACCCCGTCAAGTGAGGACGGTGTCCCCGGGGGGAGGGAGCTGATGACTGGAACAGAGCTGCGATGTCGAGGATGGCCCTCACCGTGGGGGATGGGAGTGGGGGGTGGGCGGCCCCCAGGAGACTGCTGCTAGCTCTTACCCGCTCAGAACTCTCCAGCAGCTAGCCACACCAGCACCTGCTACTAACGCTACACCGGACCACAGCTTTGGGCACAAAAATTCTGGCACGAAGTTTAGTTAGCCCTTTATGACCTACCGGTCTGCACCACACCTGATTAAAAAGTATAAACAATCACTAGAAACACATCAAGAAAAAGCAATGGGCTCATTCCTACCGCAAGGGGTGTGGCTGGTCCTAGCACAGCCCAGGCAACATGGTCTCCACCTCCCAGGGCCCTCACTCACTGTCCTCTTCCTGCAGGGCCGTTCTGTCAAAATGCCACACCAGTCATGCCTTTGCTACTCGGTCAGAAATGAACACTGGGCTTGCAAAGCGGGAGCCAAATGTAGTTTCTGACAGTCAGTTTTAGAGGTACACAAAACAGGGGCACCTGGGTGGCTCGGCCAGTTAAGTGTCTGACTCTTGACCTCAGGGTTGTGAGTTCAAGCCCCACGCTGGGCTCCATACTGGACGTGGAGGCTACTTAAAAAAAAAACAAAAACAAAAACAAAAACAAGGCGACAACAGATGCTGGCAAGGATGCAGAGAAAGGGGGAACCCTCTTGCACTGCTGGTGGGAATGCAAACTGGTGCAGCTACTCTGGAAAACAGGATGGAGGTTCCTCAAAAAATTAAAAATAGAACTCCCCTCTGACCCGGCAATTGCATTACTAGGTACTTATCCAAGGGATACAGGTGTGCTGTTTCGAAGGGACATGTGTACCCCAATGTTTTATAGCAGCACTATCAACAATAGCCTAAGTATGGAGAGAGCCCAAACGTCCATTGACGGATGAATGAATAAAGAAGATGTGGGATGTATACGTATATACGTAACGGAGTATTACTCGGCAATCAAAAAGAATGAAATCTTGCCATTGGCAACGACGTGGATGGAAGCAGAGAGTATTACGCTAAGCGAAATTAGTCAGGGAAAGACAAACATCATATGACTTCACTCACATGAGGACTTTAAGAGACAAAACAGATGTACGTAGGGGAAGGGAAGCAAAAACAAGATAAAATCAGGGAGGGGGACAGAGCATAAGAGACTCTAAAACATGGAGAACAAACAGAGGGTTACTAGAGGGGGTGTGGGAGGGGGGATGGGCTAAATGGGGGAGGGGCGCCAAGGAATCTACTCCGGAAATCACTGTTGCACCAGACGCTAACTAGGGTGTAAACTTAAAAGAGAAACTGAATTAAAAACAACTTAAAAACAAAAGCCAAAAGGCCGCATACACAACAGGCCCCTGCGCAAAAATACTGTTCCTCGGGAAGCCGCACGTTCAGCCTGGTGCACACTGGATGTGCCTGGCCGGCAGCTTCCTCTCTGTCCGCAGAGCGACAGTGAGGCACGACCGTAAGGCACAGGCCAGGAGACGGGGTTAGGAACGAATACAGCTCCACCTTACCTAGAAATGTATGAATGATTAGCAGACGAAAATTACACCTACGTGGGGAAAAAACTGAAAGGAACTGTCAGCATAAAGGAAAATAAACTGCACCAAATTATACCGACAGAAACAGTGACTCTCTCATGACGCAACGGCTGCCAAATCTCGAGCTTGAGATGAACCACCCCCACCCATCACACCTGTCCCTTTAGTACCCAAACTGCCCCTGTCCCTGTCTGCCTCCACTTGTGCAGACCCTGACGGGACAAATCCCTCCGCGGGACCAGACTCGGGCCCTTCTGGCTGCCCAGACCCGGCGGTCCTGGGGCCTCACGCTGCTGAGGCTACTCGTTCAGTCACCGCTCTCCTTCCCCTGACCGACAGCACAGACGGAGACCCATGGAGCGCTACTCCTGACCGCCCTCCCCCGTGTCACGTTACTGGTGAGAGGACGCCCTGCCAGCAAAACAGACGTGGCAGGAGACAGAAGGCTCGGCGAGGAGAGAGGAGAGGACAGACAACAGAAGGAAGCGACGCGACAACGGAGCCCTCACTGCCGGCAACAGGGGAGACCGGAGGCAGCCGGGCCCCGAGTCTGGACGCGGTCTCGGCTCTAGAATCCAAACTGTGGGCGTGTGCGCCAGCGGGAGAGCAGGAAGGAGCAGGCGGCCGGTGGGGGCCACCTGAGGCGGGGCCCCGGTGTCGCGGAGGCGAGCACGGGCGCGTCTGCGCGGCAGTCCTGCCGTGGTGCGTGGGCCGGCTTTGCAAGGATGCCCCTCTCCGTGAGCTTACGCCCAGAGGAGAATTCACGTGGCACGTTTCTGAAAGTCTGACGCCTCCCTCCCGTCCTTCCCTAGAAGGAGCTAGGACGGCATTTACGGAAAGACTTGGTGTTAAAAACCAAACCAAACCAAACCACTTACAGAGCTAGGTTATGACGCCGACAGTCTCCGCACGTCCCACTCAGGGCAAAAACGGGGGACGGACGGACAAACAGTGTCTAGTTACGCCGAGATCCCGTCAGCACACGCAGGGGACACCAGGGCTCCGCTGGCCCACCACGGATTCAACTCTAAGCTGCGCGCGCGTTACCGACCTCACGCTCGCAGACACGACGTGCAGCTTCAGGACCGCGTTAAAGCGGTTCCGGATTCAGAGGCTGTGGCAAGCGGCAAGGTGCCTCCATTTAGGCTGACCTGAGACCAGAAGTCAAAACTCACCTCTACAGGTACAGTTAATGGAGTTGCCCGTTCTCCTCAGCTGGTTTTTTTGTTGGTTTAACTAAAGCTTCCTAGTTCATCTGCGATCGTTGGAGATATTTCACGCAGCTCCGAGTAACCTCAGCCCAAATACAGTCACAAGATCATGTCTACAACTTCACTACTCTACTCATTAAAAGAAATAATAACAACCCCCCAAAGTCCCTCCTTTCAAAGTCCCTCTTTCCCAAAAATAAACACACAGAAGTTTACCGCGTCGCCATTTAGTCATTACCTTAGAAGAATTAAAGATCTGGAAAATAAGGCTGCCCTCCTGACTAGTTTAAGAAAACAAAGGACAGCTCAGGAAGGAGCCGGAAAAGCACTGACTGGGTATCTACACCTCACACTAAATGACACCTGAGGTGTCTGAATAGCCCCTGTTCGAGAACTTTCTGCTCTGCTCTCAGGACTGACGGGAGGACACACGGGCCCCGCACCCGCACCGCCTCCTTGTGGGGGGCCGTCTGAGCACACGGCACGGGGCTTGCAGGTGTGCGCAGCCCCGACAACTGACCTTGGGGTTAATTTCGGCATCGTCCTCATCCTCTCCCTCCTCGTCACCTTCCAATTCCTGCACAAGAGAGTGAGAAGGGGCTGAACGGACGGGATTCAAACTCTCGGGGCCTCACTTGCCCCAAACCAACTAAACAACCCCTGGATTTAGACGGAATCGACAATCACTGTCTGGGACTGATTATGTCACATCCTCCGGACACAATGGCTTCCGGGTACTTCATCCCCTCACAGATAATGGGCGTCAACACACTGCTGAAAACGCAGGGTCAGCCGCCGGACCCTGGGGCGGCGCTGGCCGCCCCCCTGGTTTTAACAGGGCGCAGCCCTCGGAGGCAGCTCCGCACAAGTTGGGTGTAACTGGTCTTGTGCTTCCGCGACCTCGCGCACTCGAGCAGGGGCAGCCCGGCGCGGCCGCAGGGAAGGGACGCTCCACGCGGGCCAAGTCTTACCTCCTCTTCTCCTTCCTCACCCTCTTCAAACTGAAAAAAGAAAACAGAGACAAGTTTTTAAGTCTCTGGAGCGCAAGGGCGCCCCGACCCAGACACAGTCCCCCCCGTCAAGTGTCCCTACTGGTCAGGCCCGAGGAAAGAGGCCGGTCGGCAGCACCCATTCCAGGCCCAGGTCTCAAGGGGAGGGTCTGCTGCTGGACCATCTTGGCCTTGGAACGGGGACTAGGCTGCGGCCAGCGCTGCGGGGCCTCGTGTTCACAAGCCCCACTGCGGTCACAGGACTCCGGGTGGCTGAAAACCACTGAAAACAAGGCCTAAGGATGGGCGGGGGGGGGGGGGGGGGTGGGGGTGGTGGAGGGGGTGGGTGGAGGCTGGTCAGCATGAGAACATACTGGGTTCACCTGGGAAACTGGCTGACCTAAGCAAGCCGGCAGAGGGCGTTTACTACAAAGATGCATGAACTTCCACGGCATTTTATGTCTCATACAAGGATAAACGTTTCTGTGTTAGAAGTACGATAAAACCTGGGTGCTAACCTTTAAAAGAACTCAGAACTAAGGCGTGCAGAAGAGACCCCCAACACTGTAGCTGGCTGGTCTTGAGTGAATTTCTCCCAGGTCCAAAGACGTCACGGGTCAGGCTCTCATTCAAGCTCCAAACATCAGACTCCGATCACAACCAAACCCACAACAAACCTTATCGCTACTGCCTGCATGGCACAAGAGACCCGTTAAGCAGGCCTTTTCTTCGTTGGAGTCCACACACGTCCCCTCAGTGACAGCTCACACAGAACTCCAGAGAGCGGGGGCCGGGGGGCCCAGGGCGCGGGCCCTCCCGCGCCGGCAGGTGTCTGAACACACCCCAGGGCCCTTTCCCCCTTGTGCCCTGACCGGCCTGTGGCAGAGGAAGACCCTGGCTTGCTCTCTGGCAGCTAACTGCATTTCAGCGCAGCCTCTGACTGGAACTGGCCTCCGACGGGCCCAAGCGCGGCTTTCCTGAGGTTCTCAGCAGATCACCTCACTCTGGACCCGGAGGGGCCTGGGGGGTCCTGCCGCAAGCACACCTGACACTCCCGCAGAGCGGCGGCCCCCGGGTGGAGGTGGGGGTGGGGGTGTGGAGCCCGCGGGGCAAGCGAGCCGGGCCGGGAGAGCGTGGGAACCGAGCCGGTCCCCCCGCACCGCGCGCGGGGCTTGGGCAAGGCTGCCAACGCCACAGAGGCCTGCAGGTTAACCTCTACCCGACAGGCGCCAAGGAGCGGTGCCAACAGGAGCTACTCTCAGCCTCACGTGTCACCAGACTCCCCACCACTGACCGCACTGTCCCGGGCGGACTCCGCAGCAGAGGCTGGCACGTGGCTGCCGAGGGGTCAGGACCCCGGTCTGAGCAGTCAGCGTGCGGCTCCCCTCCGCGCGGAAGGCAAGCCATGCCGGCCGCGGTGCCTGCCCCTTAAATAAACACGTGCGGGCGCTGCCCCCTCAAGTTTTAAAACTCGTGGGTGTGCGATCAACGAAGTCCGGGCACCCCCGGTCTGGAGACGAGCTTTCCGGGGCGCGTAGTCACGAGAGTCTTGGGCCACACTAAGTAAAGCCGAACATCCGGTTCCTCAGTTGCCAACAATCTCCGTCACGGTCTTTACGCCTCCCATCAGGTGGTCCTGCTGCATCGGACAGTGTGGGCAGGGGAGCACAGAAAGTTCTGCCGGTCGGGCCGGTCTACCACCCGTGACGTCAATTTCAGCCGTGCTGCTTACACACCTGACACGACGCGACCCCGCCCCACAGCCGCCTCCTGCCCCAGCCCGGGACTGAAGTTAGCTCATCTCAGATGGTCTCCGGCTCCACAGCTGACCCCCCCCACAACGACCGTGAGCACAGAAGAGAACTGTGGGAAGCGGGCCTGCACTGCCCCTGGGCGCCAAGCACCCGGAACCTGCCTCGCTCCCGCTGCCCCGTCTAAGGCCTCGGCAGACCCCTCAGAAAAGAAACCTAGAACCGTCCGGAACACCCAAGAGCCCTAAAAGCAAGAGAGTAAATACCATCTAAAACACTTGCAGCAGATGCTACAAAACAGTACTGCCATAAATCAAGCAGACCCAGTGGCCTGGGCCTCGGTTGTGATGGAGAACCGTCTCCGGTGACCACAGGACAGCTCGCCAGACTGTGCGCTCAAGCAGAGAGAGCAGCCTGGCCACCTTCCGTGCAGCACGGGCCTCGAGTCTTTGGGGCTGGTGCGCCACAGGCTAGCAGGGGTCAGCTCGGTGGACGACCGTCTGCCGTGCCAGACCTCCCTGAGTGGCATTTTCCTCCCGTTTCAAAGTTACCCAAAGCTTAAAGGCAGTAAGCAGGACACGGCAAGCACCCGGGGCCCCCCGAGGACAGGCTGGCACTCCGCTCCGAGGCCCCCCGGAGTCCCGCTCCACCCCTGCCCTGTGCCCCGCCACCGGGGGACCCCCAGCTGCCCCTCAGGGCACCCCTGCCCACGTACGTTGTCGTCATCCTCTATGGCCTCGCCCGTGAAGTAGAGCACGGCCCGCGGGACTATCCGCTCACGAAAGAAATGTCCGATTTCAAAGTCGGAGGCTAACGTGAATTCCGAGTCTTCGTCCTGAGAGGGGAAAACGTCAACACGACTCGTTTCCGCGAGACGAGCACCACGCCCTCCCACCCGCACTGTGCCCGCGCTCCGGGCGGCCTGGCAGGCGGGGGCACGGGGACACGTGCTCCAGACCTGCCCCATGGTGCAGTGGACAGAAATGACAGAAACGCCCCCCGGGTCTAAGGGAGGAGGAAGCAGGACTGAAGGGAAGGCAGAATGACTCTGGACACAGAGGCGACTCTGAGGACGACACAAATCTTACCAGTGATTCTCCATCCCCAGATGCTAGAAAACAAAGACCAAACACATCAGCGTTACAGGGACGGCCAGGACCTGGGTAAAGCCCCCTCGGGCGGCCCGGCGGACAGGTCGAGTGCCTCGGCGCACAGCCCGGCCCTGCGCCTCCCCGCCCGCCGCCCGCACCGCCCGCAGACCTGTGCAGAGGGCCAAGGGGGAAGGCATGCCCAGCAGGTTGGGGTTGCCAGGTGGAAAGGCCCATCGAGTGGCGGCACCCCGGCCGTTCTGCGCCTTCAGGCCATAAGCGGAGCTCACACCAGTGCCCCGCGCGGGACCCCGCCGAGAAGGGGGACGGCAGAGCCGTGTTAGCAAAGCAGCGCCCCTCGGCTGGGTCCGCGGGACGTCCTTCCTGCCAAACGAACAGATTCCCTGCGGGCAGCAGGAAGCACCGCACGCCTCACCGACACACACACGCTGGCTCGGCACACACACAGCCGCCCAGATCGTGGTGCCGAACCAGAGCCCGGCCCAGGACCGAGCGTGACAGGAGAGCCAGGGACCGAAAAGTGAACAAAGCCCAGTGACGTTCAGACCCCCGACTTCAGAAGTGCTCGTTCCAGGCCGGGTCTCAGGAGGCGAAGGCTTACCGCGGGGTGGGGCTGGGGCCCGGCGGGCAAAACCCAGCCCTGCGGCCCGCGTCCCCAAGCCTCGGCATGTAAGCCCCCCACCGTGCCCCCCCCCCCCCGGGCTGAGCTTCGGGTTTGGGGACTCTGGCCTGGGGGCCGGGGCTTTGCTCCCTTGACTTTGGGACCTGTTTCTTAGATTTAAGAACAAAAAGGCCATCTTAGATTTCCATCATTTCAAAAAGCATTTTATCGATTTTGGAACTTTTTCTTGAGCATCTGTCACCAACCCACTGTCACCTCATCCTCGTTTTCACAGAGCTCATCACCCGATAAGCTTATCACATTCACCACACGACAAACTTACCCTGTTTCTCTGACTACCTTAACAACAGCTGTACACGGGGTGCCTGGGGGGGCTCAGCTGTCCGACTTCAGCTCAGGGCATGATCTCATGGTCCGTGAGTTCGAGCCCCACACTGGGCTCTGTGCTGACAGCACGGAGCCTGCCTGAGATCCTCTGTACCCCCCGCCAACCCTTCCCCTGCTCACGCTCTGTCTCAAAAATAAACAAACATTTAACAAATAAATAAATAATACTCATCGGAGGAGTCATTCATCTACCACAAAATTTCGGTGCACGGTTCAGGGACCCCTGGCCTGTCTGTAGAGTGACGCGACCAGGACAGTACAGTTTTGGGGTCCCAGAAGTCACCTGCCCAAATGGAGTCCACTTAATCTGACTTCAACTTTCTTCAATTACTTAAAACCCAGTTTGGAGGCTTCCGGCAAACGCGCCGCCTTTCAGGGCGAAGCCGTGTCTACTTCACGGGGAGCGCGTGCAGGTGGCGGCCACCGTGCACGCGAGGCTGCAAAGGGCTTCTTCTCAAACGAGGAAGCCGAAGCGCTGAATCGACGGCTGCGTTTGGCACCCCAGAGGCTCCGAGACAGACCCAGGAAGAGAGGGGCCGAGCGGTGAAGGCAGCGAGCCCAGAGCGCGACGGCCCGCGGCCGAGGGCGAGCAGCCCACGTGCCACCGCGCACACCCGCGAGAAACGGTCTCGCGCGTGTCGTCTTCAGGGGGCCGCCGGACAGGACCCCGAGGGTAAGTGACTCTAGGCCGCGCGTGACGCTCCCAGCGCCACCGCTCACCTTTCAGCGGGCTGAAGAAGTTGAAGAACGAGTCGTTGGGAACCTGTTTGGTGATCGTTCTCACGGTGCCTCGGCCCTTGTGCTTCTGCTTCTTTCTGATCGTCTTGACGGTGACGTTCTTTCCTTTCTTCCAGTCAATGACGCACCTGCAGAGACGGACGCCCATCACGCACACGTACACCCGCCACGGGAGAGCCCGGCAAAGCAGAGCCACGCGCCTAACCCGCACAGCCCTGTCAAAGGAACCCACCCATGGGTCCCCGCGCGCCCAGGCGCATCCGAAGGTCAGCGACAGGAGAAGGGCCAGAGGGGCGGTCTGCCACCGTCCGGGCTGGGAGCACTGCCTTGAGCGGAACGCGTTTCTCCCGAGACCTTCCGTACTTCTTCTGTGGCCGAGCCCGGTCAGCGCGGGGCTAGGGTGCCCAAACGATGCTCACAGGTCATCACCTGCTGTCTCCTGGCCCCAGAGCACAGCTGGACTAACTCATACACCCAAGTTCTCAAGGCAGCTAAGCAAGCAGAACAAGCTGCCGGAAGGCGGCAGGCGACCCCTGGCCGTATTCGCGACCGGGGCACAGCACGCCGGCTGCCGGCTGCCGGCTGCCATGGGGGCCCTGCCGGGGGGTGAGCCCGGCCGGCTTTCTAATCTTCCCATCACTGGGGCTCAACAGGCAGCCCCTGGCAGCACGTGACTAGCGTCTGCTCAGGACGCTGTTTCCACGACGACAGCCTGGGCCTGGGAAACGATCTGACAGAGTCACCATTGCCATTGGAGCCCGGCAGGGTCTTGACGAGGCGCAGAACTGTCACACGGGGAGATTGCAGCACCTGGCTCCAGCGAGTAAGGCTCGTGGTTTCGGCTCAAAGATAGAACAGACCACGAGGAATGAACTCCAACCCACACTGTCTCCCTGGTGATCTCGCCTGAAATCACCGAGGTGCTGGGTCACGAGTCAAACGACAATTAAACTGCCCCATCACTTTTCGAGGAAGCAACGGACCAACGCTGCCCTGCACAGACTCGTCCACTCGCTCAACAAATATTGGCCGAGGGTGACTTATCAGTGCAGCGAGGACAGCTTCGTGTCAAGGGACTACAGCAGCCAATGCCTCCTCCAATGAGGAAACCTGGCCATTTACCCTACACGCTGGCACGCGTGACCTCGTGAATGACACATTTCCCAGCACAGGCCATCATAGCCCCACACAAAAAGACTATTTAACTTAAATCTCTCTGTCTACTGGGCTTTTAAGAAGATTACAGACTTTCTGCTTTATTCCTAATTTCTCTTCCGCGTGGAGCTCTGCAGTCACCTGCTTCTGTCTCACAAAACGAAGCTGGAGCGGCGTCTCCTTACCCATCACAGTCGACTATTTCAGGGCCTTCAAAGGAGAAAGGATCGGCCTTGTCTGGCTCTGACTTCATCTTATATGTTTTCGTCAGGACTGAGTTGGTAAAGTAGTCGTTGGGTTCAAAGTGGAACTCTAAGACAAAAGACTGAAGACAGAAACTCCGGGTGAGCACGGGTGAAAACACAAGTAACCAGTGACAGATCTCGTGAGCCGCACGGCGCGTCCTGGAAACCAGCTGCCCCGAGCGCGCCGCCACAGACGGAAGCCACCAATGAACAGCTCAACAGCGACGGCCACGTGGCAAGAAAAAGTTCTGTTCCAAAAAACACCGGTACAGAGTCAAGACACAAACGACAGGTGGGGGGCCACCTGCCGCACTCCAGCCCCAGGAGGGCGCACGTGGCCCCCGAGGCCCCCTCCCCGGCGGGGTCCACACTCTCCTGAGGGATCCCAGCTTCTGTCTGCTGCCCCTGGCCCACCCTGCCAAGGTGGGGGTGTAGATGGGGAAAGCAGACGGCCGCGGCCCAGCCCCCCTCTCCCTGCCATGCCAAGGGGCCAGGCCCTGTGGGGTGCGGGAGCACTGACGGGGCCTCCTCAAGCCCCACAAAGGACAACTGCATCCTCTGTTCACAAAGCCCTCTAGAACCGGAGAGGAAAAATGGACACAAGGTGTGTACAAAGGAGCAGTCAGGTCACAAATAAAGTCAAGCGGCCAGGAAGAAAGATTCTAGTTTTCCAGTCCGTACGAATAACATCATACTGGCGAAGCGTGTTGGGAAAGCAGGTGCCCTCCATACTGTGAACAGTTTTACAAGGGCACACCTGGCACAATCCAAAGATTAGTGAAAGTAAAATCAATCTAAGGAATTTATATTCCATGTAAAAAAGACACCCGGATGGATGTGTCACTATGTGCAAAGACACTCACCTCAGCCCCATCTTCAGGAAAAAAAGATGGTCTTGGTTAAGTAAGTTACAGACACAATTTACAAGACTGACTCTGAGTTCAGACAGCCCGGGTGCCCAACACTCTGCCTCTAAGTGTGGTGCGACTTTGGGAAGTTACTCAGTGTCTCTGTGCTTTTGTTTCCTCATCTACCTATAAAATGGAAGTAACAATCCTCTCTCTCTCCCCGAGTTGACTAGAACAGAGTTCACAGAAGTTCATAGGCAACGCCTGCTAAATGTTACCTATTTCAATCTTCTTAATAATGGCATAATTACCAACTGGGAAAAAAACAGATTAAAAAGACTGAGAGCTCCTGGCTGGTGGAGCATGAGACTCTTAATCTCGGGGCTGAGTCTGAGGCCCATGATGGGTATGGAGATTTAAAAAAAAAAAAAAAAAAAAAGTAAAATCCAGGGGCGCGTAGGCGGCTCAGTCAGTTGAGCGTCCGACTTCGGTTCAGGCCATGATCTCACGGTTTGTGAGTTTGAGCCCCACGTCGGGGTCTGTGCTGACAGCTCAGAGCCTGGAGCCTGTTCGGATTCTGTGTCTCCCTCTCTCTCTGCCCCTCCCCCGCTCACGCCCTGTCGCTCTCTCAATACTGACTAAAAGTTAAAAAAAAAAAAAAAGTTAAAAGAAAAAAAAAAGTAAAACCTTAAAAACAAACAAAAAAGACTAGGACCAAAGCATATCCACTAAGGGAGAAGTGAAAGCCTGACCATCCAGAGCACAAGTCACTGGTCTGGCGGAGTAAAGCGTCAGATGGAGTCCCCCCTTCTCCATCTGGCCCGACCCCCAGGGCTAAAAACAGCACCCATCCTGGAAAAAGAGCACCCAGTTCGGAGGCTGCGATCGATCACTCCAAGCCTGTTGGGGGCGGGGGCGGCGGCCACAAGCAGGCACAGGCGGCCGGGGACAGGGAGGGCTGGCGAGCGGCACAGCGTCACTCCCACTTTTGCACCGACCACAGTATCCCCTCCGTCCTCTGCCACTTCCTTCCCTACCAGCTCTCCAAACCAAGCGTACGATTCCCCGTCCTCAGGTTTTCCTCCCTGTAGGCCGCCGTTCAAGCCCAAAATAACTAACCCACGATGGGGAGGATTCGGGAAGGGTTCAACGGGAGAAAAGGGCCCAAAGACGAGGCCACGTCCGTCACACACACACCCCCACAGCCGCGTCAGCCGTAAACACGCAGCAGATGCCTCGTCACACTCACACCCACGTGTAAGACCGGAGCTCGCGCTCGCCCAGAGAGGGTGCCAGCGCTCCCGCGGGGACGCCCAGGAGCAGCCCGCACCCGGCACGGCCCACGGTAGGGGCTCCCGTCTGCGGAGCCGGCGTGGGGAGCTCCGATCCGCCGCTGCTCGCAGTTACGTCAAAAGAGAGACACGAGAGCACGAGGACCGCAAAACAGGACGTGGACCAAGATACCGCCAGCAGAAACGCCAAGTGGGCCTCTGAGCCTTGCAAACGTTCCTCTCCTTTGCCCCGGCAAAACTGCGCTGAGACGCATCCGAACTGAGGAAACCCCCAGGAACGTAAACGAGACCCGGGGCCCCGTACGCTGACCCGAGCGCAGCCCTTCAGACGGGGCGGCGGCTGCACGCGCCTGGGCACCGCCCGATCACCCAGCGGCCCCAGGGGCAGTCGTGACCGGGTCCCACCGCTGCGGCGGCACCCACGCCACACCATCCACACACGCGGTCCGTCTGCTGCAGCGTAAGCGTGGGGACCCCGGGGGGGGAGGGCGGTCACGAGGAGAAGCAAACACACTGGCTGCGCTTCATCCTGAGGCTGGATGGTTCTCGTGCCTCTGACTTTAGCGTCTAAAACAGCTCATAACCACCTTTAAAAGACGACCGCGGAAACCGGGTCCGCAGCTGAGCTACTTCTGCAAGACGGAGATCTCTGCGCTTCCCCGTATTTCCTAAGTTTTCCACCGACGGAGGGAGCCACGAGGGAAAAAAGACTGGCTCGCGGTCGACCAAGACCAGGGCTCCTGTCTGCCTAGAAACCTCTGCAAGAGACGGAGACAGGCCGAGAAAGAACACGGACCCGGGAAATCACCAAACGGGTGTCTAGTAACAACAAAGAAAAGAAGGAAAAAGAACCGATCCAGAAGAGAAAACTTGATAAATGGAGTCTAGGTGCCCCGGTGACTCAGTCGGTTAAGCGTCTGACTCTTGATTTCAGCTCAGACCATGATCTAACGGCTCATGAGTTCAAGCCTCACATCGGGCTCAGCACTGACTGCAGAGCCTGCTTGGGATTCTCTCTCTCTGCCCCTCCCATCCTCTCTCTCCAAATAAACAAACATTAATAAATAAACGGAGTCCAGATGACTCAGAGGTGAGGAAGAAGTGTTAGAAAAAAACTGACACAGGATCTTAAAACGGCATGCACGCAGCCCCTTGGGAAGGTGGGGGGAGGATCATAGGAGTCCAAGCACCGGCCCGTGACCGCCCCACACGGCCCCCAGGGGGCGCTGTGGCCAAGCGCCCCCACAGGCCAAAGAAAAAGCCCCGGGAACCAGGCTGACCCGGTGCGGCAGGAAAGGGGTGCCCCACAGCCTGGGAGCAGGCTTCACCAAGGTCCGCACCCTCGACCTGCAGGCGGGAGAGCCAAAAGTCACTTCCCAGAGTGAGAAGGGCAGGAAAAGTGGAAGGGACAGACGCAGTATGGCCCCGGCCCCTCGCCTCCGACAAGGCACCCGCAGGACCAGGGAGAGAAACCCACTTGGCGACACTGGCCCTCGTGCATGGCGTGGGGCCAGCGTTCTGTGACCGGGAGGGAGAACGGCCGGGCCCCAGGTCTCAGGCCCCTCCGCACCTTCCCCCAGACCCATGGCCCTGGGCCACGTCCCGGGGCCTGAAATGGAGAGCCACGAGTCCGTCAACCGTGTGGCGCTGGAGTGGCTCCAGCACCGGGATGGAGCCCCTCGGCCAGAGCCAGGCTCACAGGCCCGAACCTGCCCGTGCCAGGCCCCCCCTCACGCAGGGTGGCGGATGGGCTGGCCTCACACTCCTCCCACACCGCAGCAGGAGTGCTGGAAAGAGGTGCCTCGTGGCAGTCAGGGCGGGGGGGCATTCTTCAGTGTGGTCCCCCCCGCAGTGTCTTGCAGGCATTAGCATCTGGGGTTCCTAGGACAGTGCCGCCCGAATCTGAGGACACACCTACCATTCTTTCCACACACGTCCGAGCCTCACAACCCCGGGAGATGCTTAGGAGAAAGACGCCATCACGCCCTCTGGCAGGGGAGGCAGGGGACAAGCCAGCTCAGAAAGCAGCGCACAGCACGGCGGACACCATGGCCAGCGAGTCCAGTCCTGCGTTGGACTCTGGCCACCTGCCACGGGCAGCTGGCAGCCTGAGCGGCCTGTCAGGCTGTGCAGCACTGCTTGGCGAGGCCCAGGGAGGCCATAGGAGAACATCCTAGCTCTTGGCGACCGTCTGGCTCGGGACCACCCCACAAGTGGGGGCCAGGTCTGGATCCCCTGCCCCGGCTCTGAGCCGCTCACCCTCAGCAGCCTGACCCTTTCTGACGCCAAGTAGGAGCTCGGTCAGTACTCACCATAGGCTGCCCGGGGTCTGAAAACTTCACTTTAATATCCTGCAGGTGCTTCAAGATCGGCTCGTCGTACTCCTAATCATAAACAGAGCAGAAACAACTTTCTAGCAGGCCTTTTCAAAGCAGCAACACGCGTGGTCTTTGAGCCACTGCTGCTCATAGCCCCAGGCGCTGGACCCACAGCCCTGCCGGGCTCTGTGCTCGTCAAGCAGGAACTCCCAGGAAGCCACCCAATCTGTTCACCGACCATGGGTCTCGGTGACAGCAATGAGGGGCAGCCTCTCTCTGGCACGGAGTGCTGGGAACCATCGACGCCAGGGAGGAAGGACAAGGGCCCAACTGCTTTCACACTCTGCCAGCTGCCGCCACGTACGGGTGTCGACCAAGACTGCTGGTCTGCACGTCTCCGAAGAGAGAACCAGAAGAAGCCCCTGGGTCAGCCCACTGACTTTGCTGGCCAACTTCCTGGCCTCCTGGCCTCACAGCTCCCCACTCGTTCACTCACAGTAAGACGGGGAAGGGGCTGGAGTCTGGGAACGGCACTCTGGGCTGAGGCGGCAGGCCATCGCGGAGGGGAGAAGGCTGGTACTCCAGGTCTCGGCTCAGCCCCAGAGCTGTAGGCCTTCCCGGCAGCACCGCAGTGGAGGCGGGGGTGGGGGGGTGGGGGGCGTTGCAGCAGTGACACCCTCCGCCCCCCTCCGCTGGTCACAGAAAGGGCCTTTCCGCCCACCACGACCAACCACTAAACGCTCAGATGGTTCACAAGTGAGCAGCTTTTAGACGAAGAGCTCTCTGCGACGTGGACATCTGCTCACCTGGACTAATTCACTCAGCATATCTACGTTTCTAAAGATGGTGAACCAGAACTCTGGGATTCCTTTGGGGTTTGGCTCCTCTGCTGTCGCGACTTCCTTTTCCGCGATGACTACTTTACTTTTCACGTCTCCCTAAAAAAGCAAAGATGCGACAGAGAGCAATTACCGCAAAGCAACAAAGTTAAAAAGAATTCAACGGCTTAGTGCACGATGGAAGTTTCAGAACCCTGCACAAACTTCTCTCAGAAGCTGTTCTTGGAACCCGCGTCCCCAAGACCACTGAGCAGGTCACACTTTTAAACGTTTCTAAGGAACAAAACATTCAAGGCATTCCATCGGATGGATTTCCATGATACAATTTTACAGCATGGCACAGCACCAGCAAATTCAGGAAAGGCTGTCCAGCACCAGCTCTAGGAGACGTCCGTCTTGGGACAACCACCCACCACCGGAGAGAGACCCCATCCCCTCAGCAACAAGAAACAGCCAAGCAGTGTCTACCCCAAACGATAAGGACGTGACTATTAACATCGGGACAGAAACTCCACGCAAACATCAGGGAGGTGACCGGACAGGCTACGTGCAACCCGGGGGGTGGCGGGGGTGGGGGTGGGGGGAGGCTTTTCTAACATCAAAGCCCAGGAGAGGGCGGGCCCAGGAGAGGGCGGGCCCAGGGAGGTCAAGGACAACACCAAACGGAGCCACTGGAAAGTGCAAACGTCTCCTCACACGGGATTCTCGCGTGAAACGCTCGCGAGGGGCTTTTTAAATTTACAGAAGATTTTCCTTGAGCAATAAGGAAGCGATTGACAACTATACTCATCTGTAGCCATTGCTTCAACCAGGCCGGGTTCTAAGGCTATTGAGACTATCACACGCTTCAAAACAATTCCCTGAGAACTAATACTGGAGGATAGAAGACACTGGTCTCCCAAACAAAATCAGGCGGAACTTCCGGTCGCACTGGAATGGGACCAATCCTGGAAGGCTGTCCGCAGATCTAAACGCCCCGGGGCACACTGCGACTGCTCCGGGGTCGCTGCTGGGCCCCGAGCAGGGCGGCACAGACATCCACCACACCCTCCTCACAACCCTGACCTCGTAGTGACCGCTGACGCGGGTGTCCCCTCCTCTCATGGGACTGTGCCTTTCTCTTGACCGAGACTTTGCTGATGTTTTGAGTCCTGTCCATCCGACCCCACGGCTCAGTGCACTGCTGCACCGAGCGGCTTCCACGACCAGACGGAGAAGGGAGACGTGTCTGGTTCGCAGTTTTAACTGCTGCCAGCCCTGCTGGCCGCCCGGTGCTCCCCGCCACAGAGACATCCAAACAGCCAACCTAAGAGTGAATTCGCACCTACTGGGAGGAGCTCCTTCCTTGGTGATGTTACACCGAGGACTGAAACCTGTTCCAAGAGGTTGCTTATTTCTAACTGCACTGAAACAACAGAACACAAGTTGCAGTCGTTAAAAAAATACTCACGGCCAGCTTATCCTCCTCTTCGTTCTCACTGTGCCACTCTGATTCCGCGTCTGTTGGTTCAACATCACCAGTGATGAACTCCCTTCTCTTTAAGTAAAAGTGAGACCTTCTTAGAGCTATAGTAAGTTATCCAGGAACTCAAGAGTTAAGTTTGCAAATAACATCTGTGAAAAACCGAATGCTTTTATAACTTAAGATTCTAGGGGAGCCTAGGCGGGGGGTGGGGAGGGAGGGTGGCTCAGTTGGTTGAGTGGAGTCCGGCTCTTGGTTTGGGCTCAGGTCACGATCTCATGGTTTGTGGGTTCGAGCCCCACATTAGGCTCTGTGTTGTCAGCGAGGAAGCCTGCTTGGGATTCTCTCTCTTCCTCCTCTGCCTCTCTGCCCCTTTCCTGCTGTCTCTCTCTCTCTCTCTCTCTCAAAATAAATAAACATAAAAAAAAACAAAACAAAACAAGATTCTGAGGTTTAGGGCTTAAAGAGGAACATTCAAGGATTCATCACTAGGTACACGTGGATGTTTTACTTCAACTTAGATTTGAAATCCGTGAGTGAAATGTCCGCGCAAGCCGCCCACCTTGTCAAAGAGAGGCTGGTACAGTGCGGCATACTTCCTCTCCAGGTCATGCACCTCCTCGTAGAACTTGGCCTCTATGTGAGCACACTTCACCTGCAGCTGTTTCAACGCATTGATTCTTCTCTTCACCGCTTTGGGTAAACTGACACGAGATAAAAAGTAAAACATCCTTATGGCTGCAAAAGAAGGCAGAATGCTTTTCAATTTTCTTAAGATAAACGTAGCTTACCACAGAATTAACATCCTTACTACAGAAAAGGGCTCCTAAACACCGTTAAAAGGACAAACATCCCCACGGCAAAGAAAGGTGGAGGGGTGGGCAGAAGCGGACAACTAATCAACAAAGAAAAAATACAAATAATCAAACGTGGAAGAAAGGTTCAATCCCACGAAATATCTGGAAGAACATTGATTTACAAGAACCGCTGCCTTTTCCTTACCTAATTATCCATCAAAAACAAAAACAAAAACAAAACAAACGACTCCTGGGTTTGAGAAGCCTGAAAGGCAAACCAGAACCTGAATGTTACGGAATGTTCCTTGGATCCAGTAACTCTATTTGCAAAAATTTACCCTAAGGAAATAACCAAATATTTATGTGCTGATAGGTCCACTGAGACATTATTTGTCAAAGTTAAAAATAATGAAAATAAGGACAAGCTGAGCAGGGCTAAAACACAGCGTGTCCACAATCACATTTTCACACAATATTCAGCACCAAGAGAAGCGTTCACACTCACACACCGAGGGAGATACCAGACATGACACGGACAAATGGGGCCTGTTCCCTTCCAGAGTCAGGTAACTTTGAGCTTCTTTGCCTCCTGACACTTTTCTATACTCTAAAAATATTTGTTTGTATGCATTACTTTTATAAACAGATTAAAAAAAAAAAAAACCAACAAAACCCTTTCAACCCATCAGAACGAAGTTTAACCTGAAGCTCTCGGTCCCCATCTGGAACAAAGAGCAGGTCTCTGGGCCTCATCCCAGACCCACACGGCCCCCTGGACAGCGTCCACCTGGGCTGGGCCCTCAAGGCGGGGCTGGCACTAGCCTGGACACCACAGCCTTCCTCCAGAAAGGCACAGAAGGAACTAACCTTCCTTCAACAACAGTCCCAGCTGCTCCTATGCACAGCACTGTTTAGAAAGTACCAGAACAGCCTTATATCACAAAGGACCCCGGCCACCTCAAGGTAAAGGTCCTTTAGCAAGCCTCATAAATCCAGTCCCCCTTCTAGGACCTTCTGCTGGCAGGACAGCAAAGAGGAGGCACAGTGAGGACGTAATGAAACAGCACATACATAAACACCTGTATTTCTTTTGTGCATTTTAAAAAATGCACAATGTTTTTATATAAAAACATCTTTAAAATTTTGTTTTTAATTTTGTATTTGAGAGAGAGACCGAGAACGAGCAGGGGAGGGGCAGAGAGACAGAGGCGGAAGCGGAAGAAGGCTCCAGGCTCCGAGCTGTCAGCACAGAGCCTGATGTGGGGCTCAAACTCACAAACCGCGAGATCGTGACCTGAGCCAAAGTCAGACGCTCAACCGACTGAGCCACCCAGGCGCCCCTCTTCTGCATTAATCACACAATTACAACTATTTTTAGCTTTCCAAATCCTCCTAATGGAGTAAAAATAACAAAAGATTCTAAGCAAACTGGACCCTGACAACCTACATCCACTTGTCCTCCAACCGGTTACATTAACTCCAGAGTCTCCCCCGCAGGCACTGTCCGTGCAGTGCGGCCAACGTGGAAATAACTGCATTCCACGGAACCCTGTTCCTCCCCCGGCATTTCCTCCCCGTGAGCGCCAGCCCACTCGCCCAGAGTCTAGCCAGAAAGCTAGAGACCGTCAGCGCCCTCAAGTCTCCTTCTCCCAGGCAGTGTCACTACGTCCATCTGCGGGCAGCGGGGAGAGACCGCGCCCCGCCCTGAGCCTGGCCCGTGGGCCCAGGTGGCCCCCCAGCCCCCGAGCCGCACCACCCCCTACAGGCCTGCGTTTCTAGCACACGCTGAGCCCAGGCGCTCCTCTCTGGAAGCCGGAGCCCGGCTCCCAGCCCCCAAAGTCTGCTCGATGGGAAAGACGTTTACTCCCAGTGTAAGGAACCAGGAAATCGGTCTTTTTCCCTTTCTTGAAGTTGCACCAGGGGCCCACGCACAGCATACTCACGTCTCAATGTAACTGGAAGGAGTGTGGGAGACATTGTCAAGCCGTTCCTGTAGAGCTGCCAAAACTTGAGGGTTCTGCATCACCTGGTCGGTGAGCTCTTCTAGTAAGAGGTAAAAACAAGGCCAAAAAATTGAGAATATGCCCACCACAGAAGAGCCAAGAGTTAAAACTCATCAGCACGCACCTACTTAGCTTTGTTTATTTAATTTCTAATTTTTTTTTTAAATAGATTTTTACTTATTGAGAGACAGGGAGACACAGGGCATGAGAGGGGGAGGGGCAGAGACCGGGGGAGACACAGAATCCGAAGCAGCTCCAGGCTCCGAGCTGTCAGCACAGAGCCCGACGCGGGTCTCGAACCCACAGACCGCGAGACCACGACCCGAGCCGAAGTCGGACGCCCAACCGACTGAGCCACCCAGGCGCCCCCACGTTTATTTAATTTCTAAATGTAGCAAGTAGCTGAAGTACATGTTTTGAAAATACTCACTATGTATTTTAAAGGCGTTGGATAGCCTCTGTTAACTACCTGAGTGGTTAGAAATCCACTGAAAGGTACCTGGAGATTTCTGGTACTCACTTTAGCTGTCTAAGCCCCAGATCTCCCAAAAGAGGACAGAGTCATTTCCCAACGGAGGAATGCCTATCTCCTGCCGCCCCGCCATCCTGAGGGGACCCAGAGGCCAAGGACAAGGATGAGGCAACTGTCCCTCAGAGAAAACCAGCGTGCACCTGCAGTCTGGCTCACAGCCCCGGCAGGCTCCTGGAGCGTCCAGACGTCCAAGCGTTGCGGGTCCCCACCTTCACCTACGCTGCCCTGCCCAGACCCACCCCCAGCACATAGCAATCCCTGCCCGTCCTCCTAAAACTCACCGGCCTCGTCTACCACACTGCCCTTTTGGCTCACACAACATTTGTACTATTTCCCAACAAAGAAGCAAGACACTGAGGAGGAAGGAAGTGTCTCTGGCTCAACTGTAACCACAGAGTGGGCACATCATCTGGCCCCCGGTGCAGACTCTCAGCATCTGCTGAGCCAATGCCCTCTTACTGACACTCTACAGGAACCTACGTAGCACACTCACCTGACTCCAAAGGTAGTCTATACCTGGGAGCTCTCTCTGCTCCCTCACTCTTTTTTTTTTAAGATTTTCAAGTGACCTCTACACCTAACACAGGGCTCGATCTCACAACCCCGAGGTCAAGCGTCGCAAGCTCCACCCACTGAGCCAGCCAGGTGCCCCTCTTTTTGTAAGCAAGTGATGTGGGCAAGCAAAGGACACTAAAGTAGGCAACTGGATTTCAACATTTT
This sequence comes from Herpailurus yagouaroundi, assembly GCF_014898765.1. Classification (NCBI taxonomy): domain Eukaryota; kingdom Metazoa; phylum Chordata; class Mammalia; order Carnivora; family Felidae; genus Herpailurus; species Herpailurus yagouaroundi. The sequence continues at coordinate 7,195,801 of NW_024412786.1, read as the reverse complement.
AATTACAAAGAACTGCCACCATGAAATAGTGTGTATGTGTATTTAATCTATGTAACTGTGTAATGTAACACTGTATACGTGTACAATGCATAAATGCTACGTGCATATACACAAACACACGTGTCCTCTAGCTCTGGCCACTGAAAGGCCTAGAAACAATGACAGTTAGCATCTATGTTCTGGTTTTTTTTTTAATGTTCATATTTATTTATTTTTGAGAGAAAAAGCACAAGCAAGGGAGGGGCAGAGAGAGAGAGAGAGAGAGAGAGAGAGAGAGAATCCGAAGCAGGCTCCTGGCTCCAAGCTGTCAGCACAGAGCCCGATGCGGGGCCCAAACGCACGAACCGGGAGATCACGACCCGAGCCAACGTCAGGTGATTACCTGACCAGGCCTCTCTGGTGCCCGAGTTCTGGTTTTAAAATGTATCTCCCTACCAAAACAGGGCCCCTGGGACAGATGGTAGATTCCAGCTCTGGAGCAAGGGAAGTACAAGGAAACACGGACCATCACCTAGCGCACAAGCTGATGGGGACATAACAGAAGGCCACAGAAGCCAGCTTGAAAGGAACTCCACTGGCAATGTGGGACAACGTACATACCAGAAAGAATGATGGCAACTGGTAAGACACTGGAACAGAAATCGAGGAGCCTACAGTAACACTAAAATGGGGGTTGGGAGAGTAGGGAAGGAAAGCCGGTCTTCTTTCTTCCTAGTGTTTATTTCCAAAGAGAGAGAGCGAACGAGCCAGGGAGGAGCAGAGCAAGAGGGAGAGAGAGAATCCCAAGCAGGCTCCTGCTATCAGTGCAGAGCCCGGTGTGGGGCTTGATCTCACAAACTGCGAGATCACAACCTGAGCTGAGATCAAGGCAGTCGTTTAACCGCCTGAGCCACCAGGCGCCCCGACTGTCTTTGACAGATGTAATACACAGCAGGACCGTCTTAGAGAAACGCCTTGCTGCAACCACCAATGTCAATCCTGATTAAAGGATCACGACCACAACTCATGGAAAATAGGGTGCCCGCAGGATAAGCGACAGGTCACTCACTGACCGGACCCTCCCAACGGGGAAAGCTGCCAGGCGCTGACGTAACCAAGTCCTCAATCTCAGCACTGACCCCGGGCGCAGCCCCAGTGCCCCTCCCACACCATGTCCCCGGTGTGGCAGTCTGAGTGTGACGGGGAGGAAACCGCCTGACCCACCCAGAGTGTGGACGTTCTACACGACAGCCGGGGCACGCAGCCCACTGATGTGTCATCACGTGGAGGGCGGTTCTAGAACGAAGGAGACGGAACTGAATTGGAGACGTGACCCCTGGCCAGTCTCGGACTTGGGTGCGGGCGGCAGCTGGAACAGAGCTGCTGAGAAGCCCAGGGAAACAGGAACGCGACTGTGCTATCGGCTGGTGGTGCCCTGTCAACCCCGCATTTCTCCATTGTGGCAATGGCACCGTGGTGATGATTGTGCATCCTGCTTTGCAGGAAATTTACGTGGAACTGTTTTCGGAGAAAAGAGTCAGGTGGTCCACAACTTGCTTTCAAACAGTTCAAGGGTAAAAAGTACAGATACAGAAATTTTAAAATGGAGGAGAAATCCCATCTGTGAATTTACAGACCGAATGACATGATGGAGTCTGGGGTTTGCTCCAGAATAACCAGGGAAAAGAAGAGAGGACACAGATGGGAAGACCAGTCCTCAGCTGAGGCACAGAGATGCACTGTGCAAGTCACCGCACTTCTGGAAAGCCTGAAGTTCTGACTGTAAGTTTGAAATGAAGTCCCGATTTTCAGGGCGCCTGCTGGCTCAGTCAGTTAAGCATCCGACTCCCGATTTCCGCTCCGGTCATGATCTCACAGTCTGTGAGTTCCAGCCCCACATCGGACTCTGCACTGACAGCTCAGAGCCTGCTTAAGCTTCTGTCTCCCTCTCTCTCTGCCCCTCCCCTGCTCACTCTCTTTCTCTCTCTCAGAATAAATAAACTTAAAAAA
>NW_024412786.1:7173018-7188812 GCF_014898765.1 Herpailurus yagouaroundi | reverse complement strand
GTCGACGTCTTATTCTCAGGCACTAGAGCAAAGCCCGAGCCCCTCAGTCACAATGCTTCAAACAAAACAGCAACTGAACACTTTGTACTGAAGAAAAATAGCCGGAATTTATGATCTACAAGCGTTTTGTATTGAACTCAACTGCGTTTTCTTAAGTGATTTTGCTTTTGCAGATGCAAAGCAGAAGGAAGAGAATTCAACAGGTGCGGCGGGGGCTGGCCACAACGGCCCTCCGCCTCACAGCCCCCACGTCAGTGACTTTTAAAGACCTTTCCTGGTCCCCGCGACCTTCTGTGGAGTCCAGTCACCCCACACAAATGTGAATCCCTGCCCTTCCTAGCCACCCACTGCGACCCTGCTTCCCAGCCCCGCCCCCCTGCAGCTCGCTACCGCAGCCGGCGCGGGGCCCCGAGCTTCCGTTCCGCGAGCGCAGACCTCGGGACAGGGGAGTCTGCAAAGTGACAGCTGATGCCAGACCCTAAGAGCTGAGGCGCCCGCCTAGCAGGTGCCAGCCGTGGAGTCCTGACGGCTCTCCCTACAACACGCCTTCGCTAACGTCTGTCCGAATGCGGTCGTCTGTGTGGCTGCCGGGGGGCCCCCGTTGTTTATTTCCACGCCAACAGCAGGATTTCTGGGTTGAACAGTACGAACGGACGCCCGCACCTCCTGCCAACCTCACTCCCCGCAGGCACCCACCGCAGCGTGGCTCCACCGTGTGGCGGTGTCTCCGCTAGCACCCCGGAGGCCACACGCGTGCTGAGTGCCGGGAGGGGCCTGCTCTCCAGAAGCAGCGGCACCGCCAGCCCAGCGGACGGGCTCCAGCCCTGACCCCGAGTCGGTAGCTGCCCATCAAACCACACACCTGGTGCCAACACCTCGTGTAGTGGCGAGGGCCCCACGGCGACAGGCACTTCCCTACAGTTTACGCCCGACACCAACTCTGCCAGGGAGCGAACACCCCCGGCGGGTAGGGGACGACACTGAGGCTGGGAAGGCGAACCGCCTGACCGAGGTCCCCCAGCTGGGACGATGAGGACTCGGGGGTCTGTCAACCTAAAAGAAAGGAGACAATCCGAGGCAAGTTCCAAAACCAGAAAGAGAGCCTCCTGGGGAAAAGCAGAGGAACCGCAATTCGAGAGCTAGGGGCGAGTCCACCGGAGGTCTAGGGTGCCCGCTTTTACGGGCAGAGGACAAAGAGGAAAAGCGAGTCGGGAGCCATGCAGCAAGCTGGACGGCTCAAAGACGGGGAGAGATTCCTGGTGGACACTCACTGGGGGGAGACGACTTCCACGTTCTGGAAATCAAGCGTTTACAGGAAGTCAGCCTGACGGTCCTCGGGTCCGCTTTGCTGAGGGCGCACGTGTGAGACTCCCCACCTGACACCTTCGCTCCCATCGAAGGACACAATCCTGCCGGGCGTCCCTGTGATCGGCCTCTGCCACAGAAGGCAGCGCCGGTCAACTGGTCTGTACGGGGTCTTGTTCAGAGCTGTCCTTAGCTGTGAGCGGACGGAGCCCGTCAGAACCCAGGAAGACCGTCCCCAGATGTTTGTCCTCACGGGAGGGACGCATCCAGAGGGCGTCAGGCCACATGTGAACAAAAAAGTCACGAAATGGGGGATCTCGGCCATGTTCCTCCCAGTGGAGCTTCAGGCTAAGTCTTGGGAAGGAAGAGAACTCTAGTTTGTACACACGTCTAGGAGGAAGGCCCCTTCCTGACACGAGGCAGCACAAACTTCAGCGAGAGGGTTAAACCCAGGGCCCAAAGTCCAATTATGGCTACTGGCTGGAAAAACTCCTCAGCCAGTTTCCCTCGCTGCCCGTGATTTAGGAAGCTGAAAACGTCCTAGGTCTCTAGGGCCTGGCTTATTCCAGTTCACAGTTTGGTATTACGTTTCATTATTATTTTTTTTTATTAAAAAAAAAAAAAAAAATTTTTTTAATGTTTATTTTTGAGACAGATAGAGAGACAGAGCATGAACAGGGGAGGGCCAGAGAGAGAGAGGGAGACACAGAATCTGAAATAGGCTCCAGGCTCTGAGCTGTCAGCACAGAGCCCGACGCGGGGTTCGAACTCACGGACCATGAGATCATGACCTGAGCCGAAGTCAGACGCTTAACCGACTGAGCCACCCAGGCGCCCCCCATAAAAACTTTTTAATGTTTATTTATTTTTGAGAGAGGGAGAGACAGAGCATGAATGGGGGAAGATCAGAGAGAGAGGGAGACACAGACCCGAAGCAGGCTCCAGGCTCCGAGCTGTCAGCACAGAGCCCGACGCGGGGCTCGAACTCACGGACCGCGAGATCGTGACCTGAGCCGAAGTCGGACGCTTAACCGACTGAGCCACCCGGGCGCCCCTACATTTCATTATTTTTAGTTCTTCAGGTATTCCCCCCATTTGTTTACATACAAACAGCATTCTTCCCCAGACAGGGCACCGGTTCCTCCCTGCTACTACGGGAGACGGCTCAGGACTACCTTCTGCGACTGTCTGTCTGGGTCCGCTGATGTTCAGAAGCACTCAAAGGAGCAGTAAAGGTAGAACCACAGATTCGGAGTTGCCTTTGTAAGCTCTGCTACTCCCACCCGAGGGAAAGGCTCAGGCAAAGGCATATCCAAATCCCTCTCTATCCACTGTTGGGCTATTCGTGGGCAACCACCCGAAACCGTATCCGTCCCTGTTATCATGTGCTCTTTCAAGACAGTAGGGGAGAGAGAGGGGGAGAGAGAGAGAGAGAGAGAGAAAAGACAGGAGAAAGAACCCAGATTGGATATGGGAGTGGCGGGCGGAAGGGTGTTCCCGCCTTCGGCATCAGGAACGGGGGCAATTAACACCACAGCATCCTTTCCAGGAGGAGTGTGGAACATGTTTCTGCCACACAGAAAAACATAACTAGTGTTTTCTCAAGACAGGGCCTCAGTGGACCCTTTTGCTAGATTAGTTTTTTTCCCCAGAATGAGAGAGACCTCGTGACTAAAAACATACTCACTCACACTAACAGGTGACAACTGGTTAGCACCGCGGAGACGGTTATAGGAATGTCTTAAGCTTCAATATACGTGGGTTACCAGGTGAGCATGACGGCTGCAGGGGAGGTTGTGACGGAGGTCTGGGGATCTCCCGGGGAGAAGGCATGCTGAATGAAGTTCCCACCAAAAGGAGACCAGTCAGCTTCCCATTCCCAGTGCCCTTATCATTTTCGCCACCCCACCAGACACACTGATAGAGAAGACCTTGGAGTCTTCTAGATTCCAGCGGGGAATGTACTCCCAGTCTTCTGGGTCTCGCACCACTGTATAGTTACAAGTCTACTGGGAGGCGGCCTCAAGTTTTGCCAGTCCCATTACTGTTTGTGAAATAGAGAAAAGACCTTGGGTAAACGCACGGACTTGAGTGAAGGGTATCCCTTTATGGGTGAGGAGCACCAAACGGAATGCTTAACGGCTGGTGCCAATTTGCCAGAAGGGAGAATACGTACAGCCCCAAAAGTACCAGAAGAAAACCCCGTATCTGCTAGAAAGCTCTTGCCATCCTTCTAAGGAAAATGGCCAGACCACCCATTCAGGTTTATCACCAGTGTTAACTCCGGTGCAAATCCAACCATCAGAGGGTTGGTGGGAACAAAGAGTTTTTGTAAGGTGAGAAATATTATGGCGGCCAACAGATTTTGGACATAAGAGCCAAAGAGGCAAAGGAGGGGGCGGCGAGTAGGCCGGCGAAAGGACAACTACAACTTGAAGCAGGATTCGGTTGCTCAATGATACCGAATACCGTCAAAGGGGAGGCTCCATAGGCCGGGCCCGAGCGTCTGGGGTAGGTGGTCTTCTTCCAGTGTCATGTGCTTCAGTCCTCAAAAATGTTTAGCTTTAAGTCACCAGATGGGGTGCAGGTCCACTTACGCTCTTGTAGACGGCACGTGTGACCCCGGGAGTCTGTCTCCTGGAACCTGGTGGCACAGGGGTTCGTCAGTACCCCCTGGCAGGCGCCCTTCCAATGAGGCCGGAGTGAATCTTTACGGAGACGCTGTTTCTAGCAGATGGACTCGCCTGGCTGTACAATGTGACGTCTTTTGTCTCTAGGGAGCTTGCTGTGGAAAGATCGTCCACACCACAAACACGACGATTCTCGGTGGATTTAATTAGACCCTTACGAAACTAACATATGTGCCCTTTCTTTAGCTGTGGGTCAAAGGAAGCAGCAGCTAAATACATGGTCTGTCCTGTGATTATTTCAAAAGGTGAGAGTTTATGAATACTGGACGGAGCAGATCTGAGATTTAGAAGACCCGGGAGCAGTACTTTGGGCCAAGGTATTTGGAGGCTTCAACTAAGGTAGCAACCTGGATCGTTATTCTTCCATACGTTGGACCAGTCCCGAAGTCTGAGGATAAACACAGCGAAAGCGTTGTAGAATTGGCCAGACGGCACAGACTTGTCCAAGTCCTTGCCGAGCGAAGTAGGTCCCCCGGCCACCACGGTGCTCCCCAAGCGGGAACAATGTTTGGCAGAAGGACTTTAGCCACAGAAGAGGCAGTCGTTTTCCCGCGTGGAAATGCTTCAATCCCATGTGAAAAGACTGACTAACTATCGCTAGAGAATGGCTGTGTCCGTGGGGCGGGGCAAACGTGTGAAATCCACCTCCCAGGGCTCGAATGGTCCAGCGGGAAAACTACAACTTCCCGGGGCGGTGCAAACAGGCTTCCCTGGGCTATACTCAGGGTCAGGTGGAAGCAAGACAGCACTTGTTGTGGCCCTGCTGCTGTCTCCTACCAATACTGATCCACAGAAGTTACCGTTTCTCAGGGAACCAATGGCTTAACTCAGGTACAGGGGGCAAAAAGGAACACTTCAGACTTTCTAGCAGGATCGGCTTATTAACGGGTCCAAACCAGAGTCCCTTTTCTTTGTGGTGCCAGCAGCCTTTAGATTTCCAACCCTGCTCTTCCCTTTCGGAGGCCGGCTGTCGTACTTCCTGCCTCACACCTGAGGTCCCCGCTGGGGGGTCGTCTTCTGTGCCACGACAGAGGTTTGGTCAGCGGAGCTCATGAGGGTGGCATTTCTCACAGGGGTATCGGTGAGGCAGATTCCTTTGGCTTCCAGGGGATCAGACCTGCGACACGTAGCAACAGCCAGAGCCGCTGGTGGCATTACGGCGGCCAACAGATTTTAGACAGAAGAGCCATTCTTGTTTTTAATTTTACATCCCAGTTAGTCAGCATCTAGTGCAATAATGATTTCAGGAGTAAAATCCAGCGATTCATCCCCTACGTATAACACTCAGTGCTCATCCCAGCAAGTATCGTCCTTAATGCCCCTTGCCCATTTGGCCCATCCCCCAACCACAACCCCTCCAGCAACCCTCAGTATGTTCTCTATACTAAGAGTCTCTTTTGTTTTGTCCCTTTGTATTTTTTTTAATCTTTTTTTTTTTTTTTAAATTCCTGGGAAGCTTTGAGGGGGTGGGAGAAGTAGGGGCAAAGGCGGAGATAGTTGGGGACAGGAGCAGCCACTGTGGCTCTCTTGCTTTCTCCATGTGCTCAGTGTCCCCAGACAATATCCCACTGGGCACTGGGGCCTTCCTTCTCCTCCCTGAAGCCCTCTCCAACTCCTGAAAGGGCCAGGAAAACAGTGGCTGGGACAGTAGCTCTTTTAAGCAAGACTGAGATTATTAGCAGACTCCCCTGCTATCTCCTACGATATGCAAGGTGGGCATACTGAGTGGTGGTTAAGAACTGCTATACTTTAAGACTGGGCCTGTTTTGTCCCCTTTTAACGTTATTTTTGTTTCCCTTCCCCTATGGTCATCTGTTTTGTACCTTAAATTCCACATATGAGTGAAGTCACAGGACACCTGTCATTCTCGAATTTCACTTACCATAACACCCTTTAGTTCCATCCACATTGTTGCACATGGCAGGATTTCATTCTTTCTGATTGCCGAGTGATAATACTCCATTGTGTGTGTGTGTGTGTGTGTGTGTATATATATATATATATACACACACATATATATACACACACCACATCTTCTTTATCCATTCATCCGTCGATGGACATTTGGGCTCTTTCCATCCTTTGGCTATTGTCGGTAGCGTGGCTATAAACACTGGGGTGCATGTGCCCCTTAGAAAGAGCACACCTGTATCCCGTGGATAAATGCCTAGTAGTGCAATTGCTGGGTCGTAGGGTAGTTCTGTTTCTAGTTTTTTGAGGAATCTCCACAGTTTTCCAGAGTGGCTGCACCAGTTTGCATTCCCACCAACAATGCAAACGAGATCCTCTTTCTCCACATCCTCGCCAACATCTGTTGTTGCCTGAGTGGTTAGTGTTAGCCATTCTGACAGGTGTGAGGTGGTATCCTGTCATGGTTTTGATTTGTGTTTCCCTGATGATGAGTGATGTGGAGCATTTTTTCACGTATCGGTTGGCCATCTGGAGGTCTTCTTTGGAGAAGTGTCTGTTCATGTCTTTTGCCCATTTCTTTACCGGAATAAGAGCCATTCTTTACCTCCACTGGAAGTGAGGAAGCCCTGTTGTTTCCCTACCATTCCAAGGTCATGGGCCACCCCAAAGGCATGTTGGATGTCAGTATCCATGTTTGCTGTCTTGCTTTCGGCTATAATGCATGCTCCAGTGAAGGCATGTGATTCAGCTTGTTTAGCTCCAGAAGCCAAAGGCAGAGGTGCAGACTTACCAACCTCAAAACTGTTATCACGTGCCCCACACAGAAGTGTCATCACACACCCAGCACAGGATACAGCATGTTCACAGCTTAGGTAAGAGCCATCAGTTAGCCGGGAAAGATCAATGTTTGTCAAAGGGGCTTCCTGGAACACCTCACAAGGGGTCACCAGCTGATCCGTCCAAATCAGAGAGTCACGGGGAATTTCATCAGGGGAGGAGGGAGAAGGGAAAGCAGGGTTGAGATGGTTCCAGTAAGCAAGAGTGACATGGGGGGCGGTTAGTAAGAGGGTCTCACAGGAGGGAAGAGCTCGCTGCAAGGCACTGAGCGTGGTATGAACCCAAGGAAGCCTCAATAGCCCTGAAGCATAAAGAGTGGAGGAAGACGCCGACTCCCTCTGCAGTAGCCTTTAGTATGAATGGTGGCAGCAGAGCTCTGAGGCCGTGGGGACGTCCTCAGGCAGTGGATCGAACTGCTGGCTACAGGAGCCTAGGAGTCTGGGACAACTCCGCATTTCTGGTAAGTAGTCTAAGGGTATCCCCTTCCTTCTCATATACAAAAAGGAAAAAGGGCAGCTGGTAATTTGGGTGTCCAAGTGTAGGTGGACTTACCAGCTTCCTTCAAAATCCTAAAGAAGTCACTTTGGTCATCCCAAACAATGGGATCAGGTTTGGTGTTCTCGAGTGTGGCATAAAGGGGCCATTAAGAAGTCTGGAATCCAGGCGCGCCTGGGTGGCTCAGTTGGTTAAGTGTGTGACTTCAGCTCAGGTCACGACCTCAGGGTTCATGAGTTTGAGCCCCACATTGGGCTCTCTACCGTCAGCTTCAAATCCTTGGTCTCTCCCTCTGTCTCCACCCCACCCCCACTCTCTCTTTCTCAAAAATAATAAACCTTAAACAAGAAAAAAGAAGTCTGGAATCCAATGGCAACCAACAGTGTACGGACCAGAGACAACAGGGTGAAGGGATTAGTGTTTACTGCCTTAACATGCCGGGCCAATCTCCATCCTTGGCCAGAGGAGTTTTTTTATGGGTAAAATAGGGATATTACAAGCACTAGTACAAAGGATAACGAATTCTTATAATCTATGATAAACCTTATACCCTGATAAGGCCTCTTATTTTTTTTTAATGTTTATTTTTGAGAGAGAGAATGCACGAGCAGGGGAGGGACAGAGAGAGAGGGAAATACAGAATTCGAAGTAGGATCCAGGCTCTGAACTGTCAGCACAGAGCCTGACGCAGGCCTCAAACCCACGAACTGCAAGATCATGACCTGAGCCGAAGTCAGATGCTTAACCAACTGAGTTACCCCAGGTGCTCCAGGCCTCTTATTATTTATAGGATGTTGATTTATTCTTGGAAGAAGTTTTGAGAGGTCAATCTGGATTATTAAAGGGAGGAGCATTATGAATTCTGCCTCTGTCTGTTGAGGGCTTTGCCCAAAGAGTGGGGGTGCCAGGGGATGTAGACCAAAGTTTGGTCGTCTTTGGTTTGTAGACTGCAATAAAGAGCCCTGAAATTTTCCTGAGTACTGGATTTGACCTCAAGGAATATTTCCGCTTTGGGAAAGGAACAAAAAAGGCAATGTGTATCTCTGGGAAAGCTCATCCTAGATCAATGTACGGGAGCTAAATCACTGAGAAGAAATGGTTGGTTGTCTTGCAAAGGACCCAGACGAAAGGATACGGGCTAAGAAACAGGAACGTATGGTACTTCATCTGAGAGCCCCGCTGTCGGAACGTATGTATTATCTAAAGAAGGGACACTTTAATTTGGGGTTGAGCACTGACAGGGTGGTTCCTGTGTTAATTGATACAGTGAGAAAATTGGTCCCCAATCTGGAAAGCAGTCTTCCCATCCTATTTAGTCTCCCTCCCACAAGGCTGGGAAATAATCCCCACGTGTCCTCAGAGTCCCATCACTGGGGTGGCTTTGGCCATTGCTCCTCGGGGGGCTGCAACTGTTTGGATTTCAATTTAGAGCAACCCTTTCTCCAGTGGGCAGACTGTCTGCAATGCTAACGTGACCCTGCAGGTCACACCCGCTGTGGAGCCTCCATGCCTGTCCCATACCGGCTGTTTTGATCAACAGTGTTAAGTCCTTCCTTAGTCCCATTTACAAACATGGAGTCAGAGCTCATCTGGGTGGACTCAACATCTATGGGAAGCTTGGAATTTCCTTGACAACAACTTGGAGTCACGGACAGTCACGTAACAGTCATGGACGGATTCAGCTGGCTTCTGGGTGCATGCCTGAATCTGAGTCTAGTCCACAGGCTAGCCCCACAGATGACTTCGTGTAGCCTCGTGGTTATACACTACAAGCTTGGTCATGTGAAAGGGCTGGCGGCTGGTCTAGTTTAAACCCTAGAGACTGTTCAGGGGGTTTCCAACTAGCAGCATTCATCCAGCGCTGGGCTTGACCTTCTCCAAGAGGCATGTCAACTAACGGACAGAGACCACAGCCCAGATTGGTGAATTCCACAAATCTACAAAGATCCTCAGTTACCTTGGGAAAGACCTTAATTATAGCCCTAAGCTCAGCTTTTTATCCATGGGGTACAGGAAATTTGGGGTGGTTTAACAGCATCCTCACAAAGTCAGTTTTGAAAGGAAAGGTTTTAATGGGTTAGGATGGTGAGGTTTCAGTGACAGGAAAGAAAGTTCAGATACAGGGGAAGGGTGATGAGGCAAAGAGGGATGTGTAAGGAGGTGGGGCAGTGGGGGGGGGGGGGGGTGTAGGAGGGAACCTCGGCCAGCACCAAGAAAGAAGCCTCTAACACTTTATTTTTATCCACCTTTAGTTGTTTATTTGCTTCAGTCACTTTGGAAACAATATTTTGTAAAGGTGCAATTTTAGAATTCTGAACACGTTTAGAAACCTTCAGATACCAACGAAAATAACTATCCCACTTGAACTGTTTTAATTTTCTAACTCGGTTGGGAGAAAAACAAGTCTGAAGAGATGAAAGGTGTCCCAGAATGGCCGTCAGGGCTCCAAGTTACCTTTTCTAGCAAGACTGGTCCATATTGTCAACACCGGGTATGAGGAAGGACCATCATCTTTTAAAGAAAAACTGGCCAGGGTTCCTGAAAGGGGGCCACTCTTAGACCATTTAGATGACTGGGATCCCATGATCAGATTAAGAACAAGAGTACGACAAATCCTGAACAAAGTCTGAGAGTTCTACCAAAACAAGGGAGCCTGACATTGGGGAAGACTCACCAAACGGAAAGTTATGGTGACTCCGTAGAAGCAAAGAGCACAAAAGGCTCAAATGTGAGTACCTCGCTCGATCCCAGGAGTCACAGTGCCCCGCAGCTGGCACCTTCAGATCCCACTTCTGACACCATGCAAGGTGAACCTAAAAGAGAGGAGGACAAGCTCAAGACACCAGACACTGAGTGTATTCGGGAATAGCAAAGGAGCTGCAATTTGGGACACGCAGACCGCAGCGAGCTACAGAGGGGTCCACTAAAGGTTTAGGGCAGGCTGCTTTCGTGGGCAGAGTACAAAAGGGGACATTTGAGAGATTCTTGGCAGACACTCATTAGTTACTGAATGAGTTTTGATCTTCTGTAAATCAAGTGTTTGTGGGAAATCAGTCTGTCTTTAAGTCTGATTTTTCTGAGACCGTGTATGTGAGATTCTCCATTTCATTTCCTTTGGTTCTGTCTTAGATTAAAATCTTTGCACGTTTGAAACTGAGACCCTGGTGAACTTTCCCTACCACCACTGACCACTTCACTTCCTGCTGCCATTTCCACCTGCGCAGCTCAAGATCACTGTTGCTGCTGCTGGAAGAGTGGCCAATCAACAGCTAGCTCAGAGTCAGTCAGAACCGGCGGTGCAGCAGCATTCCCGAGAAACACGCAGTCCAGAAATGGGAAAATAAAAACACTCCTCGATGATGCTCACTATGTGGCCCCAGGGCCCTAAACAGCGTCCAGCAAGAGACATAACTGTGGAGTGATTATATGCCTTCTTAAGAACACAGGCCAAAGAGCTTCATACGCCACTCCAAATTAACGGATTCCTGGGATACAATGATCCACTTTATTTTCAATTATGTGAGGCCATGTGCTATTTAATACTATTTTTGGTGACACGATGACAAAGCAGTTATGTTAAACCCGACACAACACTTGTGCATGCACGCGTGCGCGCGCACACACACACACACAGCTAAATCAAAGACAGAATAACAAAAAGATGAGTTTAAACAATGGGAAAGAAACTATTTTGAGAACTAAACAACAATAAAGCCAGAACTCAACATCTAGAACGAAGACACACAATAACCTGGTTCTGAACCCTAATCTCTACTGTCTCCTAGCTGTGTAAGCTCGGTTTCGACACCCACAGCCTAGACAGTGCTGACTGAGAGGCTGTCGAGAGGACAAAATTATGTGCATGTGCAACACCCAGTGTGTGACCCATTAAGGTCTCCCTCGGCATTTACAACTGCAACGTGCTTACAGATCACTCTATTGCTTGATTGGAGACCAACAAATCAAGTTATTCTCAACATTTCCCCCTTCACATAAGGAAAAATAATCTAGAGTTGGTGACATAAACGAACTAGAGTTCCACTTGTCAGTCTTCATTGCCATAAATGATTTACTTTTGTTTAGCAATCCCAACTAGTTAAAATACAAAGTCATGGGATGCCTGCGTGGCTCAGTCGGTTAAGTGTCCGACTTCGGATCAGGTCATGATCTCACAGTTCGTGGGTTCAAGCTCCACATTGGGTTCTATACTGACAGCCTGGAGCCTGCTTCGGATTCCGTGTATCCCACTCTCTGTCCCTTCCCCTGCATGTGCTCTCTCTCCCTCAAAAATAAACTTAAAACAAAAATGCTTATTTAAAAAAAAAAAAATACAAAGTCACAAGGACTACCAAATTTGCAGGTTTGAGAAATATTCATTTGTTTTAAATGTTGGTACACTTAGCTTAACATCAAAATCACGGTCTCAAGCCTCATTTGGAGAACCTTCAACCTCATTGAAGGTTCTCCTAAGTCTATAAGGCAATCATATTAAAATACAAATGGGTCTCCAGGCAAAAGAATATTCTAAAATTTCAAAAGAATACAGCAGTTCAGATCTAGGGCTAAAAACTTTAACTGAGTCGAAGATTCTAAATTTGGATGGGAATGCAAATTTCTATGACTATACAAATAATGGTTTGCTTTTATTTATGTGAGATACCTTACAACCCTATTAATGGATTTTTACCCCAAACAAAAAAATTGTTTTCACGGGGAAAAAATTCTTAGTTTTTGCGGCAAATTATCCACTATAACTAAATTCCTTTTTTTTTTTTTTTTTAATTTTTAACAGGGATGTATTGTTCGGCCCCCTCTCAATTATTCTTTATTTCTCATTAGAATGAGAACTCATAGTATGAAGGAAAGTGGGCTTTTTTTTTTTTTAATGTTTATTTTTAATCACCTATTTTGAGAGAGAGGGTGGAGCAGAGAGACAGGGAGAGAGAGAATTCCAATCAGGCTCCGCGGTGTTGGTGCAGAGACCAACACGAGGCTCAGTCCCAAGAACTGAGACATCATCACTTGGGCTGATATCAAGAGTTGGACACTTAACTGGCTGAGCCACCCAAGCGCCCCAAATTCCTAATTTTAAAACAGTCTATAGCTAGAGTAATCCTATAACTTCAAAGTGGGTCACTTTTGAGAGACAAAGGAGTAAACTGGGGAATACGGTGACCCTTCACATAACCAAAATTTCTATACGTAATCGATCTTTTTTTTTTTTTTTAATTTTTTTTTTCAACGTTTATTTATTTTTGCGACAGAGAGAGACAGAGCATGAACGGGGGAGGGGCAGAGAGAGAGGGAGACACAGAATCGGAAACAGGCTCCAGGCTCCGAGCCATCAGCCCAGAGCCCGACGCGGGGCTCGAACTCACGGACCGCGAGATCGTGACCTGGCTGAAGTCGGACGCTTAACCGACTGCGCCACCCAGGCGCCCCACGTAATCGATCTTAAACCAAGTCAAAGATCCTCAGTGTCTTCCCATGAAATAACTGAATGACGAAAATTAAGGCAAATGTGACCAAATGCTTCTGTCAGACTTCAGAATTTCATTCTAGCCTATAATTCTTATTAATCTCACAGTTCACATAAGCGTGAGGGACGGTGATCCTACCCTGTCAACCTAAGATGGAGTCCAATCAGCCCCAAGGTCCAAGTCCAGGTCCTCCAGAGTACCAGATCATGTTCTGGCTTGAGACTCCATCAGAAAGGACAAAGGAACCATCTAAGAAGGAGTCAGGATACCCCCGCAAGAAATCCCTAGGTCTCCACCCCCTAAGCCCTGGCATAGTCCGGACCTCATTTATGGTGCCCTGATTTTTTTAATCCAGTCTGTCATTACATTCCTCACCATCAGAAGGTAACGGTGTTGGATTCAATATGCAAGCAGGTAAACTGAAAACATGCCTGAAGTAAACAACCAAATTAGCTTCTGTAAGGTTCCCAACTAATAGAAAACATCCTTGTTAACTTAACATACTCTGCACATATGCTTGTAGTCTTAGCCAAAGAGAAAGAAAGAGAAAGAAAGAGAGAGAGAGAGAGAGAGAGAGAGAGAAAGAAAGGTGTGCCCAGGTCCTAAACTCATAAAGGTAGTCTTGAAATTGGGTTCAAACTGATTTCAATCATACATAATGATTGATAATCTAATATATATGTTCTTCCTTTCCCTTTGGGCATTTATAAAAACTTTTATTTTTATTTATTTTTTTAAATTTATTTTTGCCAGAGAAAGAGACAAAGCGTGAGCAGGGAAGGGGCAGAGAGAGACAGAAACACAGAATCTGAAGCAGGCTCCAAGCTGTCAGCATGGAGCCCAACGCCGGGCTCGAACGCGTGAACCACAAGATCATGTCCTGAGCCACCCAGGCATCCCTGTAAAACCTTTTAATTACAAAATCATCTGTATAGGCTTACAGATGAACTAAGATTGGCAAACAGTTAATTACTGCAGCTGTGGGTTAGATATGGGGGTCATTACGTTTGCAGGTGTTTGAGACTTTTTCTTTTCTTTTCTTTTTTTAAGAATGGAGAAACCATGCATGTTTGTCTTTCCACTGAACAAGTTCCAGGAGGGCAGGGACCCGTCTACTTGCTCGATGCGGCAGTCCCCGGAGCCGGCGGCCAAGCAGTCTCCGCTTCACTCACTCACCGCCGTGCCACCTGTGCACGCAGCACGGCATCCGGGACTCGGAGGAGAGTCTGAAGACACAGGAAGTGATGTCTGCTGATGAGATCTAACTGCCACCAGACAAGAGTGGACCATCTCTTCAAAAGCTTGCTAGAAAACAAGCCCTCAGTTTTCCAGAAAAGAGTAAAAAAGTTACTTCCTTTCCTTGACCAAACACTCTATTTTTACTCAGGGCAAAGTGGTTCTTTGTTACCACAGCTTCCCTTTCCTCTTCTGCTCTCTCTTCTCTGTAACTCACTGGCACAGGATTAAAGGAGGCAAACGTTTCAAAGTTTTCCTTAATCCAGTATTTAGAAGTCTCGTCACTTCGTAAGGTCTTCCCTCTTCACCCCACTTAAAAATCACAAACACCCAAGTCCCCACGCCTTTTCTACTTTTCCTCTCAAAAGCACCTACCACCGCCTAAGTTGTTTATCTGTCTCCCGCTACAGAAACACATGAAGGCAAGGCCCCTCTGTTCCGGTCAGTGTGATACCCCAGTACCTAGGACTGTGTTTAGCACCTACAAGAGGCTCACGAATGAATGGATGGATGGATACAAAGCACCGAAAGCTATTTTCCTACACACACAAGGTTTTATTTTATTTTTTAACGTTTATTTATTTTTGAGAGAGAGCAGGGGAGGGGCAGAGAGAGGGGGACAGAGGATCTGTGCTGACAGCAGAGAGCCTGGTGCGGGGCTTGAACCCACCAACTGTGTGATCACAACCCGAGCCGAGATCGGACGCCTAGCTGACTGAGCCACCTGGGCGCCCCAATGCACGCAAATGTTTTAATGTTTACGGCGGCATTCTTATAACCTTGGTACGTAAATGTTTGAGGGGTACAGCCGATCTCTTTACCGCATGACTCATGAAAATCGCCTCATCATGTCTGAAACAGGCTTTCTGGATAATATGAAAACGCACAGCACATTAAAAAAAAAAAGTCACGAACCCAGAACGGAGGCACATTTAGTTGCAACAGCTGACAGGATATACTGGTAAGCGGAGATTTAAGGCTCCACAGTGAGTGGTCAAGATCAAAAGGTATAGGTCACAACTGATTTCTTGTACAAGTTTTCTTACTAAAGAACACCCCTCCTGTTACTAACCACTCATGAAATTTAAAATCCAACGGCAAAGCAAAGCAGCCCCACCTTCTCTGAAGAGGGCGAGGGAGAAACCCAGTGGCTGTCAAATGAAAACAAACCTATGTCATCACCATCTACTTAAAAGTCTCCCAGCAGCTGAACTCGACGTTCTTCACTACCCACTGATCAGGGTCTCGCAAGGGAGGTCAACCCCACCCCCGCCCCCCAATTCCAGTCTGTGGGAGGCAAGAACCGTCAAACCAGGAGACGTGGCCCAAAGTGAGCGAAGGCCGGATGCCGACGACCTGCCGCGGGGATTCTGCACCGACCGCCTCTCTACCACCTCCCTCCAGGTGGCAGAACAGCCAAGCGAGGTAAGCGCCCGCCTGTGGCTCCTCTCCCACCTAAAGTAAGCAATTCCAGACCAAACTCCCCACAAGCTCCTCACTGCCGCCCCCGGACTCAGATCTGGGCCACGGCTAGTGTCGGTTCTGAGCAGTACGGTTTCACACGGCTGACAGCTCCTAGGCCTTTGGGAATTTAAATCACCCTCCTGCCCACAGACACGCCACTATTGTTCCAAAACACAGCGAAAACATTTAGGTTCTCTGACGAAAGTTTTGGCAGTTCAACATAAGCTTATTAAAGTTCTGGGGTTTTTGTTGTGTGTTTTTATTTTTGAGAAAGAGAGAGAGAGAGAGAGAGAGAGAGAGAGAGGGAGAGGGAGAGAGAGAGGGAGAGGGAGGGAGAGACAGAGGGAGAGGGAGAGGGAGAGAGAGAGAGAGAGAA
>NW_024412786.1:7121266-7168018 GCF_014898765.1 Herpailurus yagouaroundi | reverse complement strand
CCACACGGCGGCCCCGGACCTCGCCCTGCCGTCCCGGCCACCAGCGGTCCTGGCCCCGGCCACCCTCCGGCCGCCCCGGCGCGCCGTTACCCGGCCGAGCGCCTCGCGTCTGCTTCTCACGCCTCCTGCGGCTGCGGCAGTGGCGGCGGCGGCGGTGGCCTCGCTCGCTCCAGGGGCTGCGCCGCCGTGGCCGCCAACAACACCGCCTCCCATTGGCCGAGGCTTCTGGCCACGCCCCCCTCGAGCAAAGCGGGCTGTGGTTGGTCAGCCTCGGCGCAAGTCAACGACGCTTCGGCGCCGCCGGCGACGACCAATCAGAGGGCGTGGGGCGGGGTTCGCCGCGCTGCGTCGCTCTCAGACCCGCCGGCCGTACGCAAATGAGGGCGTGTGACGTCTGCGGCGGCGCGCGTCCGCATTCTTTCCGCCTCTTTAAGGGGCGGGGAGCGCGCGGAGGACGCATGGAGGGCACCTGCTGCGGCCGGTTGCCCGCCGCCGGTCCCCGGCCAGCCCCTTCCCGAGCCCGCCACCAGTTCGGCGGCCACTCCCCGCCAGTTCGGTGCCACTTCCAGCAACGCGCGCGCGCAGACCCCCGGCGTCCATGCCTGTCCCCTCCTCAAATCCCAGGGCTTACCCTGCCTCGGGGATTGGCACTTGGGGTTCCCTGTTTCTCACGCCTCCGCGTCCGCGCGCAAGGGGGCTGTCTGCCGGGCACTGGCCGAGGCAGAGCCCACCAGCGGGAGAGGGAGCGATGCGCGCTGCCCCCGACCCCCGTCCCAGGAAGGCCCAGGGGAGCCGGCCCTGCCGCCTGGCTGGGTCCCCACCACGGGCTCCTCACATGGCAATTTGTAGAACAGCATTGACCTAACAAGAAATAAGAGGACAGTGCGCCTGGATAGCCATATGCCCAGGTCCGGGGTTCCAGAGGCTCTTCGTTAAGGGGCTACACCTGCAGTTGGGGGTCGCGTTATTTTGTCCGTTTTTTCAGAAATGGTTGTTGGGTAAGCAGGGCCTGGTCCTCGGGGGTCTGATGGAGGTGGGGCAGGTAGTGGTGCACTCTTTTCCTGGGGTCACTGAGCGGGTGGGAAGGAGGGCCAGGGGTGTCGGAAGGCTTTCTGTCTGTATCATGTTGAGAATGCTGTTTTGATTTCCTGTGGCAGCAAAGTATACGAATTGAGGTGCTCAGAAAACACAACAGGAATTATTCTCTTGTGGCTAGAAGGCAGAAATCGAGGTGTCATGGGGCTGGGCTCCCTCCGAAGGCTCCAAGGGAGGGTCCTTCTTGCCTCTTCCAGCTCTTGGGGCTGCAGCCATGTCCCGCCCCCCCCCCCCCCAGCCCCACCCCGCCCAGTCTTTGCACCTTCACATGGCCTTTCCTGTGTCCCTCTGTGTTCTCTGCAGTGACTACATCAGGGCCTCATTTTAATAACATCTACAGAGACCCTATTTCCAAATGTCAAGTGCACAGGTACAGGGGTTAGGGGCTGAATCTCTTGGGGGCCACCATTCAGCCAGCAGCACACTCAAAGGTGCGTCCTGTCAGTCATACTGGCCAGAGGGCTGTGCATGGACAGAGCAAGAGTAAAAGGGTGGGTGGGCGTTCCTGGGTGAGACCCCTGGGACCAGATCCGTGACCTTCCCAATTCTAGCTGGATGGTCCTGACAGAGAGCCTGCGCCTCAGTTTCCCCATCTGTCAATCACGGGCACTTGTAGTACCTGCTTCATAGAGCTAGCAGAGGGTTGGGACAACGCAGGCAAATGGCTCAAGGCGGGTGTCCACTGTTCTGATGACGCCACTCACCCTGGCCAGGGGAGGGGACTAAGTGCCTGAGGACAAGGGTGGGGGGTCTTAGAGTTGGTCCCTGGGCCTGTCACCTGGGGCTCTCCTCAGAAGTCTGTCCTCCGAGCGACTTAGCCTGTACCGGGCTCCAGGTGACCTCTGGTCCCGCACAGGCCCTGGTGCTCAGACTGACCGGGAGCGGCCACCGTGGAGCCTGCATACTGAGCCACCCTTCGAGGGGCCAGAAGAGGTAGCTCCTGGGTCCACTGGTGGCCCAGACGCTGCCTGGAGAAAGCAGCCCAGGTGAGGAACGGTAGAGTCCACCTGTCCACACCTGCAGATTTCCACACCCGCTGGCCCACCCCTCGGGCCACTTTTGGGGGGTTGTGCATGATCTCAAAGTCCTCTCCTTCCACATTTTCCTTGTCGGCTCCTGCTTGTCCATTAACTCCAGCCGGATGGTCACCTCTCCTGAGAGGCTGGCCTTGAACACCCTCCCGGCTGCTGCCACCTCTCCCTGCTGTATGTCCACCAAGTTCCCCATTTCCAGCGTCCCTGATGCATGTGCACCCGATTACACGCATGCCTCCTCCCCCCTGGTCCCTCCGTTAGGAGGAAGTGTCAAACAGGCTTCCAGAAGGAAGCAGTGCCCCAGCCCATACCTGAGAGCCAGTAAGAGTGGGCCAGCGGGGAAGGCCCTGTCGGCACAGTGCATTCCAGGACCTACGCAGAGTTCAGGGTGGCTCCTGTCCCTAAAGATGGCATGTGAGATCCCCACGGGAGGTGAGCCCTGGGCAGGTGCACACATTTGCGTGGCACAGATTTGGAGGCGGGGAGTAATGCATGGGGCAGGATGTACTCAGTGTTGTCACCTGCTAGGGAGAGTGACAGGCAGGGCTCCAGGCTCAGAGTGACACCAAACAACCCTGCCATCCCGAGCACTCTGCCTGGCTCTGACCTGTTCTCAGATCTCAGGCACTGGGTCTCCGGTTCCCCAGCAGAAATGGGAGTAAGAGTCCCATACGCTTGACCCCGTGGGGAGTGGCTCTTTGGAACATGCAAAACGTCCTGTGTGTCTATTGTGAAATTACGCAACATTCTTCACCTGCCTGCCCTGTGGCTATCTTTTGTCCCCCATTACACCCATGAATGGATTTACTTAGATGAAACATTGTCATAGTAAACGTGTTTCTCTGTCACAGAGAACAAAGGTACAAGAATCGATGCGTCTGGGGGTTTCCTGGGGCCTGCCACCACAAAGTGCCCTGAACTGCGTGGCTTAAACACAGACGTGTTTCCTCTCCCGGTTCTGGACAGAAGTCTGAAATCCAGGTGTGGGCAGGGCCGTGCTCCCTCCAGAGGCTCCAGGGGAGGACCCTCCCTGCCACTTCCAGCTGCTGGGGGCTCCGGGTGGCCCTGGACTCGTGGCCTTCTCTCTGTGTCTGGGCCTCTCCTCTTATAAAGACCATCCATGTTACGCTCAGGGCCCACCCGACTCCGGCGTCACCTCATCTTAATCTAACCCATTACACCTGCAAAATCTGATTTTTCCAAATAAGTTCCGTTTCGGGGTTCCGGGTGGACGTGAATTCGGAAGCGGGGGTCGGGGGGGGATACTACTCAACCCGGTACGTCTCTCCTGGAAAACCCGCCCTTCCCAGGCCAGCTGGCCATCTATCAGGAACGGCCCCTGCAAGGCGGTCTCCCTCTGCTTCCCAGCGGGGCAACTGCTCCTGGCCCTTGAGTTTCTGGAGCCTCCAGTCCGTGTCAGGGCCGAGGGGCTGAGGCCCAGCCCGGTGCTGGAGGGCCTGGGAGGCGGCCTGCGACTGCCCACCTCCCATCAGGGATCTGCCCTCACCCTTCCAGTCCCTGGGCCAAGACACCCAGTCCCACCGGCCACCCAGGGACAGTGAACTCCCTGTCTCAGCACTTCAGCTTGAAAGGGCTCCCAGCATGTGGGGGCCTGTGCCTGAAGGCACCACCCCACCCTGGACCACAGGCTTTGGGGATCCAAGAGGCTTCCCAAGAGCCCCGAAGGAATGTGGGTTCCATTTCGCACCCGTTTCCGGAAGGCCCCATCTCTGCCCCTGCGACGTTTTCATCGTGAGCGGCCCCCCTGCCCCCATCCCAGGCCCTCGGGCTGTTCGCCTCCGGGAAGAGGGTTGGCTTGGCAGTTCCTGCTGTTGCCGTGGGCCGGCCAACCCAGAAGCACCAGAGATGGTGACGAGGTGACTGCTGTTTTCAGCCACCAAGTTCTGGGGCAGTTTGGTGGCAGGAGACAACGGGAACGAGTTTGTTTCACTTTGTCTTGGGGCCTTTTCTTTCTGGCTCAATTTTGGTTGCATGTAAGATGTGTACAAGGTGGGAGGGCCCGGTGCCTCCATATCAGGGCGGCTCTCATGCTCACAGAGGCACCGTGCTCCCCGTGGCTGCGGTGCCCCCGAGGAGCACCGGGTGCCCGGGGGACGGTCAGCCCCCGGAAGGACGCTGCGGCGAGGGGCACACACACATCGGCACGCACGCGGGCATCTCTCCGGGTTTCCCACAGCGGGGCCCCAGGCGCAAGGGCTGAGGGGGCCTACACACGGACGTCCCCGAACTCCCCCACGGGGGCCACGGTGCCTGGTGCTGCCGTCAGTGCTGCGTGAGACGGCGTCTCCCGACCTGACCACCCGGCACCGACCACCCTCGGGTCCGAGCAGGTGCCCAGCCTTGGCAGGTGTGCAGCCGCGCTGAGCCGGCTCCACCCGCACCGTCCTCGACAGGGTTCTGCCGGGGATGCTCTGCCCCACCCCCCCCCCCAGCTGGGACCTGGCGACAAACGGCTGCCCTCCCCGCCCCACCCCCTTATCTCCGCGGCCAGCTTCGGGATCCGGGCAGCGGCCGGGGCCCGCCCTGCTGAGCCAGCCCTTCGCTGCCCCCGGAGCGCGGGACAGCGGTCGGAGCCGTGGCGGTGTGTTTGCTCAGCAGAACGAGAGGGGCCGACCGAGCGGCCTTTGTGTGGGTGTCAGCGGCCTCGCCGGTCTGAGCCTGCCTTTCTCCCGCTTAAATACCTCCAAATGCACCGGCGCGCAGAGGTCAGCCGATAGCGATCTGCAGGGGGAGAGATTTCCCGGCTGAGCGCTGAGCGGTGCGGCCAAGTCGTGCCCTGCTGAGCAAGCGCCCCGGAGCCGCTTCCGCACCAGGGCCGGGCCTGCGGGCGACAGGCCGCGGCACAGAGGACGCGCAGCCCTGCTGCCTGGAAAAGTTTATTACGGAGTCTCAGAGCCGACGACGGCAGGTGAACACAATTCTCAATTTGGGACCCGAGGGCCACTGTAAACATCATCGAGCGTGGGGCAGTGTCACTAAGGACGCAGAGAGAAAGCCGTCGGGCCACCGACGGCTTGGTGTGAAAGCCGAGTCCCCTGCTGTTTCATTTGAGGCTTCCGTTTTGAAGCATTTGCAGGTACTCCTTGTGGAGCCTCTCCTGAGCTTCCAAAAGCTTCTTCAGCTTCTTGGCTTGCCCTTTGCTCAGCTCTTTGCCCTCGCCGTCATGTGTGGGCAGACCCTGGGGACGGAGGGCACGGGGGGTCACCTGCACGCACCTGACTCCCGCTCCCGGGCTCACAGACTCGCGCCAGGACGCGCCTGGGCGGGTACCCGCCACGGCGCACCAACCCCAGTCGCCGAGAGGCCGGTCTGGGGACGCCCTCCTCCCGCCTGGGGGCGAGGGCCACTGTTCCCTCTGGAGGCATCGTGGCTCAGTCCTGATGGGACCGGCCCAAGCGTAAGAACCAGTAAGGAAGACCCAAGGGTCTGGCGGCAAAGCGGCCGAGCCCCGCCGGAAGGAGGAGCCCTGGGGACAGCGCCCTCGCCTCCTGAGTCGCGTTCCCGGCCAGCTCAGGAGTGACACCTTGTCTCGGTTTAGCCAGGCCACGACTCAGTGCGGCCGCCGCCACGGTGGGGGGGGGGAGACTCGAGGGGCCACAGGCACTGACCCCGGATGGCGCCTCCCCGGGACTGAGCCCCAGACAGAATAGCCGCTCGCCCGAGGCTGGAGATCCCCACCATTTAGGAGCCCAACGAGGTTCTGAAAAGACAAAAAAGGGCTTCTTACGTTTTCATCAAACTTGGAGTATTTGTCAGTCTCTGACAAGAACATCTCACTGGGTGAGATCTTCATCTTGGCCAGTTTCGCCGCCTGCAACACAGACCCTCCGTCACCGCAGGCGAGCCCACGAGGGGAAAGGCGTGACCTCGCATCACTCCCGCCCAGCCCCGGGTTCAGAGAGCGACAGAAGGCGGGGCGGAGCGAGTCAAAGGAGGGACGACAACCCAACACCGAGCTTCATGGTTTTTCTACGGCACGTCGAGAAGCTCGTTCCGGACGATCACGGCAGCGGCAACCCGGGAGGGTGCCGTTGGTGGGCGCGGGCGCAGGCCCGGCTGGGCCCGGCTGGGCCCAGGGAGGCACAGAGAGCAGGGCTCGGGGTCAAAGTGTGCACTTCCTCCCAGGAGAGCCCGGGCCCCACACGGACGGCGCGTGGTACCTCTTGTTCCTGTTTTTTCCTGGCGGCCCCCTCTTTCTTCCTCCTCTTCTCTTCTTCAACCTGGGGGGAGCAGGGGCCCCATGAGCCAAGTCTGCCCCAGGGCCTCCGGGGGTGGGAGGCGGAATAAAGCAAGTGCCCGCCACCCCCCACTGCCCGGACTGTGACCCGGCCCAAAACCCACGGAGGGAGCGGGGAGCCCTCGTACATTCCCCGCGGGGATGATGCCCAGGGGCCGCGAACCAGCACGCGTGACAAGGTCCGGGGTGCGGCTGGCACGAAGGCAGGAGCAGAGCAGCGAGCCCGGCTGGGGGGCTCTGTCGCATGGGTGAGCGGGGACAGCATCGCGAGGGCCCAGAGAGGGTGGGGGCGGGGGGGTACAGGGCAGCAGGTGCCAGGACACGGGGCCTGGGCCAGGGAAGGGGCCTGCAGGAGACAGGTGGAGGCCGGAAGCCCGCCCCCACCCGTAGCCCGCGTCAGCGCAGGGCCGAGGGGGGGCGGCCTGGGAGCAGGGGCGGGGAGGGGGTCCCCGGGCCCGGGTGTCGGGTGGTGCCCGCCGAGGACAGGCGCAGGGCCCCGGCTGTGCCACCACCGACAGGAGGGAAGGGCAGGTTTGGGGAGTTGAGTCATGATACCGTCTTGGAATCTGGGGTTCTCAGGCGGGCGGCTGGGTAAAGGCAAGCGTGGGGCCAGAGAGAAGCAGGGGGGGTCCCGGGCAGACAACCGTGGGACGGGGCGAGGTCAGGGGAGGGCCGGCGCAGCGGGCAGTGGCGCTACGGGAAGCTGCACCTGGGGCCGCGGCGAGCGCGAGCAGCAGCAGGCAGGGCCGCCCCCCTGCCGCCCTCAGCAGAGCCGCCGTCTGCCTCTGTGCCCCACGAGCACCTGCACGGGCAGAGCGCCAGCGGAGGAGAGCGGTAGGCCGACGCGTCTGCTTCCCGGCCCAGCCCGCAGGGATGGGACACAAGGCTGGGCCACGGGACGGGGCGGACACGGGAGGATCGGGGAGGCCAGCTATCGAGAACCTGCCCTGGCTCCTCGCCCCCTCGCCCCGTGAACCGCGCGCCCGCCCCCCCCCCCCCCCCGCTTCCTAGGCAGATGGAGGGGTGACTGGCGGGTCCCACCTCAGGGACAAAGGGGACGGCACTTCCGTAGGGGCAGGTACAGCCCAACATGTCAGCTGCGCTTTACTGAAAGGGACCTGTTCTCCCTCAAACCCCGGGAGGAGCTTTTTAAGAAGAGGGTCCTTCCTTAGAAGGCAGACCTTCCCGTCACTGGATCGCCCGGCGGTCACACGCAATTAGGTCTCCCCCTGACACTCGCAGCCACGGGGCCTTAGCACAGGAGCTGGCGCAGCACAGAGCACACGAACGCCGCTGGTCTCGTGTCCCCGTAAGTCCGCAGTGGCTCCAGCACCACTCACCCGTCTCTTCTCCTCTCTCTCCTTCAGCAAGGTCTCTCTGTCCCCCAGCTTGACCACGGTCGGCAGCCCTGAAAAGCCAAGTCTGTGAGACGGGGCCCGGCCTCCGCACCGCCCACGCGGCCCTCGCGTCCCCTCGCCGCTCGCTTCAACGGCCTCAACGTTAACTGTGACACGGGAAGGCCTTGCCACTCGTGATGGAAAGCCCAGAGGTCATAAGATAGGACAGGTCCCCTCAGTGTTTAAAATCTAATAATCTGCCAATAGTCAAGCCCAAACCCCCACTAAGTCAGAAGACACACAGTGAAACCGGAGGACAATCCCATAGGCTGTCTCCCGAGTGACAGACAACAAGCAGGGGTGGCCGGTGGCCTAGCCGCTGAAACGCCGGTCAAACGCAGGAGGTGTCCTCGACGGCCACAACCACAAATCTACAAGGCCGGCCCCCAGGGGCCACGGGGGCCCCACTCCGGGACCCGTCCTCACGTAAAACCCCAGCGTCCTCTGACCCTGTCTCAGAACTTTTTAAAAAACACAGCCCCATGGGGCGCCTGGGTGGCGCAGTCGGTTAAGCGTCCGACTTCAGCCAGGTCACGATCTCGCGGTCCGGGAGTTCGAGCCCCGCGTCAGGCTCTGGGCTGATGGCTCAGAGCCTGGAGCCTGTTTCCGATTCTGTGTCTCCCTCTCTCTCTGCCTCTCCCCCGTTCATGCTCTGTCTCTCTCTGTCCCAAAAATAAATAAACGTTGAAAAAAAAAAATTAAAAAAAAAAAAAAAAAACACAGCCCCCCACCCAGCCTCCTTCCCTCCTGCCCACCCACCACCCCAGAAGCTCCTTACGACGGGTCCCCAGAAGCAGCCAGGGGGACCCACCTTCATGATCTTCGAGCCGCACCCCGAGCTCGGGCAGGATATCGTCCCGCAGGGCATCGCTGAGCTGCAGGACCTCAGGGACTATGGACAAAGACAGCAGCTCAGTCAGACCAGACACGAGGCGCGCCCAGGACGCGGCGGACGGGCGCCTTCCTGAGTGCCGCAGAGGGAGCCCAGGCCTGGCACGAACGGGGCCGCTGCCAAGAGTGGCCACGGTCTGCACCCTGCCCTAGGACGCCGATCAGAGGCAGGTGCTGTCTGAAGACACACAGGGGCTGGTCCCAGGGACTCTGAGCAGGGCAAGGTCAGGGCCGCCCCAAGCCAGGTGGGCAGCTGGCCCAGGGAAACTAGGTTTCCCTGAACAGAAAAGAGGCCCGGAGGGGCGCCCGGCGGGGGGCTCAGTCAGTTAAGCGTCTGACTTCGGCCCAGGTCAGGATCTCACGGTTCGTGGGTTCGAGCCCCGTGTCAGGATCTGTGCTGACAGAACGGACCCCGGAGCCTGCTTCCGATTCTGTGTCTCCCTCTCTCTCTGCCCCTCCCCTGCTCGTTCCTTCTCTCACTCTCTCTCTCTTAAATATTAAAACAAAACAAAACAAAACAAACAAAACAAAACACAAGAAAAATAACAAACCACTCCAAACACCTGGCCAACTGGGAAGGCATCCGGGAGTGCTGAGCCCCTGCAGCCCGGCACCATGTTCCACACTCCAGGACCCAGGGACCCAAGGCCACCCGCACGTCCTGCAAAGGCTCCTTGCACTCTTCACGTCGCAGTCAGGCCCGGGGCAGGCCCAGCGGTGACGAGTCTAGGCTCCCCCAGCTCCCCCACTTCCCCCTTGTTCTCGTGGTGAAACGCGCTCCCGTCCACACGCTCCCCCGCCCTCCACACGTCCTCAGGACTCCACAAGATTCCAAGCCCCCACCAGCAAGAGCCGGAAACGGGCCTGGAGGTTGGGGCGGACCCCAGAGCTGCCGGCATTCTCAGCGATGCGGGAGGCCCAGCCGAGGGGTGCAGGAGGGCCGGAGGCCCGGGGGACAGGCACAGGTGCGGGTGACCCTGCCTCGAGCACCAGCTCCATCCACTGCGGGCGCGCCGCTCCTGGCCAGGCCTCAGCCCACCCCCAGGTGTGGGCCACAGTGAGCAGAGGGCCCGGGAAGTCCAGCAGGAGGTACAGAGCCCGCCGTCCCACTGGCTTTGAGGTGACGCCCCGAAGAAAGAGCACACGCACCCCGACCCAGCAGACGGAGCGGGCAGGGGTGAGGTGGCCACCGACGTGGCCTTCAGACCTCAGTGGACGGTCCCTGCGGGTTCAGACGTTCTCAAACCTCCGTGTCAGTCTCTGTGAGTCCCAGAGGCAGAGCCAATGACCACAGGCTTGCTCCCTCCAGGCCGGGGACGGCGGCCTTTACGGTTCTGCGGCAGTGGTCGCAGGGCGAGCCCGGCGGCCAGAGAGGCCCTGTTCCCAGGAGGCTCAGTGCCGGGGATGAGGCGGCAGGGAGAAGCAGTCCGTCTGCCTTGGGGGAGAAGAGCGCCTCGCTCAGGAGCTCCGCCGTGAGGACCTGACCTCCGTGAAGGACATTCAGCCGCAGTGACAGCCCCGCGCGGGTCGGCCGGTACCTGGGACCAGCCGCCCGCCAGGCGGGGCCCACATTCACGCCTGTGAAGCGGGCACGTGCTGCCATCCCTGAGAGCTCACAGGGTCTGGTGGCGCCGGGACACTCTGTCGTTCACAGCCAGGTCCCAGACCGGATCAGCTCACGCTCCCAGAAGGCCGCCTGGCCCAGCCGCCACGCCCACCAAGTCCCGGGCTGGCCCAGCCCGCACCTGCGGAAATCAGCGCGGGAGCTGGGCTGTTACGGGCACGTCTGTCTCGGAAAAGGTCTAACGGTCACAGACCACAGAGCGAGGGTCTTCCGATGTCGGGACAGGCGTGCCGGGGCCCGGCCTCATCTCGCGGATGCACCACGGCCGGCGTCTGCCGAGTCCGCCGCCCTCCCCCGGCACTCGCCGGCACCCCGAGGCCCAAGTGGTTCTGCGGGCCCTGGCCGCGCCCCCGTGAGAGCACCTGTGCGGGAAACCGCGCGCCGCCCCCCCACCCCTGCCCCTGCCCCCGTGCCGGCCCGGCGTGCCCACAGCCTGCACTCGCACTCCGCCTCGTCCCTCTCTGCCGCCCTGACCCTGGCCCACGGGCTCGCGCACTGCAGAAAGGACAGGTGACGCACGGGCGGCGGTTCTGTGATCTCAGAGGACTTCCGAGGCCCCTGACCACGAGCACGGCCACCCCCGGGGCAGATTCCCTCTTCCGGATGCCAGTCTGGAGAAAAGCCCTTTCAGCCTCCCCGGCACGGCCGATGGACCGACACCCTTCACGCTTGCTCCCTGCCCTTGCCCTTGCCCTGCCCTGGCACCGTGAGGACGGCGGACCCCGGGCCGGGCGCTGAGCCAAGCTGACCGGACCTGGAAGGAGAGCGAGCCAGGGCCCGCGCTCACCGCCACCAGCTGCCTGGTGGTGGTGGGGGGGGGGGGGGGGGGGGGGGGGCGGTGGCTCTGCAGAGCTGAGGACAGCAGCCATCACCCCCACGCGAGACCCGCCCTGTGCACACAGCTCGGACCCCCCTGGCTGGCTTTCTCCTCCGCCCTCTTCTGAGTCACGTGCTGACCAGGGCCCGGGGTCCCACAAGTCACCAAGGGAAGACGAATGGCCCAATGAGAGGCACAGGGCCAGAAGGGACCCCTCCCCACCACCCCCCCCCCCCCCCAGAGAAGATGCAGCGGTGGCGGAGGAGCCCGCGGGGGGGTGGTCGACAACAAGTGCCGTCGGGGAACCGTGCCCGTGAGAGGGTCCCTCCCCTGCTAGGAGGGCTGGAGGGTGGCCATCACCTTCGTACAGCCGGGGGCAACGGGTGGCCGCGATGAGACATCGGAACTCCCCCCCGCCCCCCCGCAGCTGGCAGGAACAGGAAACCGTGCAGCCACTGCGGGACAGCTTGGTGGTTCTTACAAAGTCACACGTGCGGCAGCCACGGGACCCCCATGACTCCACTCCTAGGTCCGTCCCCAACCCAGACGCTTGTACCCACGTGTCCCAAGCAGCCACGAGGTGGGAACAGCAGCGGGACAGACACGGCGTGGCACGTGCACTCGGGGGCGTTCCGTCCCGCCCGCACGAGGAACGCAGCCCCACACACCCCGCAACGTGGGGGCCCCTCCGTGAGGCAAAAGAAGCCTCCGTGGCCGACGGGCGTGCGGGGCCAGGCCACCCCAGGCCATGGGGACAGAAGGCGGGCTGGTGGGGCGGGGGGCTCACGGGTCACGGCTGCTCCTGCGGCCAGTGGGAACGTGTGGGAACCAGAAGGAGGTTGAGCACGGTTGCACGACACGGTTGCACGAAAGGCCAGCGGACTCGTTCACTTTAACGGCAGCTGGGTTTACTCGTGTGAATTTTGCCTGCGTTTTTTTTATTCTTAAAAAACAGGAAAAGTCTGGTTGGATACTTTTGAGGGATTCGATAAAGCATTCTTTAAAGAAAAAAATGGG
This sequence comes from Herpailurus yagouaroundi, assembly GCF_014898765.1. Classification (NCBI taxonomy): domain Eukaryota; kingdom Metazoa; phylum Chordata; class Mammalia; order Carnivora; family Felidae; genus Herpailurus; species Herpailurus yagouaroundi. The sequence continues at coordinate 7,155,885 of NW_024412786.1, read as the reverse complement.
TTTTTTTTTGTAATTTTAGAGAGAGTGTGCAAGTTGAGGAGAGGGGCACAGACGGAGACGGTGACAGAGGATCCCAAGCAGGCTCTGCACTCAGCACAGGGCCCAACAGGGCCTCGATCCCATGACCCTAAGGTCACGGCCTGAGCCAAAATCAAGAGTCGGACGCCCAACCGACTGGGTCACCCAGGCGCCCCTCGATAAACCATTCTTAAACTAAACGTCTGGAAGCACCAGGTCTCCACAGCTAACGTGACCTCATAAGAGAAGCAGAAAGGGGCCTTGCCTCCGGGGTGGCTGGGGACAGGCGGGAGGACGGGGCGCAGACAGCACGACGGCCGGGACTCGGGGAGAGGCCCCGCCGCACTGCCTGCAACGTCCCAGAGCGGAGCTGGGGCTCCGGGGCAGGGCGAGCTGCAGCCTGGCTGCCGAGCCTGGGGCTGGGGCGGGACCCGGACTGGGCAGGGCTGTCATGTGGAGAAGGGGTGCAGGGAGGGCGGGGCCGTGACTTGGGACAGCAGAGGCAGCCCTGAGCGGCAGGGCAGCCGCAGGAGAGCCGCTCCCAAGGGTGCGACCACACAGGCTCGGCCCCCTGGCACCACTCTTCCAGGGAGGAGACGGCCCCACAGCCACTCGAGGGCCCAGAAAAGGCGGGCCTCCCTGGGTACAGCCCGGGGCACCCCGGCCAAGTGTGCCAGCCACAAGGACCTCGCGGCCCTGTCCACTCTAAGGGGCTCCGACAGCAGCAGATTCTAGAAAAAGAGGGTTTCTGTCGCGGTCCTCCGTGAATGAGCAACGGCTCAGAAGCATTTTGTACGAACCCAGAGCGAGACTCCCCCCACCACCGCCCCGCCGCCAGTGCGAACCCAGAGCCAAGACCCCCACCAGCACCTCCCTCGCGGGCCCCTCCTGGCATGGGGCTCAGAGTCCACGGAGCCCGGGCCCACAGGAAGGGGGCGTCCGTCGGGGCTGAAGGCAGGAGGAAAACAGGGGGCACGGAACAGGGAGGGCTCGGGAGGGGACACAAAAGGCCGTGGGAATCCCCCGAAGGACGAGCGAATGAACACGATGTGACAAGCACACAGGGGGTATTACCCAGCCTCAAAAAGGAGGGAGACTGACGCCGTGGCATCTGTTGAGACACAGATGGCCCTGGAAGACGTCCATGACACCGAGTGATAGGTGCCGTCACCGAGGCACAAGGGCTGAGGATTCCACGTGTATGAGGTCCTCAGAGGGACCAAGTTCATAGAGAGCGAAGGTGCAACGGTGGGCACCACGGCCGGCACAGAGGACGGAGGTTAGCGTTTAATGGGACAGAGGGTCAGTTTGGGAGCATGGAAGGTTCTGGAGAGGATGGTGGGGACGGGTGCTTAACAGCAGGAATGTGCCTAATGCCCCTGAGCGGCACACCTGCACGTGGTTAAGACGATAAATTTTACATTACGCACCTTTTACCAAAAATGAAAACACAAGGGGGAACGGCTCTTGTCCCCCCCGGCCCCCCCCCGGGCCCCCCCCCCCCCGAGCTCTGACCACAGGCCCATCCCTGCTCTTCTGACTTCCCAATTTCCCAAGCCTCTCCTGGTCAGACACCCCCACACCCCATCCCTCCTGGCCAGGGCTGAGCTCTGGCCCTTTACTGGGGAAACTGTCTCCTGCTCCTGTGTCAGGCGAGCGCCTGGACCTGGGAGACTTGGCCGAGTGAATGAACCAGGACCTACCCTGAGCCTCTCACTCTGTCTCCACGGCCAGCCCAAGGTGCTTGACAAACAAAAACTCAGCACTTGCTGCTGCTGCTGTCGGGTCGGGAGGGAGATGGGGTAGGGACAAGGGTGATGCCGCCTTCGGCCCGGAAGGCTTTCCCCATCTGCGGACCGAGGTCCACAGGCCCCGGGTCTCTGGCTCACGGAAGGTTCCCTATCCACAGGGCCCCAGGTCCGTGCGTCCCAGGTCATCGCCTCGGGTAGGATGACCTCTCTAGCCTCCTGAGCCTTAGGGTCGCACAGCGCGGCAGGTGGGGAAAACAATATAGCATACACACAACGACCCCCGTCCTGACTGGCCACTTGGCCTTGTCCATCTGCCAGAGCAACAAACGTAACAAGCAGGAAGAAGCGGCCGAGGAAAAGCAACACCGAACCATCCCCCAAGCCGGTCGACGGGCACCGCTGTCAGGGCCTCGGCAGGGACCCGGCTGGTCAGGGCTGCCGTGCTCAGCCTCCCACGGCCCTGGTTCCCCAGCACCTGCCAGGAAGGATGCCGTACAGGCGGGGGGGGGGGGGGGGGGGGGGCGGTCGGGCAGAAATGCCCAGGCTGCGCGGCCCCCCGACAAGAACAGTCACCCCCAAACCCGAGACACCAGCACTGTCAATGCTGTCGGACAAGTCAGCACAGGACCTGAACGTCCCCCCGTTTCTCAGCTGCTTTAAAACGGCGTGAGGGCCAGGTGTTAGAGACAGAGGACCCTGCTTATTCAACTGGTCCAAATGCCACGGCCCCGGCCTAAAGCCCTCTGCTCCCCACAAAAGCACCGTCGGATCCCGGCTCCTCCCCGAGGGGCCCGTGGCCTCGGCGGGGGGGGGGGGGGGGGGGGGGGGCCAGCCGCCCTCCCACCCTCTCGCTCTGCCCTCCCCGGCACAGGCCCAGGCCCAGGCCTGCTCATTCCTCTTCACGGTGCTGCTTCCTCCAGAGGCTCCCTGGCCAGGCCACGCCGCTGGGCCCTCTGCCCACTCCACCCCGCAGGACACCCTGCCAGGACCCGCTCTGCGGGGGTGGCGGCCAGATGAGCTCCAGGTGGGACTTCCCAGCACAGAAAGGCCTGGGGAGGCAGCACAGCACAAGAGGTGACAGGTGGCATCTCCGGTGAGCAAGTCCAGCATGACCCTGGCAAGGCTCAAACCTTCCCACTTTCCTTCCCACTCCGTGAAATGCCAAGCCTTGAGCCAGGCAGGTGAGTGTGAGCTCAGCCTGGCAGCCCCAGGCCCCCGCTCACCATGCCAGCCCCTGGCCGTCGATTCGGCAAGGGCGGAGAGGCGACCCGGCCTGGCAGCTCCCGGGAGGCTCCGCCCTCACCCGGCTGTCCTGCCCCGCGGGGATGCTTGGGAGCTAGAGACGACGTGGCTGTCACGACTGGGGGCGCCGTGCTAACCCCCGAGCTCGCCCCCGCCGGGCCAGGAGGAACCTCACCTTTCTGCTCTCGGGCGATCTTCCGCACGCCTTCTCGGAACTCCGACAACACCTGCAGGTAGGGCATGACCGTGGACTCGAGCTGCGGAGAGAACGATTTCGCTCAGAGACCAGCTCGGCCCGTACTTGAGGACGGGCTTGGCACACGCTACGGAGCCGGGCCGCCTGCACGCTGCCCGTGGCTCCGCTACCACGACCGGGGCCCCGTGTGGACGGCGGGAGCCGGGGCCCGGCAGAGAGCCTCCCCTCCAGTCCGGCCGGACAGGCTCCACAAGCCGCACCGCTCAACCACTCGAGGGAGCAGCTCCGTCCCAGGCCAGACACACGCTTGTTAAGAAACACCCGTGTTCACAGCGAAACGGTTCGACCCAGGTGAGTCTGCAAGATGGGCTGCCTTCGGAGAGGCCGCCGCCGTCCCCCTGGGCTGGGACCTGCGGCCACACGCGCTCCTGTGCGAGGCCAGCCAGCGCCTCTGAGAACCGTCCACCATCCACACGCACTCGCACCCGCTCCACGGCGCACTCCCCGCAGCACCACGGAGGCGGCCACGGAACGCAAAGCCCGCCAAGGAAGGGAAGCCGACGACGGCAGAACCGGAACCAAAGAAACAGTGATTTTATCAAAACCGCTTCTGTTACAGCTTTCCTATTTTTCTAGCAGGCTTTTGAGCAACGTCTCTCCCTGCCTCCTCATTAAGTCATTCGGCGGCTCGGTAACCCAAGCAATGACCGGTAAAGGCAGAAGCTGGCTAGGCCTCTCCAGGCCCATTCCCGCACCCGGGCTGGGGCGTGGCCGTCCTGCAGGGGAGGGGCCGGGCTTCTGGGGTTTAGGTCTTTATCTCCACCAGGCTGAGGCAGCTGTGGTGAGCCTCGGGGCACAGGGGCAGGGGCCTCAGCCAGCACGCCTGGGGGTGCGTCTGGAGGAGGCGGGCCCCAGCGGTCCTCCCTGCTCCCACAACAACTCAGGTTTGGAGCAGGTGCACACCCTTCAAGTGCTGTAAAGTGCAGGCCCCGCCCTGTGGCCTGGCAGCTCACCTGGCTCGTTCCCTGGGGCTGCTTATCCCAAAGGGCCCGCTGAGGTCACTTGGAAAGGCTCCCACACCACCACCGCATCTAGAAGTATCTTTAAGGGGCGCCTGCGTGGCTCAGTCGGTTAGGCGTCCGACCTCCGCTCAGGTCATGATCTCGCGGCTTGTGGGTTCAAGCCCCGCGTCGGGCTCTGGGCTGACAGCTCAGAACCTGGAGCCTGCTTCGGATTCTGTGTCTCCCTCTCCCCCTGCCCTCCCCTGCTCGTGCGTGCGCGCGTGCTCTCTCTCTCTCTCTCTCTCTCTCTGTCTCTCAAAAAAAAAATAAACACTAAAAACTTTTAAAAAAGAAGTATTTTTAAGTTCGAAAGCGGATGGTCTCTAATGTAGGAAGTTTTTTTTTTCCCCTGGGAAATAAAAATCTGGTATCACTGACACAAGAGAACGAAGCAGCTTGTAGGTTTCCTTTTCTGAAAAGCGCCAAAAAAGATGGAGGCCCGGGGCTCAGGCAGGCCTTCTGAAGTCAATTCTCGGGGAAACACCTGCAAGCTCCCCCTGAAGGACAGAGTTTTCACACCAGCCGCTATCACGAAACAATCTTCAAGAGGTTTTGCCCTTCCGCCCTGTATTTGGTTCCTGTTTTCATTTAAGTTGTATTTAAATATCTACACGCTCGTTCCAATCAAACCACAGGGATCATTCCGGAGCAGGGGTGGGGCGTGGAAGCAGTTCTGACATGAGCCTGAAGGCACACACTCCAGGAGAGTCAGTCACCATGCAGCGGCTCCGGGCCACAAGGGTGACACCAGCTGCTTCTGCTGAACCTTCTCCCCATCAGACGCGCGGACCAGTGTGGGATCTGATCCACACGAGCAAGGACGTGAGCGCCTGTGAACCCGGGCCGTGTGGCTGCGGCTTCTCCGGAGACTGTCCCAGCTAGCCTGCTCTCCCGGGACCGCCTCACACAGCACGGCAGCGCGGTTCCCTGACAAACGGCCAACGGCCGGGAGCAAGGCCCTGGCTGCCCCTGCACACGCGCTGGGGTAGCTGACTGCTCAATTCTCCCAGCCAGGCCCAGGCGTGACCCGGGGCTCAGTCCGGAAGGTCCAGCGCAGGTGGGACCTAACGTGGGTCTCCAAATGTCCACAGGCTCGGCCAAGGAGGGGGAACAAGGAAGGCACGGAGCAGGTGTGGAGGGTGAGAGTGTGCTCCTCTGGATGGGCACGCTTCCCGGGGTGGGGCGACCCAAGGGAGGGGGCTTCTCTGTGCCAGGTGCACTTATACTCACATTTAGGCTGCTCCCAGGTCCTCTGACCGGGAATCCCAGGGAGCTTTCCTCTTCTATGGCCCCAAAGACCTGGAAGAGAAACAGACGTGCGGGAGCGTGTAAAGAGGTCCCGAGAGGCGGCCCACAGAGATCGGGTCCAGGAAACACGCTGCTGCCGATGGGTAGGGGAGGCGGTGCAGACGGCCTCACTGGGTGGAGGGAGATGCCAGGCCCGAGGGTGCCCCCCTCCCCTGCCCTCTCCGGCCCGCTCTCGGTGAGGCCACTGGGCAAGAGGGGGCCGGAAGGGCAAGGAGGCCGACCCCAGAACGTGTGAGCACGAAGGGCAGCTGCACGCAAGTGCTTTCTGAGGCGCAGGAGCGCAGCGGGAGCGAAGGACAGGACAGGTCTCAGCTTCCGAACCCCACGATTCTCTGTGCCGCCCGGGGCCCGACCGCCTGCGTGCACACGGCGGCCTGCGCCTCCAGGGAGCCGCCTACCTTGAGCATGTGGGTGAGGTACCGAGCGATGCTTTCCAGCAGAGCCCGGTTGGGCCTCCTCCTCGCGGCCTTCCGGGCCGCCATGTAGAGGTTGCACTGGCCGACCAGAGCCCGCATCTCTTCCAGGACCGTGCGCGTGTCGACGTTATCACAGAGGGCCTCGTGCACTGCCGTCTTCTTGTCGTAAAAGCTGAGTTAAGAGGAGGCAGGAACGTCAGCCGATGGACACACTGCCAAGAACCCCCGCGGGGGCAGCGCACCCCGGGCGCGGTTTGGCACACGCGGGAGCGACGGCTGCCCGGCCCCAGAGGCACGTCTCCCTCCTACCTCTTGTTCAGCTCCGACTCTTCGTCTTCCCACTTTTCAAACCGACCGGTTATGTCAACAGGAGCTCGGAGGATGTCTTTCACATTTAAGAAAAACTCCTAAAGTCAGAAAGTTCCGTTTAATGGCATTTAGAAACCTCCGCCCTCCGGGAAAGCGCCGAGGAGAGGCTGTTGGAGGGAAGCACATCTCCTTCAGGTATGATCTGGGGAGCCACGGCACGCCGGCACCACCCCAGGGCTGGCCGAGACGGGGAAAGGTTTTCCTTGGAGATGGAAACGCGTCCCGGTGTCAGCCTGAGACGCTGGTCCGGCCGACGCCACGGGTCCGAGCGAAACGTGCCGCACGGAGACGAGACACACGAGCGCTCCTGACGCCAGCGGGCGCCAGGGCTTTCGGGAAGGGGGCACGGGGCTGGGCGGCCCCGGGCGAGGCTGCTCTCGCCAGTCTCCGGTCCTCCACCGGGGGCGAGGGGGGGCGGTCGCGGTCCCGCCGCGGCTGAGCCGAGGCGTCCCCGCCCCGGGGGAGGTGGGCACTCACGTTCATGAACTTCTCGTACTGAAGCGCGGACTCCATGGTGTTGCTCGAGTAGTCCAGCGTGTCCTTCCACGAGTGCATGAGGAAGGCCAGCCGCAGCTGCCGCGCTGGGGGAGGAGACGGCACAGCGGTCCCCCCACCCTCCCGAGCAGCCACCGCCGTCGCTCATCCAGCAAGAGGGGCGCTCGGGTCTCTGGGAGAGGCCAAGCTCTTACCTGAGTGCTTCTGCAAGGCGTCTTTGATGGTGATGAAGTTCTTGAGCGATTTGGACATCTTGCAGCCCGCAATGGTCAGGTGGCCCGTGTGGAGGAAATAGCGGACCCAGCAGTCGTTGTCGAAGTAGGCCTGCTCGGGGGGGGGGGTGGGGGCGGAGGGGGCAAGGTCGGGCACACGAGGCAGCTGCTGGCAGGGGCAGGGGCACGCTCCGTGAGCACTCTGTGCCCCCCCGCGATGCAGAACACGGGGGGCTGCCTTTTCCAGCTGGGGAACGGGGGCCCAAGGGACGGCCCTGGACCAACGATGCAAGAGGTAACCACCGCGACCACCCCAGGCCTGTCTGTTGTCCAAAGTCAGGCTGTTCAGGTGGGAAATCGGACCCGACAACTAGGGTTCAAATTCCACTGGCAAGACCCTGATGTGGAAATCAGGCTCCACGCAGCACCCCGCTGGCCGTGCCCTCGGCTCCTTCCTCCCCCGCAGGGAGAACTCGAGGCCCCCCAGCCGGAACAGCAACCCCGGCCTCTGCCCACCTCTGACTGGGCCAGCTCGTTGTCGTGGTGGGGGAACCGGAGGTCGAAGCCCCCTCCGTGAATGTCCATCGAGGCTCCCAGGAGAGCGCTTGCCATGGCCGAGCACTCGATGTGCCATCCCGGACGCCCCTAGGGACCGAGATGACCCGATGACCGATGGCCAACCCTCTGCGTCCGGGCCTTCAGTTACCCCAGCGTTCATGAGCCTCCAAATCTCTGGGCCTTACTGGAACAGGGGTTATGTTCCACACGTGAAAAACTCAGGGGAGCCCAGGGCAGGCCATGGAGGCCAAGTAAGGCTCATGTAACCCCCAGGGCCGCCCAGCACTCGACCAGAAGCAGATGTCTACACCCCTCCCGCAGCCTTGGGCCAGGGGCACTGTTGTCACAGGGGACATCAGACAGTGGACTCATCTCCAGGAGCGGGTAACACTCAGAATCAAAGGCCCCCAGGACACAGGGGCCACGGAGGTCGTCCAATCCTCCGGGAAGGAGTCCCAAAAGGGACGTCTCGTGCCCCAAGGCCCACGAGGCTCTGTGGCATCTGGGTCCCCGCCAGCAACCAGGTCCCGCCGTCACCGCAGCCCCACCCCTTCCCAGGGGCCCACCTTTCCCCACGGGCACGGCCAGGATGGCTCGCCGGGCTTGGAGGCTTTCCACAGAGCGAAGTCATTGGGGGACCGCTTCTCACTCAGGCGGTCTGCCGAGACACTCAGGTCACCTGTGGATACGAGGGAAGCGGCTCACCCGGTGCTGCCCAGCGGGCGGACCAGTGTCGCTGAGGGGCCCCCGCTGGGAGCGGCTGGCCGACGCTTCTGGTTTGCGTGGCTTTCCTCAGCCAGTGCTGCGGCTTCACGGCAAGACTTCAGTGCTGCCCCGCGGTTTGAGGGCGACCACCTGGGACCGGACCACGCCTGCCACTTCCTCAGACCCTCCTCCCCGCCTTCCCCTCACGGCCATGGCCCGGAGCCAGGGTGAGCCATGGGGCTCCAGACTGAGGGGTGAGGCCGTGGCGTGGTGGCAGCCCTCGGTGGGGCGGGCTGATCTCGGCGGCCCGCACGGCTCCCGGTTCTGGGAGGTCTGAGAACCAGCCAACCCGCTCTGTGCGGCTCCTTGGCCCTCCAGCTCGGCCCCATAGATGGCGAAGCGGGACGTCACCACTCCTCCTGGCCGAGCTGGGCTCCCAGACGCGGCCCCCCAGGAGAAAGCCGCGGCCAGTCACGGCCGGGCCCCCAGGGGCAGGCCAGCCTGCGGTGGGAGCAACGGGAAAGGACAACGCCATCACCCCGGGACACTTCCCTGGGCCACACGCAGGAGCCGTGGCGCCCACGGACCCACCGGCTGCCGAGAGAACGAACGAACGCCTGCGGTCAGTCCCCCTCACAGGGGGGCCAGGTGAGCGGGGCCAGTGCGGGGCATGGTCCCGGGGCCCCGTGCGTGGTCTCCACGCCGCCTCGTCCTGGGTGCTGTCGCCCCCCCATGGACAACAGCGGAACAGGAACGACAGACTCCTCCCGGGGCCCACAGTTGCAGACACGGCCGACCTCAAAGACCACCACCGTTCAAGCAACAGGGCAGGTGACCCGAGAACAGCCGAGGGAGAGCGCGCGCAGGGTATTTTTACGACAGAGCTGACGCCTGTGACACGGGCACTATAAGTAGAATACTTGGAAACTACGAGAAAACCTGGAAAACAACGCCACGGTCACAGACGAGGGCTGACAGGTACTGTCAGTTTCCAGGTGCCCCCGTGTGCAGGTTTCTGGGTTGTTTTAGTCTCTGCAAACAAACACACATCCACACACAGCAGGACAGACTCCACCCCGGTCTCATGTCTCTTTCTCACTGAGCCAGTCACCACATCACATCAGCCGCTCAAAGACGATGTGACGAGCTGTCATGACACCCCTCTGGCCAGCCTGTATTTAGCCGACAGCGTGCATCCAGGCTTTTAATTTTCACGATAACGAACACACTTACTATGAACGTACCTGACTTTTCAGAAAATTTTTTGGAAAGTTCTGGAACAGAGGACCCCCTTTCGCACACACCCCTCCCCACGCCCTTCGCCAAGTGCCACTTTGGGGGACACCTGATAGTTGCTCTAGACTCTTCAAGAGGAGTAAGTCCCACGACCCCTGCTACTCTCCTGGTGTCCCTTCTCGTCTCCCTCCTGAGGCACCCAAAGTGACGCCAGGCACAGCTGGTTCGTGCCTTCTGCCTCCCCGATGCCCCGCACCCCGAGATGGCTCCAGGCCCCTTCTCCACCAGAGCCCCGCATCCCAGCGTCCACGCGGTGAGGAGCCTCGTGCCGTCAGCACAGCCAGGGAAGCGGCACTGTCCCCGAAGGAGGGCGTGACCCCCCTCGTCCCTTTATATTCGCTGTCGGGTCGACTACTTTGGCCCCCGGAACACAGAGATTCTGACGTCAGTCCGGGAAAAAAGACCCAAGAACACGTGACATTTAAGACCCCAGGGCGCCTGGCTCAGTCGGATGAGCACGAGACTCTTGATCTCGGGGTCGTGAGTTCAAGCCTCGTGTTGGACGCAGAGGTTACTGGAAAGGACAAAAGAGAAAAGAGGGGGAGAGAAAGCAGAAAGAAAAAGAACGCAGCGGGGGCACACGGCGCGGGGTCCCGAGCGCGGCGGGCCCCTCCCGTCTCCGGGGCTCTCCCTGCCCCGACTGGAGGCCGCCCCTGGCCGCGCTGGGCCGCGCGGCGCGGTCCCGTCCTCCCGGGCTCTCTGGTCCCGGGCGGCCCTGTCCGGACGTATTTTCGAATCTTCTGTGTTTATTCACTGGTCCCGCTAGCGGGGTTTCTGTATCGCGAATCCTTGCGAAGAACCCGCCGTTGCAGGCACCTCTCCTTGGGTGTTTTGCTTCGGGGACTTTTCTGGCAGCTGGCCCCACTCATTGCCGTCTGCGTTTTTTCACAACCACACATAACACGTCGGGCGGCCCGGAACTGGCGCGTGAGCTCCCCCAGACCGGGGGGGGGGGGGGGGGCCCGGGCGGCCCCCCCGTGGCCGTTCAGTTCCAAACCCGGAGCGACCTCCGCTGCGGCTCTGGTGCGACTTCAAACAGGTCCGGACGTCCCCTCGGGGCGGGTGTCCAGCTCAGCGCGCCATGGGCAGAAGCTGTGGTCCTCGTGAGGAGCAACCCCTTCTGCGGCCGGGCGTGGGTCCCACGCGGGCTTACGGGAGGGCCCTGCCCTCATTCGCGTGTGCGAAGGCCCGTCTGCTAGACGAAGCCCCGCTGCCCGCGTACCCCGACCCCTCTGCGTCTTGGGGGCCTCGGCCCGTCTGAGCGACCCGTGCGTGGGGCGTGCCCGGCACCTCCCGTGCACACCAGGGTGCGTCCCTGATGCCGCAGGGATGCGGGGGCCCCGCCGCCGGTCCACCCAAGTCTGTGACCATCCTCTGAGGACACGGGTGCCTCAGCATCGTGACGGGACCTCCTTTACTCTGCAGGATGTCTTCAGCGATCCTCGGGGTGGCCGGGCAGCTCAGGGGGCTGAGCGTCTGACTCCTGGATTTGGTTCGGGTCCCGATCTCATGGTTCATGAGTTCCAGCCCCAAGTCAGGCTCTTCTCCCTCTGCCCCCTCGCCCCCGCTCGCGTGTGTGCACAGAGGCCTTCTGTCTCTCTCTCTTTCCCTCTCAAATAAAAAACTTAAAAAAGAGAAAAAAAAGAGAGAGGAACCAGGCATTCTGAGGTGCCGCCCACAAAGACCTGGCCTGGCAATTCTTGCCCGCGTTCCTGCCTTGCTCGTCCCGGGGCACCTTTAAGACAGCTGCGCAGAGCTGAGCCCACGGAAAGCGGTGACCGCCACCCCAACCGCCTGACGAGGACCAGGGTCCCGCTTCGCCGCTGTCTCCCGTTCCCCCGGGACAGAGGGCCACTCCTCCCCCGGCTCACTGTGTGCGACCAGAACCCGTAAGGGCCAACTCTCGGGACCGTACTTCCTCTGGCGTGGGTGTGCTGAAACCATAGCCTCAATCCAAACAGCCCTGGGGTTTCCACTTTCCCAAAGGCAGGAGCTCAGATGCCAAGGGGGCCACCTGCCGACCCTGGTTGGGGGGGGGGTGGGGGGGAGGGGAGTGGCTTCTGCCCCCTCATTCGCCAGGTCGCAACCTGCATATTCGTGACACATCGGCACTGGGCGTCCCACACCGGCACGCAGGGCATCCCACAAGCTGCCCTGACCCTCCAGATCCAGGCCCGGGGTCCGCTACGCTTTTTGAGATGGTGTTGGATACGCTCGCTTTTTTGTTTCTTGCGGAAAACCCCCCAAACTCCTTGGGCAACAAGGCACAGCCCCCAGGCGCCCGGGTGAGGCAGGCTGGGGGCGGGGGCGAGGCCTGGGCTTGAACCCCCTCACCCGGCCCCGTTTACCTTCCCCTTCCTGCAGGGCTTTCTGGTCCCCAACGGCCTCGGGCACCAGCTTCCCGTAGGAGTGTCTCTCGCTGGAAGCAAACTTCACGGTGTCAAAGTAGACGGACCCATTGGAAACGTAGCTGGAAAATAAGAACCAGGCTGTGGGAAAGCGGACAGACCTGCGGACAGCCCGGGCGCCTCGCAGGAGCACAACCTGCAAAGCCAAAGGGCTGCACGGGCCGCAGGCCTCTTAAAACTCTGCTCTGCCCACTGCGTCCAGCGTGGCCTCGGCCGTCCTGCGGCCCCGTGATGTAGCTACTCGCAACCACGGCCGCCGTGCAGGCCGAGCGGGCCCGACACGCACGCCTCGTCACGGAGGCCAACTCCTCACTCTCGGGACGGCGTGTCCCCATGCAGTCCCTCCGCCTCGCAGCCCTGGACCACACAGCTCCCGCCCTGCCCCTCGCCTCGGTGACGGCACGGTCCCCGGTGCCCTGCCCTCGCTCGGTCCGCCTTCCACCCGCCTGCACGGCCCCGCCTAGGCTCTCTGCCTCTCAGCAGCCCTCCATGTTATTCCAGCCCGGAATGATCTGTCTTCTCTCACCTTGGCCTCGCCCACGGCACTCAGTCTGGCACACGACCCCCTGTCGCCCTGCGGGGACCCTGCCAGGTAGGGGACAGGGGAGGCGTCACCACCTCCAGAGAGCCTGTGCTACTCCGGGCCCCACACCAGGTCTTGTGCTCTCCTCGTTCCGCTCGGTGGTGCCTCATCTCGCCCGAGAGGCGGGGACGGAATCTCCCAGAGCAGGGGCGCAGGGGAGGGCGCCCCCCTCCCCCCGCGCGGCAGACCCCACGCCCCCAGTTACGCTTCTGGGCGTCGGTGATTCCCGACAGCGCTAACTTCAGAGACACAGACGGTGTTTCGCGGGTCAGGTGGTGCCGAGAGGGCAGACCAGGGTCACCACCGAGGCTGAGGACCTCGAGGAAACACGCGTCCCTGGGAGGTGACTCATGGACAAGGGGTCTCACGCCGTGCGGCGGAAACCGCGCCTCCACGCTCACCAGCCCGGCCCCGTGCTCGCGGACTTAGCCGTGGGCTCGCTGGCAGCCCTCAGGCGGGCGCTCTCTACGGCACGCGCATCCTTGCCGCGGCCCCGACGCTGAGGACTCGGCGGCACCGAGGAGCGAGGCTGCCGGGAGGGTCGGCATGACACGGGGGCGGTTGCTCCCGCGGTGAGGTCATGGGCTCGGCCGTGTCCCCCCCAATTCCTGTGTGTCAGTGCTAGCTCGCAGCCCCCCAGAACGGGACAGTGTTTGGAGACGGGGTCTTTGCAGAGGCGAAGCGAGGTCACCAGGGGGAGCCTCAACCCCGCATGACTCCTACGCAGCGTCTGCGTCAGAGGAGGTGACGAGGACACAAAAGGAGCCCCAGCAGCCCGTGTGCAGAGTGACAAGTATGTGCCAAGGCAGCGAGAGGGCCGCCATCTGCCAGCCGAGGCCAGGGGCCGGGACAGAGCCTGCCCTCGCGGCCTGCGGAGGAGCGACCCCGCCCTGTGCCGTCCGGAGCCAGGGGCTTGCTGGCCGCAGCCCCACAGCACCACGAGCTCCCCTCCCTGCCGCCTTCCCTGCACAACCTTCCCGGAATGCCGTGCTCCCACGGGGAGGGCCCCGAGCTTACCCGTAGCCGTTGTCCACGATCTTCTGGACAAAGTTCACGATCTCCGGCACATATTCACTCACCCGGGTCAGGACGTCCGGAGGGAGAACCTGGGGGTGAGAAGAACAAGTGACCCTCTTCCTTCTGGAACAGCAGCCTCGGACGGCACGCTCCAGGAAGCACCGGCACCAAATGCAGGCCAAGAAGGCCCGCAGGCCCCCGGCCCGCACTTTAGACCTGACTGAAGACGGTCGGGATCGCGATCATCGGGCCCCGGCGAGAGAGCAAGGGCAGGACAGCTGGCAACACTTACGTTCAGGGTGTCCATGTCTCTGTGGAATTCTTCTTCCCAGAACTTGGGCAGTTTGGAGAAAATAGAATTGTCCGTAACCTCGCTGCCCAGTGTGGAGTCCAGCCAGTCAGAGAGCAAATCTCTTGCTTCTTCCAACAACACCTGTGGACAAAGAACAGCGTCCACACACGTGTACGCGCTTTACGGGACCGTACCTCGTGCAGTTGGTCCGCACCGAGGCCTCGAATTCAAGGATGTGCCACGCAAAGCCACGTCCACGACGAGCCGCCACCTCCGTGAGACCGCGGTGCTCGTGTAAACGACTCAGCACGGGGACAGACACCAGACTCCCTAAGTGGGAGGTTCCGAGACGCAGCACATTCAGGAGGTCCGACTACTGTGGTCACAGGGTTGGGGTGGCCGTGGGGACAAGCGGGGCCGCCGCTGCCACGGGGCGGGGCGGGGCAGGACCGGGCACGGTGCGGTCGTCCACAGCCAGGGCACGGAGATGGCACAGCCCCGTCCCGGAGGGAGGCCTCTCGGCCAGGGCGCCCTGACCGCCAGATGCCATCAACTGAAGACAGCAGGCCCACGTCACGGGCAACAGCGCAGTGCCGGTACGAGACGTGTCCTGTCACCGCAGCACTCCCATCAGACAGGAGGAATGTCCATCTGTGATGGGAGGTGAGTGTCGTGGCCGTGGCCTGAGCCGTGCAGGCCGGGGGGACCCTGAGGTCCTGCTCTGGAGGAAACCAGCGCCTTCGGCATCTTAACTGGAGCAGTGACAGGGATGTGGGGACAGGCAGGCGGTCTGCAGTCCGCCAGTGGGGGCAACGGGGCCAAGAACAAAGGGTGCAGAAAGTTCAGGAAAAGTAGACACGGAAGACACAGTGAGGACACGCAGGGAGGCACGCTTGTACCATGATGTGGACAGGAAAGGCGCAGCTAGGGGCTCCCACCAGGCTCCCACCTGGAACACACCTGCTACCTGCTGCCGGGCTGGCGGGCGGTGACAGGGCCCCAGCAGGACGCTAGGCCCCACGGCCACCACGCCGGGCGCCAGGGAGGCACGGTCCAGAGGCGTGGGCTCGCTTGAGACTGAACCCCGCTCACGGCACCTGGCACGGGGCCCGGCCCCCAGCCTGGTCACCTCCCCGCCCGTCCCCTCACAGCCGGGAACCTCACAGCTGGCCATCGAGGAAACACGACCGGGCACGCCAAGAGGCAGAGAACGACGTGAAGACACAGGGCGGCTGGCAGACCCGGGGGTCAAACTACTGGGATGAATACGCTCAGGGCTCCGATGGATGCGGCCGACCACGCGCAGGAACAGAGGGCCAAGGTGAGCAGAGAGAAGGAAGTCCTGAGAGAACGGGCAGGAGACGTCGGGGATCCACCACAGCGTGACAGAAACAAAGACTGTCCTTGTGGGGTCATCGGGAGACTGGACGCGGCCGGCGGAAGAATCTCGGGGCTTGAGGACAACAGAAGAGAAACCCCCAAAATGGAACATGAGAAAGGCTTCCTTCTCACAGAGTGAACAAAACCGAACAGGGTAGCCGAGGCCCCGGGCCCACCACAGACGTGCCACACGTGCGTCACGGGGACAGCAGAGAGAAAGGGAGGGAGAAACGTCGGACTCCCGAGCGAGTGAGAGCGCCCCACTCGTGTCGGACCCTAACCGCAGGCGCACGGAGCCCCCGGGACGTCGGGCAGGAGAAACACCGGAACGCCGCACCCAGGCACGCCGAGCTCGGGCCGCACCCCATCAAAGCTGACGCAATCCTGAAAGAAGCCGGAGGAAAACACCTCGTCGGTAGACGAGCAGAGGCGAGCACTGCGCCCGACTTGTCCTCACACTCCGTGCAAGCAAAGAAGGACGGGGATATTTAAGTGCTGAGACAAAACGCTTGCCACCCGGGAATTCTGTGCCCTGTGACATTGGCCTGCAAAAGCAAAGGGAAACCAAACTCTTAGGGAAACAAAAACCAAGGGAACGTGTTGCCGGCAGACCTGCTTTGCAAGAAATGTCCAAAGAAGCTCTTTAGAGAGGCCGAAAGTAACAGAGGTTGGAAGCTTGGGTCTACGTAAAGTAAGAAAGAACATCGCGGAAAGAATTAAGTGCACATAAAATAAAAGCAATTTATGATTATTTATTTTCTAGAGAGAGGAGAGAAAGAGCATGCACGTGAACAGGGGAGGGGCAGAGAAAGGGAGACAGAGAATCCCAAGCAGGCTCCAAGCTGTCAGCGCAGAGCCAGACGTGGGGCTCGATCCCACGACCCTGGGATCACGATCCGAGCCAAAATCACGAGTCGGACTGCTCAACCGACGGAGTCGCCCAGGTGCCCCAGACCTTCTATTTCTCTTAACTGATCCAACAGAGAACAGCTTGTTCAAAATGATGGCAGTGGGAATGCATCGACCTGCACACTTACGTACCCGTTTAAGTAGACACAACGCCCTCTGTGTTTCCAGACAGCTAAGACAAGTGACGGCCACGACACAAGGGCGGGAGGCAGGAACTAGGGTCATCTCGCTATTGTAGGGCACTCCTACGACCACGAAGGGCACAGTGTTTTTGAAAGTGGGATTAGTCACAAGTGTGTATTGCAAACTCTGGGGCAACCACTGAAAATCAAGTGTTAGTTATGCGGTAAAAGGAGAGAAAGCAGAATCATGTGAAATGCTCACTTAAAACCACAAAAGACAGACAAGGAGTGGAAGACAAAACAGGAACAAAGAACAAGAGCAACAAGGGAAAACAACGGTGTGGATAAGAACCCAACTACATCAACATCCCTTTGAATGTCAACGGTCTAAAGGCACCAATTAAAAGAGATCATCAGAGTGAATCAAAATCCAAGACCCAACTCTCAGTTGTCCACAAGGAATCCACTTTAAGTACAAAGACACGTACAAATCAAAAGTAAACGGATGGTGGAAACGCACTGCGCGACCACGGTGCAAATCAGTGAAATAAGGCAGGAGTAGCTCCCTTCAGACAAAGCAGACTTCGAAGTCAGGAGAGTCGTCAGGTAGAGAGAAGGACGTGGCAGGACGAACGGGTCAGTTCTACAGGACAACCGTGCTTACGTGTGCGGGCCCAGGGCAGGGCGTCAGACCACACGAGGCAGAAGCAAGCAGAAGTGCGAGGAGAAACAGATGAACTCGCAGAGGTGGTTGGGGACTTCAACACGCCTCCCTCCGAAGGGGACGGACCCAGCAGTAGGAGATGGGTAAGGAGGCGGATGAACTCAACATGACCATCAGTCGGCTGGACCCAATGCACGTCCACAGACCACTTCGTCCGACAGCAGGCAGAACATGCAGCGTTCACCAACACAGACCACAGGCTGGGCTATAAAACACGCCTGAACAAATTCAAAAGAACGGAAGTCATACACCGTGTCTGCTCTCGGACCACTGTGCAACTGAACTAGAAACCAGTAAGAGAAAGAGCTGGAAAACCCCACAATACCTGGGGATCAAAGAACGCATTTCTAAAGAACACACGGGCCAAAGAAGGTTATCCCAAGAAAACATTAAAAGTCTTGAACTAGGGGGGGGCGCCTGGGTGGCGCAGTCGGTTAAGCGTCCGACTTCAGCCAGGTCACGATCTCGCGGTCCGTGAGTTCGAGCCCCGCGTCGGGCTCTGGGCTGATGGCTCGGAACCTGGAGCCTGTTTCCGATTCTGTGTCTCCCCCTCTCTCTGCCCCTCCCCCGTTCATGCTCTGTCTCTCTCTGTCCCAAAAATAAATAAATGAAGAAAAAAAAAAAAAGTCTTGAACTAGGGGCACCTGGGGGGCTCAGTCGGTTGAGCGTCTGACTTCAGCTCAGGTTACGATCTCACGGTTTGTGGGCTGGAGCCCTGCTTCGGGCTCTGTGCTGACAGCTCGGATCCTGGAGCCTGCTTCAGATTCTGTGTCTCCCTCTCTCTGTCCCTCCCCCACTCATGCTTTGTCTCACACTGTTTCTCAAAAATAAATAAATGTAAAAAAAATTTTTTTTAAATAAATAAAAAGTTTCTGAGCTAAATGAAAACGAAAACACAGTGTACCAAAATTTGTGAAATACGGCAAAAGCAGTGCTTAGAGGACATTTGTAACACTAGGCGCATAGATCAGAGAGGAAAAAGAGGTCTAAAATTAATCATCTACACTTCCACCTAACAAACTAGAAAAAGAAGAACAAATTAAGTCCAAAGTGGAAAAAAGAAATAATAAAAATTAAAGCAGAACACGGGAACTCCATACAGAAAACATCCACGAAACCAAAAACTAGTTCTTTGGGGAAATGAATAAAACTGATATGCCTCTAGCCAAGCTGCTTAAGAAAAAAGAGAGATGATACTAATACTCAAAGTGAAAGAGGGACATTACTACAGACCCCATGAAAACTAAAAGCATAAGAAAGTAACACTGTATACAACCCTGTGCCCCCAAACTTGAAACCTGGACTAATGGACCGATTCTTTGAAAGACAGAAGTTGCCAAAACTCACCCAAGATGATCCACACAATCCGAAAAAAGCCTGTATCCTATGTCTATTAAAGAGATTTAATCAATAATTTGTAACTTTCCAAAACAGACATCACCCAGGCCAGGTGGGTTCACTGGTGAATTTTATCAAACATCGAAGGAACAAGTTATACCAATTTTCTAGAGGTTTTCAGACAAAAGCAGCAGAAAGACTGCTTCCTAACTCATTCCATGAGGACAGCATTACCCTAACGCCAAACACAGACAAAGACGTTGCAAGAAAACTGCAGACCAGTATCTCTCATGGACATAGATGCAAAAATCCTTAATAAAATATTAGTGGGGCGCCTGGGTGGCTCAGTCGGTTAAGCATCTGACGTCGGCTCGGGTCACAATCTCACGGTTCTTGGGTTCAAGCCCCGAGTCGGGCTCTGGGCTGACGGCTCAGAGCCTGGAGCCCGCTTTGAGTTCTGTGTCTCCCTCTCTCTCTGCCCCTCCCCCACCGGTTCTCTTCCCCTCTCTCTAAAGAGCATTTAAAAAAAAAAAAAAAAAAACAAAGAAAAAGGAAAGGAAGCGGTGTGCCGACGGCTGAACTTTAAGATCACAAAGTTCTGCTCTAGGAAAACCACAGTCAAGAACACGAAAAGACGAGCCTCAGACTAGGAGACTTGCCAAAGACACAACTGATAAAGGGCTCTTATCCGAAATGTTCACACTCAACAGTAAGAAAACAAACAACTCGTTGAAGACTGAGTCAAAGACCTCAACAGGCCCCTCGCCAAAGAGGCTCAGATGGCAAACAGGGAAGGACGTGGAAAGGTGCTCCCCACCGATGCCGTCGGGGGAACGCAAACCCCAACAGTGAGATACCGTCACACGCCTGTCAGAAGGGCCAACATACACACACACACTCCACGCTGGGGAGTCAGAACAGCAAGGACTCCCTCTTGCCGGGGTCGGGGGCGGAGCAGCCACTCTGGAGGACGGTGTGCTGGTTTCTTGCAAAACAGAGCGTGCTCCTAGGCTCCAGCAGCCACACTCCTGGTATTTGCCCAAAGGAGCCGGAAACTCAGGTCCACACGAAACCCTGCAGGTGGACGTTTCTATCAGCTTCTTCACAACTGCCTAACGTCGGAAGCCACAAAGGTGCACTCGGCAGGTGGGTGGATAAACCAGCTGTGGGGCGTCCAGCGGACGGAGTCTTACCCCGCGCTCAAGAGACGCGAGCTCTCAGGACAGGGGAAGCGTGGATGACCCTGACGTGTAGATTTAGTGACAAAAGCCAATTTGAGAAGGCCACATGGGGTGCGATGCCAACTCTGTGACGTTCTGGAAAGGGAAATGCACGGAGGCCGCAGACAGACGAGCGGTTTCCAGGGGCTGGGGACAGGGAGGGACGTGCAGGCGGGACGCACGGCATGCCCAGGGCAGGGAAACCACTCTGCCTGACGTTGGAGTAGATGTGCGCACCACTGCACATCCATCCACACCCATGGAACACGCACCACCGCCCCCCCCCAGGACAGAACCCGTGTCTGCTGTGGGTCCTCGGTGATGACGACGCGTCTGCGGGTGATGTGCTGACAGTGGAGGAGGCGGGGCTAGAGGGCAAGGCCCCGTGGGAAATCTCCGTGCCTCCTCTCCGTCTTGCCGGGAACCTGAAACTGCTCTGAACACCAGGTCTTTAAAGAAACAGACGAAACAGGAAGACAGAATGGAGGGGACCGACCCGTCCGAAACGACGCCTCCGTATGACGGTTAAGATCCCACCCGGGCCCCCCATGGGCCTGGACAAGCGAAAACACACGGGAAGAAAGAGACAGCACAAACGAGCCTAGACCTCCTCCCTCCCTGACGCCAGGGACAGCTGGTGAGATGCTCACACGGGGTGGGTGGTGTGGCCAACAGAGGAGAACCTGGGCAACCACACGCTCAGACCTGACACAGAACACAAAGGAGCATTTAAAAAGCTGATACGTTTGACTGCGTCAGAATTAAGACCCTCTGTTACTGAAAGAAAGTGAAAAGAAATGCCAGAGATTGTGAGAAAGCATTTGCAACGTATTTAGATGACAAGGGGTTAGTGTCCAGGAGTAAGGACGCTTTTAAACCCGTAAGAAGACAGAAATCCAGGTGGACAATGGGACAGACCTGTGCCCAGAATCACGGCCGTCAAGAGAGCACACGGAAAGGCCATCTCGCAAGAGGTCAGACACATGCGGATCCAAACTACAGTAATGAGCCCGTCACGTGCCGGCTCCTATCCCACCCATGAAAGGAACCCGGCAACCCCAAATGCCGGTGAACAATAGCTGACACGTGTCACAGACACGGGAGGACACAGACACTTAGGGAAGCGTTACTGCACGGCAGGCCCCAGCTGCCAGCCCCCCTGGAGAGGCCTGCGGGCAGGGCGGCCCCGGCTGAGTCGGCAGGAAAACGTCCCTGCACGGAGAGGCGGGGACACCGGGACCACTCTGTGTCATCGAGCGAACAGTGTGGCTGGCGCAAAACATAAGCCTGCTCGTTTCTGGAGTCGGAGACTTGGTGGGTGGGAGCCGTGGTCGGGGGAAGCCATGCTGGGCGCTGGGTGGATGGGACAACACCCGTGAAGCCTCGGGCGCGGAGGGTCCGATGGGCTCTCGGCACACGGACATCTCCCGCGGGCGGCCACGCGTTTTCTGTTGCGGGGGGGCGAGCCGCGCGTCTGCAGGAACCGGGGAGGCCCGTGCGTGGATTCCTCCAGACTCGGCCCGAGCCTCGCCTCCAGCCACAACCCCGCGAGACCCGTGAGACCCCTTCGATGCGAGGACAAGTCTACGCCGAGTCCCGCGCGTCCTTCCGGAGAATCGCCGGACGCGTGGCCGGTGTTGGGGACCCGACGGTTAGGCAGACACGCGGCCGACAGCCCGGCACCTCCACCCCAGACGTACAGCCTAAAGAAACTCTTGCAAATGTGCGTCCACAGACAGAAAAGGACTCCCAGCTCATGGTCAGCTGGTCAGCCTCACCGGTGCTCAGAGAAGTGCAGACCCAGTGCCCCACGGGCCACGGCCCCCACTCATCAGGAAGGCTACCGTCAGAAGGACGGAAATCACAAGTGTTGGTGGGAACGGTCAGAAACCGCGGTCTGGATGCTGCTGTGGAAACCGGTGTGGCGGATTCTTGGAATCCTGAAATCTAGCTGCCCAACAGTCCAGACTTCCGCTCCGGAAGTGTCCACACGAAGGAACTAGGCGGGATATCTGCACAGCGCTCTTCACAGCTGCGTTACTCATCACGGACAAAAGGGGGCCCGTGTTTCACAGGGACAGGGTTTCTGTTTGGGAAGACAGAAAGTTCTGGACGCAGAGGGTGGGGACAGCTGCACAACAGCGTGAACGTGCTTAGCGCCCCTGAGCTGAGCACCTGTAACTGGTTAAGGTGGTACATCTTACGTCACGTCTGTGTTATCATACTCTTCAAAGGAAAGGGTATCGGTGGAATAATCAAGAAAAAAATTCCCAGTCATACTGCCATAACCAGGAAACGTGACTGGCATCCCAGGAGAGGGAGAAACAGCGGACGCAGGAGGCCCACCGAAGGAAGGCCAGCTACGACGCGGGGCCCAGGCGGAAGGACGCCCAGCAAAAACGCTGGTCCGCGGGTCTGTGTACATCAGGCTCTGTCTCATTAAGCTCGGCAGGAGGCCACGCCGGCCATCTGAACCATGGGAGAACGTGAAAGTTAAAGTAAAGCCTGAGCTGGGCCCTCCCCCCCCCCCCAACTCCAGGGAGGGATGGCCTTGTCAGTCGTCCCACTGAGCGCTGGAGAGGGCAGCCAGCAGGGGGCGCCAGCGTGCAGGAGAAGGGCCAGGCTGGAGGCGCCGGCAGTGACAGCCTCCCGGCCCCAGTGCAGAAACCCCCGGAACGATCTCCGCACATGCTCCGATGCGCCACCCCCGCCCCCCCCCTCACTGTGAGGACGCTGGCGTGGGGCGAGGGGAGGCCTGCTCGGCCCCAGGGTGGCCGGGCCCAGGTGCCGCGCGCAGAGGCACAGGCTGGAACCCGGGAGCAGCGAGCCACCTCGGGGCAGGGTGTGCGGGTCGCGCTGGAGACCTCACCTCTGCGCAGCGGGCGGCCTCCTCTGCCGGGAGGCCGCCCCGCACGGCTCTCTCCAGGGGCTCTGCGGCCAGCTCCACCGCGCGCTGAGTGCGCTCCAGCATTTGCTTTCTGTCCGGGTCCGTGGTCTCATTTAACTTGACTGAAAACGGCTGCAAGCACAGGAGAGGGCAGGGCCGTCAGAGGCTGCCTCACCGGAGAGGACGGTCCCTGCCCCTGCCCTGCAAGTGTCCCCAGGGCGTGGTCCTAGCTTCCCCGAAGGAGGCGCAAGTCCGGCAGTGGACAGGCCCGGCCCGACACCCTGCTCCTCGCGCCCCCCCGGGCCTGCTTCTCTGATGTTAAAACGCCTGTGCTCGGGGTCACTCAGGTGTCACCTGGGGACTACTGAGCCTCGCAAAGGCGCGAGGTCCTGGCGGGGCCGCCCCGTGTCAGCCTAAGACCGCTAAGCTCTGATTTCATTCCCACTTTCTCTTCTAGAGATGACGCACGTAAGCGCTGATCACTGCTGCGGTCACTAAAATACTAACCACTCTTAAAGAGAATAAAACGACTTATTCTAGCCTTACCCTGTTAGCACCACACTTTGTGATACTGTTACTCAAAATATTAAATTGGAAAGAATTTCTGCCAATAATTCTGAAAATTTCTAGTGCCCCCAACGTAAGGGGCTGGGACGGCTTCCGCGTCGCACACTCAGAATCATCAGATGCGGCTGTGATCTCAGCACAGAAGACACAGGAGTGTTAGGGACGCTGTACGGGCAAGCGTACTTTACTGCCACCGTGACAAACTCTGACATTCTCCCGTGAGCGGCAGGCACAGCCCCCTACTCCACGCCCCGTCCAAGCGTGTCTTTCCTGGCGACTTTTCCCACAGGCCAGGGGACCGCGTGACCCAGAGCTCCGGTGCCCCGATGGCGCTAGCTTTAATTGCGGACAAGTAAGGCCCCACGCCAGGGACGGTCAGGAGTCAAGGAACAGACAGACGGGGGCCCACCTTCAGGGCGGCATGAACATCCTCCAGGAGCTGGGCCGCCCGCGGCTGCTTCCCCCGGTACTGCTCAAACAAGTAGTTCTGCCGGGCCCTCTTGATGATCTGGAGAGATGAAAGGGAAGCCGCGGTCACGTCCAAAGCGCGCCCTTGTCCCTGCAGGCCGGCAGACTCTGGGCCCCGCCAGGCGGCCGGGGAACACCGCCCTCCTCCCGTGACCTTTCTGATCTTCAGGAAATTGGCTGCCCTCCCCCCGCCGCCCCATCGCTGCACGCAAAATCGCGTGCCACCCAAAGTCTCGTTGCCACGAAGTACCTCGGGCTGACATCTTATCAGCCGGGTCCCCGGTCGTTCAGCTTCTCGCAGCATCTTCACATCTGAAGACGGACGTCATTTGTACAAACCGCGACGCTAACTGGATGTGTACGGGGCCGAGGCCCACCGTGTTCTACTCACCGACGTCACTTCCTCCTTCCCACCCCCGCCGTTCCGAAAACGGCCTGGTGAGAGCCCCACCTTGTCGTCGATGTCCGTGATGTTCATGCAGTAGAACACGTCGAACCCGAAGTAGTCCCGCAACACTCTCCTCAGGATGTCGAAGGAAATGTAGGACCTAGAGCACGCGGACAGACCTTTCCCGTGGCCCGCCACGCATCTCCCCCACCCCCACCCCCCCGCCCAGGGCCACGGCCACGAGAGCCACGGGGGAAGGCTCCCATGGCACCACCACCCTGCTCAGGGCCCGTGACCGCCGTGGGGGCCCCAGCCTGCCGCCAGAGCCGCGGGACCAGATGTCTACACGCAGCCAGGACGCCCGCCACACGGCTGCCGGGCAGGATTCCTGTCACCTGTCCGCATCCCCCAACTTTCCTATCACAGATGTGGGTTATTTACAGAATGAAAATTTTATCTTAGAAATAAGAAAGGCTCGGGGTTGATTTTCCTCTCGAATCTCGGGTCCCTGTAGCAGAGCAGAGATCTCTGAAGGGCAGAGATGCTCCCGCAGGGCCCACACCTCCAGACGCCCGCAGCGGGTCCCGCCCGGCCGCCCCCCTGCCCGTGCCGGACGCCCGCAGCGGGTCCCACCTGGCGTGCCCCATGTGAGACGCGTCGTAGACGGTAGGCCCGCAGCAGTACCACGTCACCTTCTTCCCGTTTTGAGGTATAAACACGTCCTTTGGTAAAACACGAAGGGACGACCGTCATCGATGTGTAAGAGGCACCGCGCAGGGTCACCCCAGCCAGCGTCAGAGGGGACGCTGGGGTTTGTTTACGCCAAATTCAGCAAGACAAGTCTGTCTTGCTGACAAAGGCCGTAGACGTCAGGGACGGGAGAGCTCCGTTACTCCGGCTGGAGCCCCCGAGACCCCGTGTCCCCGCGTGCCAGCGTGCTCACGGACAAAATTCTAACCTGCCGTGGCCGCAACCAAGCAAACCCCACTCGACTGGGATCCGATCCCGCCTTCTCGAAACCCGGTCGGCGCCCGGCAACGCCCACCGGGCCCGCCGCTCTGCCCGTCGGCTTGGCTGGCGCTGGGGTGCCTGCCGCCGCCACGTGTCCCCTCTGAAGGCAGGCCGGCACTCGGCGTGGCTCCGAGTGACCGCGGGCGTCTACGCCCCTGGGCGGCCGGGGGAGTGGTCAGGGCGCTGCAGGGCCAGCAGGCGGCCCTCCCCTCGAGGACAGCCGTCCTCGGGCCGCACGGAGAACGCGGGGCGAGGAGTTGCCCGGTGTCAGAGCCCGTATGCGCTGACTGCAGAGCCCGACGCAGCAGCACCGGTCGTGGGCTCCACGAGGGCACGTGGGCTCCCGGGGCCGGCCCTCCCCGCACCCCTCCCGCGGGGCCCCTCCTGACCTTGTTCCGGGTGAGGCTGTTGTAAAGGCGGAGCTTGCACGGCGGAGACCCGGCTGGAGGAGACCACTGAGGCTGCCCCCGCCGACCTTTACCTGCGAAGGCAGAAAGCGTGCAGAGTCACGGAAGCGCACGCCACACCGCAGCCACCACCTGGCTGTTCCGACACAAGCACCGTGTTGCTCTCGATGAACCGCCGGAGGGGCCGAACGAGCAGATCTGCCGGCATCGACCGAGTCCAACGTGGCCCCTTCTCCACGTGGCTCACCTTCTGCGCTACGAGCGGAAACACGGCCTGGGGAGGCCCCCGAGGCGTGCTCACACCCGCCAGCTCCCGCCGGGCCTCACACCCGTGGCCCCCCCCCCCCCCCCGTTCACAAACGTGCGCGGCAGCGGCGGCCACCGTGCGTGGGTCAGGAGGGGGCTCGGGCCCCGCGCTGCCGGGCTCTAATGCAGCATGTAACTGGGGGTGCCCTGCCCTCCCCCCGGGTTTGAGGGACACGGGCCACTTCCTGGGGCAGCACAGGACCGGCCGGGGCAGAAACTCAGAGAGGACGGCCTCCAGCCCCAGCCCCGTCTCTGTCAGACGGGGGCAAACGAGTGGCCGGCTCCCCCTCAATTCTGGGGCCCACTCCCCACCACAGGCAAGGTGTCCCCTGACTCGACCCTGAAGCAACCTCGTGCGGCTGGGAGCTCCTCACTGGTGCCTGACCGGCTCTGGAAGCAGCGCGGGGTGGCTCTGTCCCCTCGCTGCCCTCCACGACCCCTCCCCTCCTCAGCACGGTCTCGGGGGCTGCCCCCACTGCTCCACGTGTCCCAGGCCCGGGCTTCCGGCCAGACAAGAGGCAGCACTTATGCAGCCTGCGCCCTGAGAGCCCGAAGGGGTGCGGCTCTGTCGCGGGCACCTGGCACCCTGCACTACGAGCCAGCTGTGCGCCCCGGCCCTCGCCCACAGGGCCAGCCTGGTGCCTCGCCCACGGTGCACAGGATGGGCCCCATGGAGAAGTCAGTCCTGGGCACGGCCGTTTGCCCAACGTGTCGCATCGGCTACACGGAGGCTGACTTAACCGACAGGCAGAGGAGAGAGGAGGAAGAAGGCGGCTGCCTGTGTGAGCGCACGCGTGCAGGTGGGGAGGGAAGCAGGCAGCCGGGAGGAAGGAGACAGGGCCCCACGGGAGTTCCTTGTTCTGGGTAACTGCCAGCAAACTGAGGTGGCCACGCATTCTCGTGCGTGGGAGGCCCACGCCCTTAATGAAACAGCGAGGCTTATGTTAAGGTCAGGTACGTGTCTCACAGGTTCATTTTAAAGGCAGCAAACACCCTTGAAGGAAACTCTCAGTCCGTGACTCAAGGACACTCAACCTGCTGCGTATGATGCCATTAATCTCCCCCCTCACTCGGACCCCCTAGCTCCTGAAACAGAGTCAACACTGCCATCCGGGGTGACTGGGGACACCGGCCAGAGCTGTCACACACACCAATGTGACCCAGGGACCCAGCAGTGCTCACACTGCTAAGCAGGAGGCCTCGGGGTTCGCAGCACCGGAGGCACTTCCGAGACTACGAACCATCTGAGGACACAGCCGAAGGTGGAGTCCACGGAGACTGGCCACGGCCTGAAGCGCCACTTCTGTCACACAGGGTGGCAGGGTCAAGGAAATCCGGCATTTTACAAATGGGAACTTGCGTAAGGGGAAAATTGGAAGACGTCACACAAGGGCCCTTGATTTAATATGGAGAATTCTCCACCAGCATTCCCCCTGCATCAACCCGGCCCACTTAGCACCAGCGGCCCACCTCCACGGCGCTCCACAACCTGACCACGCCAAGCCGTGTCTCCCTGTGCTTCACACAGCTCTTGGCCACAGCAGGGGCCTCCCTGGGCATTAACTTCTCATTTGGCTTCCGTCCGAACGAACACGCATTCGTTCATCCAACACACACCCAGTCCCCTCCAGGCCCCGTCCTGGGCGCGGGGCTGCTGTGCGGACAAACTCGGACCCGACAGGACCACACTCCGCTACGAGACGCACTGAAGACGGCTCGAGGGAGGTCTCCAGAGCACCCCAGCAGGGCCGGCCAGGCCCCCCGCACTGTGCTCATTCCCCTTCCCCGGGGCACAGGGGCGGGCGCATGGGTGCCGAGCTGCACTGTGATGCTCCCAAAGCCATGGGGCCTTCCTCAGCGCCCAGCCCGCCCTGAGGGTCCTGCCCGGGGGACCTGGGAGGAGGGGCAGAGTCCCACGCTGGGTGCGGAGCCCTCCAGACTCGGGGACACAGCAGGTGAGGCCCCGAGCAGAGCGGTCCCCCTGTGCCGGAGCCCAGGAGAGGAGGCTGACGGGGCCAGGAGGAGGTAGAAGGAACGGAGGTCGGACCGCCCGTGCCCAGCCTCCGTGCCTGCGAGGGTACTCGGGGTGTTGAGGCCCACAGCCCCGGGGAGGGACACGGACGGCCCGCGAGAGTCACTGGGACAGAATGGGGCTAGTGGCAGGAGGAGTGACAAGCCAGGTCACGGTCGCTGGCAGAACGGACTTGGAGGGAATGTGGATGGGGGCCGGGGATCGAGGGACTGGAGAGGAACCACACGCCCAGGACAGGGCTCCAGAGCCCTCAGGGACAGAGCAGTGCTCAATTCTGGTGGCAGCGAGGGGGGCCACAGTGCTCAGCCACATCCCCCCCCCACCAAGGGATGTGGGAGAGGACACGGCCTCCAAGGGTTCTGGGACCAGCCGTGCTCACACGACGGAACTCGGAAGGGGCAGAGGCAGGAAACTCTATGGGTGCCATCCAGGGTGCCTGTCCCCACCACCCCTGAGCCGGCCTAGAGCAGCCTCGTCAATGCTCAGGGTGACACTGTCTCGAGCCGCCTTCCTCTGTGCGGATTGAAAGCTGTTTGCAGGGGCAGGCGCCCATCTTTACGTCACGATGTCCGTGGTGACACGCGTCCGCACCTTTCTTTCAACAAGGTCCTCGATGGAGCGCGAGCCAGGCCACTGCCAAGGCTGGGGGCCCCGGACCCTGCCTGACCGCCACCCTGGCACGCTGTGTCTTGGGAGCTGGGACCCAGGGGACAACCTGACACCTGAGAATCGGAGGGGACACAGCGGACGCCACTGACCTCACCCGGGGCACCGTGCCAGACGCACAGGGAGGAGACGAGGTACACGCGAAGCACCCACCCTGTGCTGGGGACGGGGCGTTTGCTGCAGGATCGTCGAGGACCCCACATCACCCCTAGAGAATGACCCCATTCTCTAGGACGGACGACGCCCCCACCGCCGCCCCCTGCCGCAGGGGACCCAGCGCAGACCAGGACAGGGCGACGCTCCAAATGCTTCCCCTGAAGACCTGGAAAAGCCCCCGGGAGGCTGCCCGGCCTAGCAGGGCCACCAGGGACAGCATGCGGCCCATCCCTCCCACAAAGCAGCAGGAGTGCCCCAAGCCACGGGGGTGGTGGCCAAGCGGCTCGAGGGCATCGGGTGATTAATGGGGCAGAGCACCCTGGGGTTCATCGCAGAAGAGAAACCACGCAGGGCCCGAGCCCCTAAGACTTTCCAGAAGTATCCCTAAACAGCCAGCATCACACGGTCACAGATGCACCGGCGCTCACAGGCTGGAGCCAAAGCCAGGTGGCGGACTTTAGCTCAAGGCTGAGATACGACTTTTTTCTGCTTTTCAAATGGCCGCATGCCAACTGGTGTCGTTTCAGGATTCGGCCGTTCCGAATCCGCTGGACACACACAGCCCGCAAGGCACGCAAAGAATAAAGCAGCAGCAGCACGTCAAATGTGAGCCGAGCAAGGAGCTGGCTTTAGAGGCCAGGCTGCAGCCTGAGCCCCCCCACCGCCGCCCCACCTCCGGGCCAGGGAGCTCGCTCTCGTGGCGGCTCCGTGCCGTGACCACGGGCCGCCACGGCGACCGCGGGGGTCCCGGTTGGCCAGGGCCGCCGCCTCAGCGCAGCGCGTCCTAACCCCCACTCGGGGCGCCGGGGCGCCCGCCAGGCCGCGTGCTTGCGTGAGGTGCCGGGAGCCAGCCCTGCGGCCAACCTGCGCCGCCCATCTCTGGGGCCCCGACCTCGCGGGCGGCCCCCGACGGAAGGCGTTCTCACGGCCGGGGACTCTGCTACTCACTTGCTTGGCGCCCACAGGGCTCGCCTCTGCCGCAGGCGCCACCCAGGATCGCTTCCATGTGCCTGAACCACCGAGCCACGTGGAAGAGGCGCGTGTCGGCGGGAGGGGCCGAGAGCTGCCTGAACACGTCCACGTCTGCCTGGGACAGTGAGTACCCCTGGACATAGCTACGCGTGCTGAGGTGCTCGTTCAGGGCCTGCACCCTGGCTGCCTCGTCACTAATGCTCAGGATGGACCTGTAGGCGGGAGCTGCAAAGACAGAGGCACAGGGAATCAGTCAGGGGGACGGGGGCCTCGGGCGCGAGTCCAGAAAGACACGAGGCTCCTGCCCATCAACCCTTTCCCAGCCATGGAACGGCAGAAGCAGACAGCGGTTTCCCGGGGCTGGCGAGGGGCACTTGGGGGTGACTGGTGGGGTTCCCACTTGCGGGGATGGGAATGTTCCGGAAATGGATAAGGGTGCTGCTCGCATGGCACTGTAAATGCACTAAAGGCCACAGAATTGTGCTCTTTCGATACGATTTCAATGGTGAATTTTACCTCAACTAAAGAAAAAACGACTCAACACACACACAGCCCCTTCTCTGCAGCGCACCTGCTATCCGGGCACGGCGGGGGGCTGAGCACACCCGGTCTCGGTGGGCACCGAGCGGGCCAGGACGCAGAAAGCCTGGGCTGCGCCCCTGCACCGGCATGGTCTCCGGCAGCCGGAGGCCTAGTTTCTGGGAGGACCACAGCCCCCCGAAATGCCAAACCTGACGGCAGGCTCCGTCTGCCCTCCCTTGGAGCGATTCCTGAAAGGAGCAGCATTCGGGTGTTTATCTCCTACAACCCAGAAGTGACTCGCAACCACCTGAAGGCCACTCCTCTCAAACGGCATCGTCAGGAAGGACAGGCCCCACCTCCAGTCTCTGTGGGAGGACAGATCCCGGACTTCAGTCACCACCAGCCAGCAGACGCAGCTCGCCATAGCGGCCTGTGACACTCACGACCCTTGGGGATTCTTCGCCTCCTCCACAATACTGAGTTCTGCTCACCCTCCCGCCCCCTTCTTCGTCCCCAGGGCTCTGTCACTTGTCACTTCTCCCGGTATCAGTCACGGGGCAAAACCTGTCCTTACCACCCTAACTAACGTCCAGCTGTGTCTACCCCTGGCGTGGGGGGCTCAGGGTCAGGAGCGGCCCCAAGCCTGAGCAGGAGGGGCACAGACCCAGCCCCGCCCCAAAACAGGGAGGCAAGGGCAGGCTGGTGGCACTAAGCTACAGGCCTTCTGGCCACAGGAAGGAGCCTGGTACCCCCGCCCATAGGTCTGAGCTGCGTCTAAGCCCTGATCACCCCAGATGTTTTACCTTAATTTTCTGAGGGAACCGTGGAAAAAGGACCAGGGCTCATCTGCTTCTACAGACACCCTCTCGGCCTGGGACCCACTCAGAGCGGGAAAGTATGAGCCCACCCCTCTCCCTCTTGGCGTGGCTGTCGTTCCGGGCCAGCTGCCCGACACTACAAGGTCACTGGGTCACTGTACGGGACCCACGGCAAGGACAGCTGCAGGCAGGGAGGTGACGCTCCCCTACACGGCCACGCTCCCACCTCTCTGACCCTCGTCTCTCCCATCCCTGCTTACCCGCCTGGCCCAATGCCTGGCCCCACTTGCTTCCACCACGGGAGGACCGTCGTGTAGGTCCAGCCATCAGCAGGCAGCGAGGAGGGGGTGGGATGGACCCACAGAAGGAGGGAGGCCCGCACCGCTTCCCAGGTGCTGGAGCGCCTAACAAGGCCCACTTCTCACGGATGTCCTGAACCCCGAGTTCTCCACCCACAGGAAAGGGGAGGACCGCGATGCGAGAAGTCCTCCTCGAGCTCTCAAACGAACGCTGTGCTTAAAACGCAGGCTTTCCCGAAAGCCCACCTGCTTCCTTCCCCAGCGCACCCCCCAGGAGGGCTCAGCTCTGACGACCCGACAGAATGGCCACCCACTCCACGCGGCCACAAAGGGCCACCCTTCCCTCTCAACTGGAGTCCTGCCCCCTTACCAGTCACACTCAGGAACGCCCACAGCCAAGCCACTGGGCAGTCTGGGACTCCGCCTGCAAATGTACCTGAAATGCAGTCCTTCCGCCCGTGGCTCCCACGCGGGGGCCCGGCCCACCCCGTACCCGAATCTCCGTGCCGCAGGCTCCCCCACGGGCGACCTGGCGTCGCCTAACACGGTGGCCAGGGTGGCCTGCTGAGAAGCGCAAGATCACATCACATCCCCCACCCCCCTCCTCCCAACCACCCCCACCTCGCACAGGTCCCTCGGGCCTCTGACTTCAGCTCCTGCCCCCACCCGGCACACCCTGTCCAGCCCCATGAGGCCCTGCTCACTCCACAAGAGCCTGGAATGCTCCCCCAGACGTGGCCAGGCTCCGCCGTTCCTCGGGGCCCTGCTGGCTGGCTGTCATCTTTCCGTCGGCTCTCCCTGGATGTCTCTCCAAATGACTGCCCGCCGACCGGAGCCCCGACCTCGTTTCTGCTTTCTCTCCTTACGCTTACTTGTAACCCGCCACTCCTTTCTTTCCGTCTGCCCCACACCCCCCTTTAATCACTCCGCACATACCCTCAGCATCTAGAACGGAGCCTGGAACATTCTAGATACTCAACACAGGTGCTGAGCGAATGGGGAGTCAGCGGCGGGACACGCGCTCACACTGCAGCGCTCCCTGCGACGTGCCGGGAGTGGGGGGGGGGGGGGGGCGCCGCTGTTTCAGGGCCTGGCAGGCCTCTCCCGGGGCCCCGCCCCCCCCCCCCCCAGCACATTCCCATGGGCAGAGCCTAAGGCTGCTTTTAACCCCGAAGGGCTGGCTCCCAGAGGTGCACACCTACAGGGGGCGCGGCTTCCGCTCACTCCGGACCCACAAGGAGCACGAGCACTTCCGCGTCAGCTCCCGGAGCTGCCAAAGCAAAGAGACACAGAGGGTGCCCCCGCCATTGAGGACGCCCCTGCTCTCCCTCCTCCACCTGGGCAGCTGGCTCTGAGGACCCGGCCCGCGGGCTCTCGGGGAGCGGCCCCGCTGCCACAGCCACCCTCCCCCCAAAGATCACCCAGGTTCCCGCCAAACACCGAGGCAGGGAACCCTGATCAGCGGGTTTCTCCACGTTTCCTCCAATAAGCACATACTGTTCTTAACATGAGAAAAACGGGTCAAGCGTCCTATCTGCTGGGCTGGCCGTAAAGCGCCCGGGCCAGGGAGTCCGGGAGCTCTCGAACTCGTGCGGCGGGGCGGGGGCCGGGCCAGGCTCGACAGGCGCGGAACGGCACCCGCCTCGTAAAGCTGCTGAGTGTTAGTGAAATCACGCTTGTAAATGTTCGAAACGCAGCCTGGCACACAGCCAGCCCCCAGTCGGTCTGCGGCCACTGCCGTCACCGTCGCCCCTGAGTGGCTATTACGATGGCTCCCGAAGGAGCTTCCCCAGACGCTACACGCGCGCTTCAAGTCTACCCTCCGGAGCGGCGTGGCCGTCGCGGGGCAAGGACCTTGGGGGACCGGGGCAGCACAGTGGGATGCGGGGCTTCCGGGCCGCAGGGGCGCACAGGCACCGCGGTAACTGTGGCGGCTGCATCCGAGTTTGTCTTGAGGAAACAAGCAAAACACAGGTCAGCTTTGAAGCGGCCATGGACGAGGGCCAGAGCGGATATCAGTCTGGCGGTCTGGCTATCGGCCTCGATGCTGAGATCAGACGAGAAGGCTCCCGGGCTGGAGGCGCACCTGCGGTGACGGACCTCACGGCGGTGACCGTGTGGAAGGGACGTCCGCCACCGGGTCAGGTTGTGGTTCCGCCCAGAAACACGCCACGGGAGGGACGCCTACCGTTCATGACAACGTCACTATGTGGCCACGCGGTTTAGACTGATCTCTCATCCACCTTTTCCAATTTAGAAGGCCGAAGTCCTCCTAAGACATTTCCTGAGACCACACAAACAAGAAAACCAGGTAATCCCTCGGCACAGGTAGTAAAGCAAACACCACAGGGAATGACCTGCACTCCCGACACGGCCTCGCCCCTTCTCCGCCTCTCCCCCTCTCCCCCTCGCCCCCCCGGCCCCGCTCCCCGTCTCCGCCTCGCCCCCTCTCCCCCTCTCCCCAGCTCCTGCTATCGGATTTAAACCTGCCTCACCTTCCTCCTCCTCCGCTCAGATGTGGCCCAGCTCCTCCCCATGAGCTGTGGGAAGGGTACCTGCCCGCAGAATCAGAACCTGGGGGGTGGGCTGGGCTGGCAGCCCACTGCCCCAGGACCTGCAGACCTCAGTGTGCATAGAAGAGCGCCGGCCGCCGAGCGGGGCGGGGGGGGGGGCCGGGTCGGGAAACCTCTGCTGGCTCCCGGGTTGCCTGCCTGCAGCGCCCCTCCTCCTGGGTCCCCTCCACTCTGTCTCCCCCCCGGGATGCTCAGCTGCCCAAGCAGCCCTCAGAAAGGGGCCTGGACAAGGCTTCCCAAACGCATCCCTTCTCCACGTGATTCCAATGTCGGGGAGCAGAGAGGCGTGTGCACCGTGCTCCCCACCACCCAGTCCCAGAGCCCAGGGCCCGGCCACCATCCCCTACTGGGCTAAAGCCTGGGTGCTCTGCTCTCAGCCCCACACCACCCACACCCAGCGCCGGCCCTGTCCCCCAGCCCTGCCTACCTCTCAGGCCAGTACGGCCACGGCCCCCACTGTCCTCCTGCCCCACCTTCACGTGGGGGAGGGGCAGATGATCTTTCCCAAACCTCAAGGTAAGACCTGAATTCCAAAGGCATGCCCAAGGCCCTGCGGCCTATCTCCCGGCCCTCCTCCGCCCACTGGCCTCAGGAACTTTCGGGAAAGCTGTGCCCTCTGCCAGGACACTCACTCCTCGTTCTTCCTCTGGGCTCAGCCTCCATCGTCCTCAGGACCAGAGTGTCAGGGGCTCACCGGCCTCCCGTCCTCCACCTCCAGGCTCTCCTGGCCTACCAGCCCACAGCCTGCTGCCACTGCTTCCGTGTGGAGCCGCCCCTGGGGTCCCCACACGCCGTCTCGCCCGGCGGATGGCTGGCAGAGAAGGGCGCGCCGAGGTCTGCAGCCTGGAGAGTCACGGAGCCCGTGCTCTGAACAACCTGGCAGTGCTTGGGCCACCAGGCAGCACACGCTCTGGGAAGTGACCGGGG
>NW_024412786.1:7098034-7121166 GCF_014898765.1 Herpailurus yagouaroundi | reverse complement strand
GGGGCGGCGGTTCCACGTCCCGCAGACGCTGTGACGTCCTTGGTTCCAGCCCACCCTGGCGCTGACCCGCCTCGGCAGAAGGGGCTCGCCCTTCACTGCTGTCACCCAGCCCTCTGCCAGATGGCTCGCCCTTGCTCGCATTCAGGGCTCCGGGGCCCCGCGGTGCCGAGCAAGGCAGGCGCTCCACGTGCGTTCGCGGGGTAAATGGCAGGTGACAGATCCATTTAAGCAAACCTTTTTCAACCTCTCAGTGACGCTTTTCCACCGAAACAGAAATTATAACGCTCTCACGTGGCATTGCACAGACCTTCTGGTGATTACAAGCACAGTCTGCTGCCCAGGTAAGCGGGTGCCGGGACACCGGAGATGGCTTAGTTTCTACCCCAAGGGCACCTCTCTTACAACTTTAAAAAAGTAAATACCGGGAAATGTGAGTTCACAACTGAGCTAATACTTGCAATCTATGAATACACACGTTCCGTTTTTCTTTGGGAAACCCAGCAGCATGTTGCCTTGATCTTATCTGTCCCGACACACTCTGGAATTAGGACCCTCGCTGTTATTCTGAACGGAATCGGACAGATTATCATCAAAGGCAGCTCGGGATCGTGGTTAAGATCCCCACTGTGGTCTGAGGTAGACCACAGAAGCCTGGCCCTACCTCTGGCTGTATGACCCCAGACAAATCACTTCACTCCTCGGAGCTTCAGGACTCTCGTCGGTCCAGGAAGAGAAGCACAGCATCTACCCCAGAGTCGCTCTGAGGACCAAAGGCCGGGACGGGCGCATGCAGACCAGGGCCCGGAAGACGCGCAGGCCGAGAACAATGCTACCTACGTGATTATCGCGAGGACCCTTTGCACTGCACTGCATAAAAACGGAACAGCAAGTTGGACCTCACGCAGAGCCACCAGAGGCTGCGAGTCTGCAGGGCGAGGCCTCTGAGAGGAGCCGAGTGCCCCCAGGGGTCCTCAGAAGAGTCACCGGAACCTGGGAGGGGCGGGCGCCTTCAAAACACAAGGGAGAGGCCGTAAACCCAATGTCATCATAGGGGACCAAACAGATGTTCTGAACCACCTTAGGGAAGACCATCTGAAATGGGAAGAATATTCTAAATGAGGGTCTCTTTCAAGTCTGGGAAGATGGTCACTTTTGATGACTCTAACTTTCAGAACAAAAACCTTTCGGGAACTGGAAACCAAGCACATCTACAACCCTGGCACCTAATATAAAGCCCTTTCCAGTTTCATTTTACTTCCAGTCTCCTCAGAGGGTGGTCTTAGGGTGTTGTCTTTGAGGGAAGCCTGGGGAACAGGTGTGTGGGGGGGGGGGCGGCAGTAAAGGAAGTACAGGTGGGCTGTGCCTGGGGCCGACCCCTGGCTGGGACATGTGGTCCCAAGGCACAAAACTACAAAAATCTATCAGCGGTCCAGACATCCTACCAAGGCCAACTCCTATCAAGGCTCCAAAAACCTCAAATTCTAAAGCAATTAAAGGAAAAAACCAATATGTCATCTATGTTCACAAATGAACCAAAACCACACTTTCATTAAAAAAAAAAAAAAAAAGGGGGGGGGGGCTCGGGGGCGCAGTCGGTTAAGCACCTGACTCTTGATTTCAGCTCAGGTCACGATCCCCATGGCTTGTAAGATGGAGTCCCGCGTGGTTTATGAGATCCAGCCCCGTGTGCTTGGGGACTCTCTCTCCCTCTCTCTGCCCCTCCCCCACCTCTCAAAAATAAGCTTAAAAAAAAGAAAAAAGACAAAATGACAGAAGGCAATACAGCAGCTCTAGTCTCAACCCAGACACACAGCACCTATCCCGTGCCAGGCGCTGTTCTAAATCTGTCCCTAGTAATGACTCCTTTAGGGGTCCGCATCCTCTGAGGCCATACGCGTCACCCCTCTGTGCTGCGAGAAAGGGGCACAGCTGGGACCCCAGCCCAGCCGGACCGGCTCTGCGGTCAGGGCTGGGAAGCACGATGCTGTTTTACGGGAGTCTGGGTGGACACCTGTCCGAGGGCTGTCTGGCGGCAAGGCAGGTGGGGGCAGTGCTGGAATCCAGGCACACCTGTTGGGTGACACCCAGCGGGCCTGGTATGTGGGCACTGGTGTGGGACAGCAGCCCCGGCACATGGGTGCCTCTCACATCGCTGGGTTTCCCCACTTAGAGCCCCAGAGGCCTCAGGAGCAAAGAGGAGGACAGGGGGCCAGGAAAGCCTTGACCAGCCTACACTGGGGGCAGGCCGGCAGACTGGCATGTAACCGTCACCAGCCAAGAGCATAAGAACTCTACGCTCAGAGTGCTTCCCGAGGGAAGTCGGCTCCAGACTTAGGAATCCTGGTGACAGTCTCTGGTCTTGCCAGCGGCTACAGTCTTGCGAGCCGGACGGTGGGAGAAGATCCAGTGCTCTGCAGAGGTCTGCCTGTGGACTCACTTGTCCACCCGCTGGTGGCATCGGTGACCCGGGTGGGCAGAGCCAAGGCTGCTCCCTGAACCTCCGCGGCGGCAATAAAGTGCGGCAATAACGCTCCGACCACGCAGATCCCAATGACCACTGTCTGCGGAGCCGCAGATGAAAGGCTTCGTGAAACCCCAAGCCTTTCATGTGTGCGGCCGCGTACCCCCGGCGTCTTCCGCCCACCCCCGGGTTGCTGGCCGGCTGGGCGCAAATCACAACAACCCTCGGGCTCTGCCTGTCCCCGGAGCACAGCTGGGGCTGGAGGGGGCGAGGTCGTCCCGGGCACAACCCGAGGAGACTGAGGCCGAGGAGGGGGTGGCCGCGGCGCCGTCAGGAGCCAAGTCGGGTCCCAGCGAAGTGCGGACAGCGCAGGCCCAGGCCGGGGGTCGTCCCGCCTGCCCTCCCCGGGGACCAGCCTCCCTCGGGCCCGCGGTCGCCCCCCGCTTGCCCTCCCCGGGAACCCGCCTCGCTCCGGCCCGCGGTCGCCCCCAGCCTGCCCACCCCGGAAACCCGCCGCCCTCAGGCCCGGGGTCGCCCCCGCCCGCCCCGGACACCCGCCGCCCCCTCAGGCCCGGGGTCGCCCCGCTTGCCTCCCCGCGCGCACTCACCCTGCTCCCCAGAGGAACCTGACATCGTAGGAATTACAAACCAGCAGCCGCGGCGCCGGCTTCCCAGAATCTGATGCAACCACCGCCCCGGAAGTCCCGCCCAGCTTCCGCCCAGCCTTCCGGGACACGCCCGGTCGCTAGGCAACCGCCGCGGACCCGGGACGCCGCCGCCTCAGGGCATGCTGGGAGTTGTAGTTGTTACAGCGCCGCGGACGTCATCCTTGGGCATCCCCGGAGCTACCCGTTCCGTGTCCGGGCCCATGACGAGGCCCGGGGCCAGCCTGGGCGCGGGGCTTGGTGGAGGTGTGTGTGGGGTTGGGGTTGGGGTGTCAGGGAGGAATGTTGCAGTCCCGCCTCGGGAGACAGGCATCAAAGACAGATCTCACGCATGCCTGTTTAAGTTGGCATTGTACCCAGCGGTGTGGGGACAGGCCCTTGCCCACCCCCCCCCCACCCCTATCCCGCCTCCCCGAGACAGGAATGTGCTGGCCTGGATGGAGGACTAGTTCGAAGGAAGCTTAGAAGACGGGATTCCGGATGGGTGGGAAGTGCCTTCCAGGTAGAGGGTACTGTCCTGCAAAAGAACCCAGCAGAAAGCACAGCCCCTGATAACGTGAGCCTTAGCACAGAAGGTGCTGGAGCAGCCCTGGCAAGAGGCGGGGCTCCAGGCACAGGCCATAGCTTGGACCTTTTTGAAGCATCTTGTAAGCAAGGTCAAGAAGGGCACTGACCCCTGAAGGGTTTAGACAGGACAAGGCATGACTGTATTTGTGCTTGAGGACTGTCATTCAATCGCCAGGTGCTAGTGGAATGAACCCCGGAGAGCCAGAGGAAAGTAACGCCCGAGACCTTTCAACAGTCTGTAGGAGAGCGAATGGTGGCCTGGATTGGTAGGGTGAGTAGACAAGCCTGGGAGAGCCACAGGAAGCAGCAGACACTGGGGTGTGGCGGGGAGGGTCAACGAGAGTTGGTGGCATCCCACCTCTGAGAGGACACCTCAGCTCCTGATCTGGGTGGCTATAGCAGCATTTAATGAGGAACTGGAAGTCGAAGGGCTTGGTGCTGGAAGTGTGTAGGGTAATCTGGCGAGGTTTGGGGCGAGTGAGGAGGGCAGGGTGGAGGTCCCATTCTGAGGGCACTGACATTCCCAGAGCCCCTCCCTCTGGCAAATCACATCCTTGGGGTCCGTTCCTTCCCCTGTGCATGCCTTCCCCTGCTAAAGATATCATGGGGTGCCTGGGTGGCGCAGTCGGTTAAGCGTCCGACTTCAGCCAGGTCACGATCTCGCGGTCCGGGAGTTCGAGCCCCGCGTCGGGCTCTGGGCTGATGGCTCAGAGCCTGGAGCCTGTTTCCGATTCTGTGTCTCCCTCTCTCTCTGCCCCTCCCCCGTTCATGCTCTGTCTCTCTCTGTCCCAAAAATAAATAAACGTTGTAAAGATATCACACCCAGGATTGTGTACCCACCAGAAATAAAAGGAAATGCTACTTAAGACAGAAATTTTATTAGGTAAAAATAAAGAACAAAATCTTGATATCAGTACCTTCACAAAAATTTTTTTTTCAAGTTTATTTTTGAGAGAGAGAGCGAGAGAGAGAGAGAGCATGAATGGGTGAGGGGCAGAGAAAGAGGGAGACAGAATCTGAAGCAGAATTCAGGCTCTGAGTGGTCTTTTTTTTTTTTTTTTACGA
This sequence comes from Herpailurus yagouaroundi, assembly GCF_014898765.1. Taxonomy (NCBI): domain Eukaryota; kingdom Metazoa; phylum Chordata; class Mammalia; order Carnivora; family Felidae; genus Herpailurus; species Herpailurus yagouaroundi. Next base: position 7,116,408 of record NW_024412786.1, on the reverse strand, counting down.
AAGAGTTTTTTATGAACTAGAATTAAAAAGTTTTTTACGAAATAGACTTAAAAAAAATATGTAACCTCCTTTCAACCTGCCCAATCTAAGCACGGATTAGCTTAGAAACATGGAGTCATTCGCTCTCTCTGAAAATAAACAAACGTTAAAAAAAAAAAAATCTTTAACATTTATTTTGAGAGACACAGCGTGAGCAGGGGAGGGGCAGAGAGAGGGGGAGACACAGAATCCGAAGCAGGCTCCAGGCTCCGAGCTGTCAGCACAGAGCCCGACGTGGGGCTCGAACCCACAAACCGTGAGATTGTGACCTGGGCCGGCTGAAGTTGGATGCTCAACCGACTGAGCCGCCCAGGCACCCCTTAAAATTTTTTTTAAAAAGCAGGCCGGGGTCTAGGCCTCCAGCTGAAGCCCTGAGATGGTCTCATGCAGCTGCCGGGTACAGGTTCCTGGTCACTGAGCTGTTCACACTCACAGAGCACTCAGTCACAATGGCACCCCGTTCTAGGTCCTGGGGACATCGCAGTGACTTGGACCCGGTGCAGGCCATGGCAGAAACAGTCAAACCCTCCTGGCTTCAGCACCCAGAAGAGGGCTGAGGAATGTGAATCAAGCCGACACAGTAAGTGGATCCTTCTGCCAAGAGTCCACAACTTGCTGGAATCCCCAGTCCCCGCAGGACGTCCCCACCGGCAGTCTCTGAAGCTCCCGGTCCCTTGCAGGGAAACTCTCTCGACTGGCACGTAAAACTGACCTCCCTGATGGAAATGTTCTGTAGAAATCAATTCAGAGAACGCACACAACTTCACCTGGGACTCAAACAATTCCTAATAGGATAGACCTGGGCAAGAAGATCACATCCAGTCCATTTGAAGTCCTGCTTGAAGGCATAATCCAATGCCAAAACTTCACTTTAGTCGGAGGTCCCTACATGCCTGCCTAAAATACCTTCGGCAACTAAGTTGTTTATAATGTTTTGCAAATACATTTGAAGCCCCAGTTTATGGAGGGCAGCCAGGAGTTTAAAAACAGAAGCTTCCTTTCCCAGCTTCTTTCGCCACGTAAAGAGCATCTTATGACGCTGTTCCATCAAATTGCCTGGATTCTCGCATTCGCAAGAGTCAATGTCCATCTCATCCAGACCAATTAACCTCATGAACATCTTCCAGTCGTTTCCTGTGCTGCTCTTCACAAACTCATAATGGATGCTAGTGGTAGCTGCAAGAAACAAAACCAAAAAGAAGACGGTTACATTTCTGGGATGACCACGTGGCACCTGCTGTCGCTGGGCCCCAGGAATAAGGTCACGGGTGACCCCACCGTCCCATTGCCCCGGGACCGGGCCCCCTGGCCAGCACACCACACCTAGGACATGGGAGGTCTTGTACGACCTCAGGGGTCTCCTGGAAGTGATCAGGCCCAGGGGCTGGGAGACAGAGGCTGGGCCACCTCTGCCACAGCTCTTGCCCCGCAGGCGCCCTGCCTGCAGCTGGTTCCTGGAGCCCTTGAGCCCGAGCCCGGGAGGAGCCGCCGAGGGTGGGGGCAATCAGGAAGCTGTCGGAGAACGCAGTCTGCTGTAGTTCACCTGCCTTCTCTCCCTTGACCCCCAGAGAAAGGCTATAAGACGGTCGGGACAGGAAGGCCTTCTGGTGTCAGCTGGGGACCATGGTTAGGGTCTGAGGCCTGGGGCGACTTTTGTAGCCCGAGTTTCACACTGTCATGTTTTTAAACCCATGTGATGGGGCGATCTTGCAGAACTGTTAGTGGAAGGGATACAAAAGCACCCGACGTGCAGCATGTCTCCTAAACGGGGGGAGGGGGGGGCTACCCATCTAGGAGCATAGAAGGCATTCCTGCTGCCCGTCCGTGTTTCTTAAACACACGAATGGGTCATAAGATCAAAGCATGATGAACCTCGCGAAACTCATGTTTGGCAAATGCTGTTTCCCCTAATGCCATTAGTGGCTATGAAAAAGCACGGGTCGAGCTGACAGAAGGTCCCACAGCTTCATGCAGGCAGGGGTTCCCGGAAACAAGGCGAAGCCCGGTCACTCACCGTAAGTGAGCAATTCAGATTACGTACCTTCTTTGGAGTTATCCTTGACAAAATATTCCTTTTTGTATCGCTGCGAAGAGAAAGAAATAAAATTGACCCAGGGCAAGAAACCCATGTCTGAAACGGAAGCACGACGTGGTGGGAGGGAGCAGCAGGGTGGAGGCAGGTGTGGCTCTGTGAACGTGAGGTGGCCTTGAGGGAGCTCCCGACGGGGGCAGAGAGCTCACAGACCACTCGTGTCTCCCGGCCCATGGTCCCGGGACACGCCATGCCCCGGGCCAAGGGACAGCACAGTGTTGCCGCCGTGGCACGGAGACCCCTGCTCGGGCGGGCAGGTGACAGCTGAACTATGTCACCGGGGGGGGGGGGGGGGGGGCCCCAACCTGTCCCGACCCAGATAATACTAACAGGGAGGACACTCGTAAATGCAGTTTCCTAGTCGCGGACGATGCCAGTGTGTGCGAGCACCGCACAGGTGTCCGCCCGAGAGGGACCCCCCGGGCCTCCCGCCGAGACGGACGAGGGTCCTAACTTCTGTACCTGACTCCCTTCGGAACTCTTGGAGAATCTGGAGTCATAGACCGTGTCCCTGAAATGACGCCTCACGGCACTCGACCCAGGAACCCAGGCTCCAAAGCAAAGTTCCTGACCTCCCTGCACCCCCACCACAGCCGCCCAGGGTCCTGTGATCTCCTCCCTGGGACCTTGTCCCGCAGCTCCTTGAGGATTCAGAAACAGACCCTGGTCAGGCCCCAAGTGCTGGCTCTGGCCCCCCCCCTTCCTGAACAGTCCCCCTCCACTAGTGCCACTCAGCAGGAATCTGCCTAGCTTGTCAAACCCTATTTGGGTGTCAACAACTCCACACGGGCCCCCACATCCCCCAACAGAGGATGGGGGCTGCTGCTGTCCTCCGAGAGGGAGCACACCCGGACGAGGCCCGCCCCTGTCTCCCATGGTCCCGCGACCCGGACGGCACGGCTGGCACACGGGCGGTGCTCGGCCGAGGTCCACCGCGCGGAACGAGACACGCACACGCTCGGGAGGCCCTGGTGTGCGACACCAACGGGCCGGGCCTCCTCCTTCCTGCCACACCCCAGGCGCGGTACCCGGACAAGCACACTCTCGGAGCCTCGGCACCCACCTCCGTGTCACAGTCCCTTCGGACAGCAGGTGGGGTTGGGGATTGTTAGGGGCTGACCTGTGCCCCCCCTGCCCCCCCGAAAACACGGAGGCCCAAACCCGTAAACACTGACTGTGTTTGGGACCAGGATCGTTGCCTGCAGTAAGCTTACAACAGGGTTATTGGGATGGGCCCTATTCCAAGGCGCCCCCTATCCTCAGGAAAAGGGGCAAGTTGGACGCGGACTCGTACACAGGGAGACGTGGCCCTGAGAGTGCAGGCGGAGGTCGGGGCGATGCCAGTACAAGCCAAGGAGCCCCGAAGGCGGCCAGACACCAGCGGCAGCTGGGGGGAGGCCTGGACCAGACCATCCCTCGCAGCCTCAGCAGGAAGCAGCCCCGCGACGGCCTGTTCTTGGACTGAGACGGCGGGATGTGCTGTTTAAGCCGCCCCAGGGCACTCCTACAAGACGGCTACGAAAGCTCGCACGTTAGCACTTAACGCGGAGCTCCGCGCACACGAATGCCCGCTACGCACGGGCTGCGTCATCATCGGGACCCACGCAAACACTTCACTCACCTCCTCTAGACTCTTGAGCGAAGGGGACGCCTGGGTCCCGTCCTGGGGCTCCGGAGCGGCAGGAGCAGAGGCTTCTAACGTCTGCTCCTGGACCACCGGGCTTCCTCCGACCACCATGGCCTGCAGCTCAGGGCTTTCCTCGGGCTCCCCTGAGGGCCCCGGGTGGGGCCTGGCCTTGGGCATCAAGGCCAGGCTCTCCTCCTCCGCGGGCTGGGTTTCTGTGCCGGGGGCCGGCCTGTCCCGCTCAGGTGCCTCGGGTCGCACCGTCTCAAGCTGCGAATTGCTTCTCAGTGGCTGAAGGACAAAGTCGTTTCTCTTGGTCACAGGAGCCTGCTGCACAGGTGCTTCCCAAGCCACTACCCGGGGCGGGGGTGGGGGGATGTCAAGTGCCTGACGATTATGCGGGAAATGTGCAGTTTTAGAAAACACCACATGGGGTGAGCTCCCTGTTCTGCCACCAGCTGCTTGGGAGGGGTCCCGAGACCCCCAACCCAAGCCTGTGGTGGGTGGAAAGCGGCCCCCGCCCCAAAATATAGGCCTATGTCATTTTATTGCACTTTGCAGGTACGATTTTTTTTTTTGAGAGAGCGTGTGTAGGTAGGTGGAGGAGGGAGGGAGAGGGAGGGAGGGAGAGAGGGGGAGACGGGGAGAGGGGGAGAGAGAGAGAGAGAGAACGAATGAATGACTCTCAGGCAGGCTCCACGCTGTCAGCACAGAGCCGACGTGGGGCTCCATCTCATGAAGCGTGAGATCGTGACCTGAGCCGAATTCGACTGGGCCCCCCAGGCTCCCTGCCAAGTACGATTCTCTACAGATGAAGGTTCGTGGCGACCCCGCCTTGAGCACATCTGTGGGCGCCATTTTCCCGACCCCGTTGGCTGACTTCGTGTCTCTGTGCCACATTCTGGTAGTTCTCGCCGTATTTCAACCTGTGTCGTCATTACTGTATCTGGTGACCTGCGATCCGTGAGGACAGCTCACCCGGAGCTCAGAGGGTGGTTGGCACTCACGATAAAATGTTTACGTGAGGTGTGCACGGTTTGCGTAGATGAGGCCATCACGCACTGAAGAGACTGCAGTATGGGACAGGCAGAACTTTCCTACGTGCTGAAGCCTGGCTTTCCCGTGCCACTTGCTACACGGCAGCGGTCTGGAACCGAACCCGCAGCGTCTCCGAGATGCACCTGTGTGCCTACGCTCTAACCCCTGGTGCCCTCGAATGGGACCTGACTGCAGGGGGGGGCAGACACTGGATTAGTGTGAGCCGTAACCCGGGGCGGAGTGTCCCCAAGAGGAGACCGGCTCTGAGATGCACAGACGGGTGGGGAGCAAGCAGAGAAAGACGGATGCCTCTAAGCGCCCAGCAACCAGGGTTCCCGGCCGCCGCCCTCCCCCCAAAGATGCAGGGAGGGGCCCCCCCCCCCCCCCCGAGGGCGCTGGAAAGAGCCAGCCCCACGGCCGCAGACACGGAAGCAACGAGCTCCGTGATGCGTCGTGACCTGCTTCGGCAGCCCCAGGACCCACACGCAGAACCCCTCTGCCCCTCCGTGCCTCGTTTTCCACTCTGGTCCCGACCAGCACATTCTGGGGCTCTGTCCGCTCAGGCGCACGCGGACGCCCCCACACAAGGTGCAGCAGACGCAGCCGAGGAAGGGGCTGCTGCCTGCCCGCCCCACCCCGCCTCCCCGGCCCCAGGGCATCTTCTGGGACTCCGCGGCCACCAAGGCCAGCAGCTACCATCAGGCAAACCCCAGGGCAGTACTCACAAAGCCGCCTGGGCCATCCGACCTTCCTGAAGACCAAAAAGAAGAGAAATGACCACGGTTGGTATCAGCGGGGACAATGACTTCTGTGAGGAAAGGAAGTGCCTTGAACTGGCAAGAAAGCACACTTACCCTTCAACAATCTGACGATCGGCTGGTAGGAGACCCGCACACCTGGGAAGGACACAGGAGGTGAGCGCCACCTGGGGGGCTTTGCCAGCACCCGGGAGCCCCCGCCCACCCACCCCAGGAGCCCCCTGCTGACACAGCACCCGCCTCGCCCTGCTTCTTGGCCGACAGCGCCCCAGACACGGCATCCCCAGCCGGTGGACCTGAGACCCTGGCCTTAAGACCCGTGTGCCAGGGAGCAGGCGGCAGGGGCCCTGTGCCACAGCCCGGAGCTCAGGAGCGCAAGTGATAAGATGAGCACAGCCGTGCTTCCAATGGACAAGTCCCCGGGGCGCCTGGGGGGCTCTGTCCGTGAAGCGTCCGACTTTGGGCTCAGGTCATGGTCTCCCAGTTCAGGAGTTCGAGCCCCGCATCGGGCTCTGTGCGGACAGCCGGGAGCCTGGAGCCCGCTTCGGATTCTGCATCTCCCTCTCTCTCTGCCCCTCCCCCACTCATGCTGTGTCTCTTGCAAAAACAAACACTAATAACAAAAAAAGTTTTTTTTTAAATAAGTGAAAAAGTCCCCGTCAGGGACCTCTTAACCCCAAGTGTCCACTTCTGAGCTCCTGCTGAGCTGGCTTCTCCAGGACTGACTGACACTAACCTACCTTTCTTTTTATACAAATAAATACCGACAAGGACGATGACGACGACGACGGCGACGCCAAGAATGACGCTAAGGGTCGCCCACAGCACGAGGAACTCAGACCCACGTTTGTTTTCTGGAAGGAGACAAAACAGAGGGTGGTGTAGGAGGGTCAGGCCCACCCTCCTCATTCAAGTCACATGCTACAGAAAGTCCCCGAGCCCTCTCCCACGGATCACCATCTCGAACGTCCCCAGTGGGAGACAGGAGAGGCTCACGCTTCCTGTGTCACGGATGAGGACCCCAGGCTCAGGGGACGTGGGGCCCACGCAGGGGGCTGGAAGCAGCAGGAGGCGTACAGGGCCAGGAGAGCGGCTAGGGGTTCTGGTACCCAGGCCGGGGCTCCGGTGTGAGCGGTCACAGCCGGCAGCAGGAGGCAGGGGACGGCCAGTCCTGACTGGAGCAAGGCCCACCCATGGTGGCCGGAGGGACAGGGCAGGCCCACCCTGGAGAGACATCTGGTATGACCACTTGGGTGTCCCGGTGTCACCCTGGTGAGATCACAGCACCGACAGCACTCATGGACACAAAGACACGGCGGGGGGCGGTGGGGTGGGGGGGCAGGGCACACCCATCTGAGCCCTGGACCCTCAGCCACCCGGACGTCATTGGCGTCAGCAGCTGGTGCTGGGAAGGATAGACAATGGGGCACAACTTCCGCATGGTGCTGCTGTTTGACTCCGAGATGTTCCTTATTCTCAGATGAGGCCCTTCCCAATTTTTCCCAGTGTTAAAATATCCTTTCAAAGTGCACGTTATGTGAATCAAAATTTTCTGTGGAAAGCAACAAGCCGATTCCGCAGTGTGAACTGACACACCAAAGACCGTGCGGAGGAAGGACTGGGGGCCCTGGGCCTCTGCCGGCAAGGCCTGCAGGTGGGTGTGGCCCCAAACCGAACAGGAGCAACTGCCTTCACCACCCAGGGACCCCGAGGGCAGGTGGGAGGGACTGTCTTTTCCAAACACGGTCCTGGGTCATTCGTGGGTGCGTGTGGGAAAACACATCGAAGCCTGACCCCCTTACCCCACAGCATGCGGAACACCGATCCCAGGCTCATCACAGGACACAATCAGAACGGGAAAAGCGTACGGCTTCTGGCGGGTCCCGTGAGGATCTCGAGGTGAGCAGAGATCTCTCACACGGGGCACAATAAAGGGACCTCGTTCAACGAAGAGCCTGTCCCTCGGGAGACCCCTCAGCATGGATAAAAAGGAATCCTACCCTAACTTTGTAATTACCAACATTTATAAACAGTTGAGCCTTGAACATGGGTTTCAACCGCGAGGGTCCGCTTACGTGTGGATCGTTTCTATAAACAGTAGGGCGCCGTAAACGTATTTTCCCTTCATTTACTTAACGCCCTCTTCTCCCCTCCAGTTTACTTTATTAAAAACACAGCACACGGTATAGACAAAACGCACAAAACAGGGGTCAATCGACCCTTCACGTCACTGCTAAGGCTCCCGGTTAACAGTACACTATTCGTAGTCAGGCTATTGGGGGGGGATCAAAAGTTCTATGCGGACCTGACCGCGTGGGGCAGCGGCGCCCCTCACCCCATGCTGTTCGGGGGTCAGCTACGATTATCAAAAGTAAGAAACAAACCTGCCTGCGACTCAGTATGAAGCAGGCATGTCTCACACAGGCCCGTAACACAAGAGAGCGCAAGGCGGGGGGAAGGCACAGCTTGTCGCCAAGGATGCTGTTTACTCAAGACGGAGGTCTATGAACGGTGGCCCGCGGGAACCCAGCCCACGACAAGTACGCTTTTCTGCAAGTCCGCTTTTAATGACACCCAGCCGGGCCCACCTGTTTCCTTACCGTCTCTGGCTTTTGCTTCAGGGGCAGGGAGGGTTGAGGAGTGACAAGAGAGACCGCAGGGCCTGCAAAACCTACGCTTTTTACCTTTATGGGAAAGGTCTGCTGACCTGGATTCAAGAGATGACCTCAGGGGGCACCTGGGGGTCTCAGTCGATTAAGCGGCCGACTTCGGCTCGGGTCATGATCTCACGGTTCGTGGGTTCGAGCCCCACGTCGGGTTCTGTGCTGACAGGTCGGAGCCTGGACCCTGCTTTGCATTCAGTGTCTCCCTCTCTCTCTCTGACCCTCTCCCGCTCACGCTCTGTGTCTCTATCTCAAATATTAAACATTAAAAAAAAAAGAGAGATGAGCTCAGTCCCTTACCTGGATGCCCTCGGTCAGTTTCTGTGGCACAAACCGTGTTGCTGGTAGCATTGCAAGGGGACAGGACAACGCCAGGACACCTGAAGGGTGAAGAAACCCGGAGCGTTACTTCTCCCTGCCTGGGCGCAGCACGCAACGTCCTTCCCACCACCCACAGCTCCCACGACGGCCCGCCAGCCTTCAGGCAAACACTGCCTGGAATCTCCCGGGCTCTCTGGCCCAAACTGGCTCATGGAGAATAAAAGAGTCCTATGCTCTGTGCCACACCGGGGAAGAGCCTCCCTCTCTGTTCCTGGACAGAGCTGTGTGTGGCTAGGAGGTCCGGCCCTACTGCAGCTGGAGCCCCGTGCCCATCGAGAGAGAAGTTAGGCCAAAGAGGAAGCACGTGGAGAAGGGGACAAGCAAGCAAGCCCAGAGAAGCCAGAGCCTAGATCACACCAGACCTGAAAGCCGTCCTTACTTTGGACTCGCCAGGCGCAGGAACCTGAGTCGTACCAGTTCACAACGTGCCTCAGAAACCGGAGTGGTTTTAAGTGGCTTTGCCACCGTACAGGTCTCCCCACAAGGCCCTCCCCAAACCCGCGCCCACCCAGAACCCCAGGAGTTGACCTTATTTGGACACAGGGTCTGTGCAGACAGAAGCACCTCACAGTGAGGCCGTGCCAGACTACGGTGGGCCTAAATCAAGGACCGGTGTCCTTGGAGGAGGGAACTTGGACGGGACAGAGAGAGGCCGTGTGCAGACATCGAGACACACACGCAAGAGGTGACCTCGCAGAGACAGAAGCAGACGGAAGGTAAGCGAAGGAGCATCACGGGGCGCCCACAGCGTCAGAGGCTGGAAGAGGCGAGGCAGGGTCCTCCCCTAGAGCCTGCGGAGGGAGCACGGCCCTGCTCACACCTGGATTTCAGGCGCCTGTGTCCAGAGCTGGGAGAGAACACACTTCTGTTGGTTTTCTCGAAGCTGCCCAGCTGTGGCGCTTTGTTACCGCAGCCACAGGACCCCCACGGGGACAGCGGCCGTCCTGCACTGCCGCAGGGCGCGGTCCTACCCTTCTGCCTGGACTGCTCTTCCCCCAGAACCCTCTATGGCTCCCTACCCTCCTCGCCGGGCCTCTGCTTGAGAGCCTGGTCCCCTCCCCCGCCCTCTACCCCCCCCCCCCCCACCCCTCACGGAGTCCTCACTGCCTGTGTGTTTGGACTGTCTCCACCACCACTGGGAGCCTGGGGTCTGTACTACTGGGAGGACAGGAGGGGCCCACGCCTGTGCCCCCAGGACCTTTTACACCGCAGGCAGTTTTCCACGCAGTCCACAGAGTTGCAGTAGAAGCTCCCCTTTTTGCACTGACACTGCCGGTCGCTGGTGGGGGAGCACTTGGCCACCACCTCCTGATCTCCTGGTGGGAGAGGGGCGCAGGTCAGCAGGGGCGGACAGGAAAGTCCCTGCCCACACCGGGCCACGCCCAGAACCTTGATCAAGGACCCGAACCGTCCTCACCCTCCCGTCTACGCAGGGGCAGAGAGGAGCTAACAGCCGGCCCTCACCCCTGCAGCCTGGGCCGAGGGGCCGGGGCCAGCTCCTCAGAGAGAGCCCGTAGCGCCCTTCACCTCGTCCACCCCACAAAAGCACACCACCACCACGTTCCCACACGAGCAAAACCTCGGGGAGAGAACGGCATAGACAGAGGGCCCCCTCCGCCAGCCAGCGAGAACCACAGCGGCCACGCTGACGACCACCCTTCCAGAGCCTTCCGCCACACTGGATGTCAAAGAACCGTACTCGAGATACAGATGAAGATAAAACACGACCACACTCGCAGCTCGACGCCACGTCCAGACCCACACCCGGGTCCGGTCCCTCCACGGCATCACTCCACTCTCACGCTTCCAAAACCCAGACGGGTTTGGCAAGACGCGACGCAGGCGGGATCCCGCCGCGCACGGGCCGGGCTGGCTTCCACGGCTTCCTCCCACGCGCACCCGCTTCTCGCTCAGCGGACGCTCGGGTTGCTTCTGGCTTTACACGACTGCGAACTCCTCCCCACGTCCCAGCACACACGGGCAAGAGCCCGTCCAGGTCTGGATCGGGACGCGGGGCGGGTGGGCAGCCCCAACTGTGTGCGGACCCTGCTTCTCCCGTGGGGACGGAGCGCTCGCTCTTCTCGGTCCCCGCGAATGCCGGGCATCCACAGCGACGCTCCGTCCGGCTGCCAGAAGACAGCACGTCCGTCCGTCCCTCCACGCCGGCGCTCCTCACCACGGTTACCGGCGCTCCGTGCCCATCTCCTTCACCACGTCTGTCTGTCTGTCTGTCTGTCTCCACTTGAAGCGTTTTTCCAAACCGTACGACTGATGTGCTCCAGGTGTGAATTACGCGTGGGCTGTGTCACAAACAGGTTCTGCCCCTTCGCGGCTTAACTTTCGTGCCTCGTGACAGAACGGGAGCTGGGACGTTCGACTGCCGCCACACGTACCCACGTCGACATTATGGTGTAGGGTTTTCAGAAATCCCGTAAAATGTTCTGTCGCTGCCTGGAAGTCCCAAACACTCGTCACGTCTTCCTCTCAAACCAGTACTTTCACCTGTGGACTGTGACGCGGAAGGAACCACTCCTGGGGGCAGTGGAAGCTTCCCGTCCTGCACCAAAGGACAGCACGCAGTCCAGGCCAGCGTCGTTTGCGATTCCGCCCTTCCTCCCGTGGACGGGTCGGTCGCGGTGCCACAGGCCACTTTCCACATCCGTGGGGCCATCTTCCCCTTTGTGCAAATCACGCCGTCTCCGTCGCCTCGAAATATGACCACACGGGAGAGCCCGCTGCACTCTGCCCTCTTCCGGAGGGTTTCGGCGATTGTCCGCTCATCGAGTTCCATGAAAACCCTTGTGAGGGTTTTGTTTTGTTTTTTTTTAAATAAAAACCATATATTTAAAACATACAGCACGCGTGAGGAGTTGCTACGTGCTGTTGGGAGTTTCACTGTGAACACACCAAATCTGAGAACCGTTTCACAGAGAACCGACGTGTCTTTAAAACGTGGAGTCCTCCCATAGTCTTGTATTTCTCTGTATGTTTAGATTTTCCAAACCGTTGTTTGTTCATGTCAACGTTTTATACGTCCTTTGCTAGATTTATCTCAAAGCATCTTATTTTCTTTGTCTTTGCTGATGCAAATGGTTATCTTTTTAAAAAATTACATCTTTTAAAATAATCCGCTGCTGATATGTTGAAATTCAGACAAAGTTTTGTAGATAGTTCTCGTATACAGCACCTCTAAAATCCTGCTGCCCTATGGATGGAGATTCCTTAACCCCCCCCCCCCCCACACACACACCGTCCTGATAAAAATACGTGTTCACCTGTAGTAACTCCCTCGGGGCGAGGCCTACGGGCCGAGTTGAAAGGCCAAGACCCCACCGTGCCCACTTACCCTTCCGGCACTGGATGCACCTCTGGCAAGTAGGCTCGCCATTAGGGAAGGCGAGGAAGGTGCCCGATTCACAGACGTGGCACTCGCCGGCGGTATGGTTCACCCTGCACGGCTTGAAGACGTACTGGCCTGTGTGAAAGGGAGGTCGTGGAGGTGAGGAGGGGGTTCGCAGCAGACCCCACCCAGCCCCCGAGGCCTCCCCTCGAGGAGGACCAGCCCTCACCAACCACACCTCCTCGGAGTGTTCTGAATGGACACTCGGCCACCTGCGTCCGAGAAGCCGGGGACCTGGCGCCCCTCGGCTTTCGCTGGCGACTCCCGGCCCACGTGAGCGGAGGGCTTCGACCACACACGCTGGAGGTGGCCCGAGAGCCTGACAACGCCCGTGTGCCTGCCCCTAGCGCCCCGGGGACCCCGGGCTGATTTACAGGGAGCACTGGCGGTCTAGAGACCGAGGGCTCTGACCAGTCCCGGAGGAGCCCCCCTGGTCTAGCACTTGCCTCGTGCAAAGGCCGTAGTGGAGGCAAATCACACCTCCCTGGGAGGAGGGGGCCTCAGCCCTCACTGTGCCACCAGGCTGAGTTCCCCAGGTTTCCAGCTGGGCCAGCCGTGTCCCACCTGTTCCCAGATGAGCCGCGCGCGTGTGTGGGGACATGTGCACGCAGCTGTGGACGCACAGGTGTGTGTGGGGTGTACAGGTGTGAACGGCCCAGGTGTGGATGTTTGGTCCCTGAAACAGGAGCCCTGCAACGGCCGAGGGTCCCAGAGCAAAGGAGGCACAAGTGGGGGGGGGGGGGGACAGAAGGAGGCGGTGGATGCGTGTGGAGGAGGCCCCTGCAAAGACACCGTGAACGACAACGCGTGCACATCTGTCTGTGTGGGCGGGGCGCAGGTGCGGGTGGGGGCAGCGGGCTGACCGGGTTCCCCACAAAGGAGGCCCGGCTGCCGTGGCGGTGACTGGGCAAGAGGTGAGGTGGGCCGAGGCGAGGACACAGCAGGCACTCGGAGCCTGAGGCCCGCCGTCTGCTTTATGGGGCTAACTGAGAGCATCCTCACGAGGGTGACTAAGGCTCCACGGACGCGTCGTGCGTGAGGACGGTGCTAGCCCAGCCCTGTTAGGACTTCCCTTCCTCAGGTGTCCACAGTCACCCCGACAGGAGCGTCCAGCCTGGGGACGCACCCCCACCTCTGCCTCCAGCGGCCCCGGCCCCACTCACCAAAACAAGCCCACAACCCGGTTCACGAGTCCCCGGGGCGTGGATGGGGCCGGTGGGCGGCTGCCCAGGAGAGGTCCGCCCACACCAGCCAGCGGGGATCCCCATACCCCAGGCAGCCCCACAAGGCCCTGGAAGGTTCTCTGGGACTCACCAGCGGGGCAGAGCCGGCAGCAGAGGTTGCTGTCCTCCGGCTGGTACTCGGTCACGTCACACGGGGCCACGCCGAGCGCCACGTCCACCTTCAATCAGAAAGGGGAGACAGGCGTCATCAAGAGGGGCCACCTCCTGGGGGCGGGCTTCGCTGGGGGCGCACAAGCTGGGACCTTCCCTCGGATCTGTGAATTCTGTATTTGCACACTTGCCTCTCGGTGACGTTCCCCGTAACCCCCCAAGCTGCCACTCACAGCACGTCCTCAGACACGCAGACTCTCGTGCCGGGCCGTGCTGATGTCACCCCGCTGTCCCTCGGTGAGTCAGTCTGCCGTCTCCCTTCCCCGTCTGCGTCCCACCGGCTGTGGTGCGTCCTTCCACAGGCAGAGCTCTTAAAAACCCCACCTCGCCAGGCTTTGCCCTTGTGACCCAACCCGATCGCTCGGAGAGGACGTTAGCCTGCGTGCACGTGTCGGACCAGCACCGCATTCGCGTTCGCTTTCTGCATCTCTGCCGTGTGTTTAAGAGCCCACCTTTGCGCCCATTTCTTCGTCGCCTGTCTTCCCCGGCTTTTGCTTCCCCGATTCCCCGTCTCCACATCGCTTCTTTCCTTCCCCGCGCTGGGAAACTGATTAGATTCTACTGGTTGTATTTCCAAGGAGTAACAGAACACCACTTAGCCAGGCGTCAGGAAGCAAGCTCATCGTGCACACACCACGGTGCCCACGATCTCAGCCAACAGCCCGTCAAGGCAGCCTTGCGACCGTGAACAGAAGCGCGTGGGAAAGCACGGTGTCCACACAGTCGCACAGCCGCGCAGCTCCAGAAGAGAAAACGCTAACTTGACCCACACGGTCCCTGACGTCAGCATCGCCGTGAGGGGACACGTTGATGTCACGACTGCAAGAGACACCCCAGTCGCTTCTGTGCCGTTTCTGCCCAAAATGCCAAACTGGAATCCGTTCACGACAAGCCGCCCACACTGACCCAGCCCGACCCGAGAAATGTTCTGCGGGACGAGGGGTCAGTGCTCCTCTGCGGCGTTAAGGTCACAGAAGACACAAAGGACGGAGGAGTCTGCTCCGGGACATCCGCGGGACGGCAGACACAGGCAAGGGCACTGCCTCGGCCCTCGCCCCCACTGTGATCAGGGCGCACACGTCACCCCCCGGCGGGCCTGGGCAGCAAGCGCAGAAGCCAGTGCTATTTTATTTTCTTTCCGTTCTTGTTTTTAATGGGCTAACACACGCACCACCCCTAAGAGTGACCGTTTGTTAAGTGTGCGGGACGCCCGTTCACACTGGTGTACAACCATGCGGACTACTCTTCTAACCCCAAAAGTCCCAAGTTATTTCAAAAGGAAACCTGAAAAATTAAAAACTTAAAAAAAAAAAAAAAAATCACGACAAGAGCAAAGCAGCTTTCCTCTCTGCGACACCCTGGTCACGAACATAATGGAGGCTGTTTCCTCTCTGGCTGGGGCTCCCAGTTCTTCCGGCACCGGGTCCCTCCCCTTCCCCATGGCAGACAACACTAAAGGAAGTTGTGTCCCCTCCCACCACCACCACACCCCCATCAAGGCCCCCTGCCTCCGCTGCCATCTGCCCACCATCTGGCACTCAGGATGCCAGAGCACCAACTCCCTGCCCCGGAGCATACCGGACGGAGAGGGGGTGGTTTCAGCTGGACCGGTGGTGGCGCTCTGGGGGCCCCCGGTACATGCCATGACCTCGGGGGCCGGGACACGGCGGGGGGGGGGGGGGGGGGGGGGGGGGGTTTGGGTTTCCCCCCCCCCCCCCCCCCCCCGGGGAAAAATGTAGGCTTCCTCTCCCCACCCACCCCCCCACCATTCAGCCATCAACGTAAACACTGCGTGATGCAATATTTTAAGACATGAAATCAGCGAAGAGCTTGCCAGCTTTTGTGAATCAAGTTTTTACTGGAACCCGGGTTGGAACCCTAGGATGTGAAGCACGTGGGCAGGCTCAGGCCAAGTGCAGGGTCCCAGTCTTTGTTTTCATCTCAGGATGTTTTCGCATAGATTTTCACTCTTCAAAAAAAAAATCACATCAAAACATTCTTCACCCCGTTTCCCAAGGTGTGTCGGTGCCTTCATAAATTGGACACCAGACCCAAGTGCCTGACTCAACTCCTCCGGCACCTGCCTCGCAGATGACGACAGTTACAGTTCCCGATCCTCCCTCTCCATGGCCCACACCCCCAGGGCACTCCCCCCCAGCCAGGGGTCCCCCTCCCGGCTCCAGCAGCCCTCCCTCTCTGCCCTCCCTCAGGCTCCAAGTCCCCTCCGGCCCCTTCACTTCTGTGCCAGGAAATCCCTAAAGAATTTCCTGCTAGTCACGCAAAGCCACGTGGGAACCACGACCGACCGGCGTTTGCGAACCCCCAAGGCACCGAGTGGACGAACCCCGAAAAGCCCGCAGGCAGCTAAGGATTTAAGTTAACAAGAACGTAACACCCATCTGACGTGAGAGTCTTCTTCCCTCGGACCCCAGCCTCACAGAATGGAAGGTTCTGGGAGGGGCTGCGGAAGACTCCGGAACCACCCCGGCCCCAGCCTGCGGCCTGCTGTGAAAAGGCACCGGAAGGGGCTTGGGGACCCTGGGCCCAGTGGCTGTGATGCAGCCACGTGGAGGAGGAGAGGCCTTTCCGCTGCACCCCTGACGGCAGGCTGGCGAGCTCATTCCAGAAGGTGCACGTGCAAAAGCGGATAGCGTACAGGACAAGAAGGCGGTGGAGGAAAGTACCCTGAGAAAACACTAACCAACGCGTGGTGATGCAAGGCCAAGTTCACTGGAATAAAAGGCCCTCTCCTTTTGCACACGGAAGGAAGCCATCGACAAAATGAGCGGCAATCTACTGAACGGGGGAGATCCTTGCACACGATGCGTCCGATAAGGGGGTGATCCGAAAGACAGAACAGGTACAACCCCGTAACAAAAAGACAAACGCAAATGGGGGGGAGACTCGAGTAGACATTCCTCCAACGGAGACACACACAGAGGGCCAAGCACGCGCATGAAAAGACGCTCAACGTCACTCCTCGTCCGGGAAAATCATCCTGGCACACGTCAGAATGGCTAGGATCAAAATGACAAGAAGTAACAAATGTCGGTGAGGATGTGGAGAAAAGGGAGGCCTTGCGCGCTGTTGGTGGGAACGCAGATTAGGGCAGCTACCCTGCACAACAGTACGGAGGGTCCTCAAAAACGAAAAGGACAACTACCGTACACAATCCAGAGATCGTTTTTGGGGCTGCACCTGGACAGAATGTCGGAAAGACACGGGCACCCCCACGTTCACCGAAGCCTGATTCACAACAGCCGAGAGGTGGAAACAACTAAGTGTCCATCAACAGGTGGATGAAGATGTGGTGTATACACGTGGGGAGACACACACACACACACACACACACACACACACACACACACACACACACACAGTGGAATATTACTGATCCGTGAAAAGGAAGGAAATCCTGCCATTTGCAACAACATGGATGGACCCAGGGTGTATTATACTAAGGGAAGTAAGTCAGACAAATTCCTTCAGATTTCACTCAGATGTGGAAATCTAAGAAATAAACGAACGCCATGCAAACAGACTCACCCATACAGGGAACGGGTGGCCGCCAGAGGGGAGGGGGATGGGCAAAATTGGTGAAAGGAATCAGGAGACACAAACGTCCAGTTGTAAGTCACAGGGATGAAAGGCCCAGCCTAGGACGGAAGGTGCAGCACGGGGACCAGACACGGTCATGACCGTCGCGCAACACGTATAAATGCGTTAAGTGCTGACCCGCTGCGTTACACCTGAAACTAACATAATGCCGTAGCTCAACTACTATCGTGGAAAGAAAAATTCACAATTAAAAAAAGAAAGAAAAAAAGAAAAGGCTCTCTGGATAAAGCTTTTCAGCCGTTAAACGTGGTCTGAAGGCATCGCCATACAGACTTTATTCCTGGCACAAACGGCCCCAAGTGAAGAAGCTGCTGCAACCAGCGGGCAGGGCCTAGGACGGAGAGACAACGCAGGCCAGTGGGCCCCCGCGGTCCTCATTCTGAATGCTCCGAACAAAGCCTGGGCACTGCTTACTACACCTGGCAAGTGCAGAAGCAGAGGCTGCCCCAGGGCGGAGGGCCTTCAGAGGTCTTAGGCATGAATGCCCACAGGGCAGAAAACACCAGACTGACCTCGGGAATTTCACCAACGCCTCAAGCTGGCACAGTGGCCATTATTTAATAAGAGTACTGAAAACCCATCCTTTCTGGGGCAGAAACACAGCGACGTTGTAGCCAAACTGGCTTCAGAGAAGGCACTAGGCGCGGAGAGCCTGAGGCCTGCCTCCCTGGGTCCCGAACAGCTCGCTCGACGGGAGCGGAGCCCCGCCGCCAAACTTTGAGAACGCTGGGGGGGCGACGACCCCTAGCGGCCACACGTCGGAACTGCGCACCCCGATGGGCCGCTAACCTCGGCATAAAAATCAGTCTCCGCCGCCTGCGTTTTGCAAACCTAACCGTTTCTTGAAACGGGCTGTGCACCAAACCATTCCTGTGCGAATGCTAGGCCGCAGAAAATACGGCCAAGGCGATGCGCCGAATTAAAGGCCGGAATCACTGAAGAAAATTCGAGAATCGCCCCCCCCCCTGCCCCCCGCCCCCGTTTCCACATCCGTGCGCGCTCCTCCAACTGCTCGCCGATCGCCCGGCACATCCGACGGCGGCCCCAAACTCGCAGTGTCCCTCTCCAACGCCTGGCTGCCACCGGGGTGCGGCACCGCGGGCCAGGGCGCACGCTCGGCCACACAGCTAAGCACGCCCGCCGCGGCCCGCACCAGAACCCAGCCGCCGGGAATTCCCGGATTCCGCCACCTTCCGAAGGAAGACACACCGGTCTTCCCGCACCTCTCCGCGCGCCGCGCCGCCCCCCCCCCCCGGTCTGCGCGCCTCCCCCCCACCCCAGCCCCCCCGGCCTGCACTCGCCTCCCCCCCCGCCCCCCCGGTCTGCGCGCCTCCCCCCAGCCCTCCCCCCGGTCTGCGCGCCTCCCC
>NW_024412786.1:7077737-7097634 GCF_014898765.1 Herpailurus yagouaroundi | reverse complement strand
GTCACCCCTCCCCCCCCCCCCCCCGGCGAGCCCCCCCCCCCCCCCCGGCCGCCCCGCTCCGCCCCGCTCCCCCCCCCCCCCCCCTCCATCTGAGCGCTCGCCTCCGCGTCCGCTCCCGAGGATGCCCATGCCCGGGCATGCCCGCGCCTCCGCACTCTTCCCCGACCCTTCCCCGTGCCTCCCCATCCGCGCCGGGGCACGCCCGCGCCTCCGGACCCCTCCCGACCTTTCTCCGCGCCGGGGGCAAGTCAACCGCCCCCCGACGCCTCCCCCGGCTTCTCCCCGCCGCCGGGCCCTACTCACCCAGGCCGCGAGCAGCAGCAGGAGGGCGCACAGCCACGGGACGCTCCGTCCCACCGCCATCCCGTCGGCTCCACGCTCAGGAACTGAACGGAGCCCCGCGCTCCGAAGCCGACTAGAGGCGGTCGGATGACGGAAGGGGCAGGCGGACGTCACCTGACGGGAAGCCCCGCCCCGCCCGCAGGCGTCACGTAGCCGCTTTCCCAGGGGCGAAGGTGGGGGCAGGCTCGGCCGCCTGGCCCTGCGCCCGGACTACCCCGCCCGGTGGCGAGGTGGGCAGTGCCTCGGATTCCTTTTCCTTATAAAGAAGTCGTCCCTACCGTGCAGAGTGACCAGGGGGCCCCAGGGAGGGACCCAGCCAGCCTTCGCGGGGCCGCCCCACGCGGGCAGGTTCAAACGGTGGAAATCCATTCTCTCCCATCCCGGAAGCCCGAGTCCAAGATCAAGACGCCCAGGGCGGTTTCCCTCGGAGCCTGTGGCGGAGGCCCTGTTCCAGGCCCTCTCCCAGCCGCCTGTGGGTGCGGCAGACCTGGGCGTTCCTCGGCTTCTGGAGGCATCACCCCGGCTGCCTTGGTCGTTCTCCCGCTGTGCATGCCTGTGTCCAAGTTTCCCTCTTACGTGTTATGTTTCATTACGTTTTCGTTCTGGTATAGTTAACTTGCAGGGTTATGTTAGCTTGCAGGTTATATTATATTCGGTAGAGTGGTTGGCCAGTTCTCCACGCCACCCAGCGCTCACCACTATCCCCTTCGCCTCCGTTGGTCCGTGCCCCCACCCACCTTCCCTGGGGAGACCACGTGTTTGTTCTCTAGATAAGAGATTTTGTCTCTCTTTTTCCCTGTTCGTTTCTTTTGTTTCTCAAATGCCACAAGTGAGTGAGATCTTACGGTACGTGTCCTTCCCTGACGGACTTACTTCACTGAGCATTTTCCCTCCGGATCCATCCACGTTGTTGCAAATGGCGAGATTTCATTGTTTTCAAATTTCCCCTTGTTATAAGTGTAAGTAAGGGTTAAGAGCTCTTATAGACCCCAGAGCTCGGGTCAAGTAGAAAGGATAAATCAGACCCTAAAAAAGAACCTTAACCAAATTGTCCCTGGAGACGGGCGAAAATTGGGTCGATGTCCTGCCTTCTGCCCTTTTGCCAGCGCGTTGTACTCCATCTGTCAAGGGATTTTCCCCTTATGAAATTTTATTTGGCAGACCTCCACCTATCCTGCCGAGGCTAGGAGACGACGTAACGGAACAGTTGGAACAGGACCGCTTGCTGGCCTCACTCGTGGCCCTGCAACATGTACAAAAGGAAATAACCAGGGCCTTCGCTCATCCTCCTGTTCTTCTCCACCCCTTTCAACCAGGAGACTTGGTCTGGGTCAAGGGGCACGAGCCTAAAACCCTGGAGCCGCGCCGGAAAGGACCGCACGCACACCGTGATCCTGACCACGTCCACGGCCGTGAAGGTGGATGGTGTCCAAACCTAGATTCATCACTCTCAGGTTAAGAAAAACTGTGTGAAGGCGGGAACACCCCAGACTGATAGGGAAGCAGAGAACGAACAGCAATGGAAGGTCCCGAGGCACCCAGAGGATCCTTTGAAGCTAAGACTGATGCAGGCATAATAATAATAATGATTGTCTGGGTTTGTATAATGGTAAGCGGGGGGGTTGTATGGAATTACCTCCCCTGTCTTTTTGGCCATGCCAATGGGAACTCAGGGACACTGTCACGGGGAAGGTGATAGCATCTAATACCTCTTCCACTGTGCCTTGTTTTTTGTTTGATTTATGCGACTTGGTGGGGGACTCATGGGGGACTTTAGTTACTAATTATAAACAGCCAACGGGCTTCGCTGCTCCGGTCCCCGAAAACCCCTGTATGGTTACCTATGGATGTGGACACAGGGATCAAGAACAAAAATTGGCCGACATACCGGGGTTATACAGTTGCCCTGCAAATGGAAAGGTCGGATGTGAAGGAAAAGGCCAGCGATAATTGGCATCAGAGTTTATTTTATTTTCTTGGTCCCTCTGGCTCACGTCACTGCTCACCCCTATAGCTGGGCCACTGCTATTGTTACTTCTCGGGTTAACTGTCGGCCCGCACATTATCAATTGGTTAGTATGTCAAGAGGCGAGTTGGTGAAATAAAAATTATGATGATGAGGTCCAACTACGTCCCCTTAGTTCCTAGTGAGGAATCAAGGGATTGATTCACTGACAAGAAAAGGGGGAAATGTAAGGGTTGAATTGTAGCTAACGTGTAGCTTAAAAGATAACAGCTTTGTTCTGACACTTAGCAAGATAACAGCCTTGCTTTACCCTTGTAAATTACGCTCTGTACTGTAAATCAGGCTTCACCAATGAAGGAAACAAAAGCTCAAAGAAAAGAGCATCAGAGTCAGGGTCAAGGAGATCCACTGGTTGCAACTTAGGGGCAGAAAGTCTAAAAGAATCCCCTCATCCGGCAACTGTTTCTAACTCATCTGGGAACTCTTTCTCCGTTCTGTTCCCAGGTGATGATAAAACGATGTGATCGGCCTTAAAAACCCTGGACCCCGGCTGTTCGAGGCCGCACTCTGATCAAGAGTGGTGGTCCCAATCGGTCTGCCTTGCCTCTCATTGCAGTACACTTTGTTGTGACTGTCACTGGTGCCCGTAGCATTCTGTTTCAGGAGTCGTGTGGCTGCAACAATAAGGATACCAGGCACGTTGGATCAGGGCCCACCCTAGTCCACTACGATCTCCTCTTAGCTCCTGACAACTGCAAGTAGGAGAATTCCGTCTTATTTCCAAATAGGGCCCCCAGTCTGAGGCACTCGGGTTAGACCTCCACCCAACATGGGTGTGGAAATGGGACGAAACTCATCTCATAACGTGAGGTTAGGAGGTTGTGCAAAGTCATCTAAGGACACCTCTGGGGGCGCCTGGGTGGCTCGGTCAGTGAAGCGTCCAACTTCGGCTCAGGTCATGGTCTCGCGGTTCGTGAGTTCCGGCCCCGCGTCGGGCTCCATGCTGACAGCTCGGAGCCTGGAGCTGCTTCTGATTCTCCTTCTCTCTCTGCCCCTCCCTGCTTGTTCTCTCTCTCTCTCTCTCTCTTTCAAAAAGAAATAAAACAAAGGCAGCTCCCATGGCACAGGGGGCAGCCAGGTAAGAAGGGATGAGTCCCGAAGGAGCATTTTGCTTGAGTCCCGACGTCGAACACATCTTCCTAACTGCCCGCCAAGGGCCATTCCGAGCTCCCCGACACTGCTGGCCACGACCCTGAGTGATGCCACGTGAGCCTTGGACGTAACCAGCGCTTCACGTTACCGTCCGACACAGACATCGTGTAGTTGCTGGGGAATCAGGAGGAGAAGCAGGCGGACAGAGAAAGGGACTCGGGAGGAAGACGAAGTCTTGGCTCCGGTATGGCTGGGGCTGAGGGTCAACCCCCTGCTGCTTCCAAGTCACAGATTCGTCCCCCCGGGCAGGAGGTAGTATTTCCACCCTGGTCGGTCTCGGATGGTGCTGCTTTCCCAAGGATCACGAGGGTCCTGGTAGGGCCTGCCCTGGCAATGCTGCTTCTCATTCCGCTCGCGATGCCAAAAACTCGAAAGCGGGACCTTGAGGAAATATTTGCACACCGTGCTCACCGCAGCGTTATTCACGAAGTAATAACGGAAGTAATCGGAGAGTCCGTCGAGGGATGTATGGATGACCCGGAGTCCATCCACACCGTGGTATGTGACTCAACCTTAACAGGGAAGGGAACTCTGACAGCTGCTACCATGTGGCTGAAGTTCGAGGGCATGATGCTGAGCGAGGCAGCCGGTCACCACAGGGACAGATATTGTATGATTCCGGCTCTGTGAGGGCCCAGAGGAAGCCAGTCCATAAAGACAGAAAGTAGGACGTGGGGCGCCAGGGGCTGCGACAGGACGGGGGGCGGTGTTTCATGGGACAGAGTTTCAGGTTGGGAAGGCGGAAAGTTCCGGAAGCGGGGGGGATGGGCGTACAACGATAGGCACATACTTAACACTGCAGAATTGTGCATTTCGTGCTGGTCAAGATGGGAGATTTTGTTACGTGCATTTTAGCACAAGACAAGTCACTAAAAAAAAAGAAAACCCAAACAGACAGGCGGCAGTATAGGACCCAGCCCTACCTGTTCACCACGCAGACCGACCGAGCAGGAGACCAAAAGGCAGACTTTCACCCGAGCACCAGCTTCAGGAAGTGGGATGTGGCTCGACGAGCTACAGTCTTGATGCACCTGCTCAAGGCTCACCCGGGGCTTACTCAGACTGAGAACAGAGACTTCCGCGAGATTCAGCCCTTCAACATGCGTTAGCATTTTTCTGTCATAATAAATCAGGTTTCTTCCTCGAATACATACTCGGTTCTGAGCCGAAGCCTCAGGTCACAGGAGACTCATACAGAGACATCACTAAGCCACACTTTGGGGTCTGAGCTCCCCACTTCTGGGTCTGCCACGTGGGTCTCTGTCTCCTCTCCCCTCCTTTAAAGGACCATCAAATGTGCCACTCCCTGTTTAAAAGGCCAAATAGTAACCAGAATGAGTGGGCAAGAGGAAAAAAAAGCAAAAAGTCCATCCAAACGGTACACGAAGAAGTGAAGTCTCTTCACAGGACATCCTCTTAACTGCAGAAAATCCTGGAGATTCCACTAAATGAGAAACAACCCTCTAGAAGTAATAAACAAATTCGGGACTGAAGCCTGATTGCACTGACTGTCCTGTCTCACACCATAGTGATTTGTGGCGCTCGGTATAGTGGGACCATCACGCCCAGGAGTGAAGCCGCTAGTGCGGCCTGCTTTTGGGGGTGCTCCTCCATGAGGCAGGGATGGGAGGGGGACGTAGGGACCTAGGTGAACCGGGTGGGGACTTCCCAGGATGCCCATGCAGGTGGCGGGGGTGGGGGTGGGGGACCCTCTCCCAGAAGGGCCCACAGGCACTTGAATAAATCAGACCTAACTTGAAGGCCTGAAAAGCATTGCTCACCCTGAGGAAATCCCTCCCGGCTCCTGGCTCCTAAGAACCCTAAGAGGAGTCAGAGTCAGTCAGGCTGGAAAGTTCCAGAGACCCCTGGGGAAATGGGCTTGCTTCCTCCGAAAGAAGGCTAATGTCCGGGTAAGCTCCAGCAAAGGCGGGGGGGGGGGGGGGG
Organism: Herpailurus yagouaroundi; assembly: GCF_014898765.1. NCBI lineage: Eukaryota > Metazoa > Chordata > Mammalia > Carnivora > Felidae > Herpailurus > Herpailurus yagouaroundi. The sequence goes on along the minus strand of NW_024412786.1, from coordinate 7,092,170 downwards.
GGCGGGCGGGGGAGAACAGCACACCTGTCCCCCGCTTTTTTTGTTGTTTTTAAGCTTATTTATTGAGAAGAGAGAGTATGAGGGAGGGGCAGAGAGAGAGAGAGAGAGAATCTCGAGCAGGCTCCGCGCTGTCAGCACAGAGCAGCTCACTCCAACTACGAGCCCTGAGATGGTGACCTGAGCCAAAATCAAGAGTCGGAGGCTTAACCGACTGAGCCACCCAGGCGCCCCTCCCCACCTTTTATTATTTTATTTCATGTTATTTTAATTCCAGTATGGTTACCGTACAACAATTACATTATTTTCAGTCATACAATATAGGGATGGTCCTCAAAGAATTAAGCACGATCTTCGGCTCAAGCTGCCAGGGACCTGCTTGTCAGAGTGGGCAGACGGCGGCGGGGGGAGGGGGCGACCTTGACGTTTCCCACTTGGAGTCAGATTTGGTTGATGCGGGCAGGCAGGGTCCGAGGACCCAGAGGGAGTCCACAAGAGGGGCCCTGCCACCTCACGGCATAGCAATCAAACACGAGCCAGCAGGAGGTATTAATTGAATTTATTGAAGGTATAGGGAGAGTGCAGGTAGACGGGGCCCGGGAGGTTCAGGAAGGAAGGGAGGGAGTCTCTTCTTGGCTCAGGGCTTGGGGTTTTACTGAGAGTTAGGGTCCGGTGTGCCAGTCCTCCCAGGAGCCGGTCAGAACGGACACGAGGGTCCAGGCGTCCTTCATAAACCCATTCCTTGGAGCCCGGGGTCTGGGCATCACGATGCCTGACGCTGGTGGTCTGGATGTGCATATGATGCCTTCACGTCTCGCCCAGAGCTTCTCTGATGTTGTCTCTCGTTCTGACGGATTCTAAAGAAACCGTGAATTCCGTGTCCCTTATGGGGGCGGGGAGGGACACACACGCTTTGCACTAGGAAGCATGCGTAAAGTGGGGGTCAGGTCTTGGCAAGAATAGAAACAGGACACGGAGCAAAACGCAGATTTTTATGGAGTCCTTCAGGCTTCCTATCTCATGGTGGCTCTGAACCCCCGTTCAGGGTATGTGTAACTAGATAACCACAGTTTCCGCTTTGCAGACCACAGAATGAGTGTGAGTTGATGATGGTGTTTTCTGCACAGGTTAAATTAAGGTTTGAACTAAAGCATCAGGCTTAAAAATTTTTTCCCTTATCTCTTGAAAAAAAAAAAACCACCTCTCACGATGAAAGTCTTAGGGGTGATGGCTCAGTCGGTTAAGCGTCCGACTCTAGGTTTCGGTTCATGTCATGATGTCACGGTTTGTGAGTTTGAGCCCCGCATCGGGCTCCAAGCTGGCGGTGTGGAGCCTGCTTAGGATTCTCTCTCTCTCTCTCTCTCTCTCTCTCTCTCCCTCTCTCTGCCCCTCCCCAGCTCGCTCTCTCTCTCTCAAAGTAAATAAACTTTAAAAAAAAGTCTTTAGGGGCGCCTGGGTGGCTCAGTCGGTTGAGCCTCCGACTTCGGCTCATGATCTCACAGTTCGTGGGTTCGAGCCCCACGTCGGGCTCTGTGCTGACAGCCCGGAGCCTGGAACCTGCTTCGGATTCTGTGTCTCCCTCTCTCTCTGCCCCTCCCCTGCTCGTGCTCTGTCTCTGTCTCTCTTTCTCAAAAGAAATAAAAACATTAAATTAAAAAAATAATTACAAGTTCCATCCAGTCCAGGCTCAGAATTTCAATCCATACCCTATCCAGTGATTCTCCCAGAGCCCATCTGGGATCCTGCAGTGGGCGCGGGGGGCATTTCTTGGCTCTCTCCTGCCTTTCGGTTCTTCCAGGGTCAGGCAGGGAGGGACGGAGGGTGCAGGGGGAGGAGGGTCCCCCATCCTGGGAGCCGCTCCCTCTCAGCTGGCACTGGCTACGAGTGTGGACGTGGGGTCTGCAGAAACCCCTCTCGGGGCCCTCGGCCTGGGTCTTCCTGTGGCTGGACCGCTCCCCTGGGCTGGGTCCCCCCAAGACGCCTTGAGGCCAGCCACTTTCTAGACTAGCGATGTCGTGCCGTGTAACGTGCGCCTGCAAACCTCACCTCTTAAAGCGCACGCATTTACCGTCCGTGGTGTCTGTGGGTCAGCAGTTCATCTGCCCGTGACCTTGCTGGCTCTTCTGCCCAGCCTCCCACAGACAGAAAGCAGGGCGTTGGTCGGGGCTGGCATCCGGTCAGAGGCCGGCCTGGGGATGGGCCCATCCCCAAACTCACCGGCCTGCATCGGGGAGGGATGCACGCCTTCACTTACTACCATTCCTAATGTTTTTAGGTCTTATTGAGGTTGGTGGAAAGCATTCAACCACACGAAACGTGTAGGGAAAAGCGGTCATATTCGAACGCAGCCACAAGGATCGAAGGCAGGGAGCAGAGAGAGCCCCAGCGCACCCCGAAGGGGGGACGTGCGGTCAGTGCGGGCGGTCCCGCTGGGCCTGGGGAGCCGCATTCTCATTCGGTGGCACCGCGGGCAGACGTCCTCGTTCTTCAGAGCCAAGGAGCTGCGGCTTCCGGCCGGGCCCAGCGTCTCAGATTCAGAAACTCCGGATCATCAGCCGGGCAGGGCTGCGGACCACCCTGCAGGTCTCTCGACCTTTCCCGCGCAGCTGATGATGGCCTCAGCGCGCACACGAAACAGCTTGGATGGAGCCCGTGGACGCGCTGCGTATCTTGCGCAGCGTCGAGGAGGGCGGCGGATTGTTTGAACACGTAGCGGGAGCTTCCGTGTTAACATTTTCTAAAGCCGTCACCGCCTCTGTCACGCTCCTCCCTGGTCATGGTGCCGACTCCCCTGCACCCACGAAAAGTCCTGCTGGGGCGCGCCGGCTAATTCAGGGCGGGCAGGTCGAGCAGGTCCTCGGTGTTTTCTCCCAATTTCGCTTTTATTGGAAGGTCTCTGGAGAAACCAGCCTTCAAAACGTCCTGTCTCAAAATGACTTCAGAACAAGTGGCCTTTTTTTTTTGCCGGTGTTGGTGGGGGCAGCGGTGAAGGCCAAGGCGACGTGTGGGGGAGCCTCGCCACGGCGCGGGGGGAGCATCTGGCAAGATGGCCGCCAGAGCACAGGCAGCCGGGATGCCGGACGGCAGGTGCCCGAGGAGCCGGGAGGGTGGGATTCAGACAGAGGCGGCTGCACGCCCCTCAGCTGCCCCCAGCTGGTGACCTAGCGACCGGGTTGCGGGACGCGGAATGCACACGCCCGCGGGCCTGAGGTTTCCCCAAAAGTTCTGGCCTCGAGGGAGGTGGCTGTCCTGCCCCCCCTTTTTTTGAAAATGCTTTATTTTTTTCACAAATTAAGTCAGAACAACACAGAACCCAGAGACCGGACGTGTAGCAACCCAGACACCTTGTCTGCTGACCCCCAGGAAGCTAGATTTGTGCCCTTGTACCCACAACCTGTGAACGTGACCTTAGTTGGAAAGAGGTCTGTGCAGATATAATTAAGGATCTTCAGATGAGATCGTCTTGGATTTAGAGTGGTCCCCAAATCCACTGACAGGCGTCTTTGCAAGAGTGACACAGAAACTGGACGCACGTAGGGCAGGTGGAGACAGAGGCGGAGGCTAGAAGGGGTGAAGCCACACGTCCAGGGATGCCCGGAGCCCCCAGAAGCTGGCGGAGGCAGGAGGGATTTCCCTCCAGAAACTCCAGAATGGAGAGAACAAATCTCTGCAGTTTCATTCAGCCTATTTCTGGCCATTTATTCTGGAAGCCCCAGGAAATGAATACACCAACCATCCTGGCTTGTCCTGGGTAGAGCGGTTTCTGGGACATGGGTCTTCCTCTGTGTGACTTATTCACTTACTACGATGCCCTCAGAATCTGGCCACGGGGTCGTCAACGGCTGGCCATTCTTCCTTTTACAGTGGAATAATGTCTGTTGTAAGCACACCACGATTTCTTTACCCATTTGTGGACGGACTCTTAGGCTGTTCCCACGTCCTGCCTATTAGGAACGATCCTGCCGAGAACACGGGAATGCACGGATCTCTTAGCATGATTTTGTTTCCTTTGGACATGTGTCCAGGAATGAATTACTGGACCAAAGGAATAACTGGTTCCTCTTTTTTAACTTTTTGATGAACAGCCATACAGTCTTCTGTGGTGGCCACGGCGATCGACACCCCCAAAATGCATCCAGCATATTTGGTGAACGTGTCAGTTTCCTGAGGGTCCCAGAACAAAGCTCCTCAGGTTGGGTCCACCACACAACAGACACTGATGCTTTTAGTCCTGGAGGCTGGATGCCGGCAGGGCTGGCCCCTCCTGGGGCTGGGGAGGACAGTCTGTGCGAGGCCTGTCCCCCTGCTGCTGGTGACCTCAGGCGTCCCTTGGTGTGCAGACGGCCGTCTCCTCCCTGTGTCTTCACACGGGCATCCCTGTAAGTGTGTCTGTCTCTGTGCCCAAGTTTCCCCCTTTTTGAGGAGGACATCGGTCATGTTGCGTTAGGGACCGCCCTAGCGACCTCACCTTAACTCGGTCCTCTGCAAAGACCATTCTGTTCCCAAATAAAGTCACAATCATAGGTACTGGGCGGGGGGGGCGGGGGGGTGGGTGGGCGGGGGGGGATCAGGATGAGCTCAGGCCGAAAGGAGCCAGCGGGAGGGACGACTGTCACTCCTGGTCCGAGGTACACAAGAGCGGTGGGGGTCCCGGACTCTGCCTCGCTGTCCCCCTGGATGCCCACGTCACCACCTGGGGCAGAGGAATCCCGGAACCCACCAGAGAGCCGAGCGTGTTCCCAGGGTACGGCCTCATCTAATCTGACAAACTTGGTTAAGTGACTTAAACTTCCGCAGCCTGGTTTGGCCATCAGTGAAGCAGGCATGATAGCACCTGGCCCCGAGGACCGAGTAGGGGTCAGGGGTCAGAGGCCCTGCTCTGCATGTGGGCACTGTAATGCCTGCTGAGGCGTGCCCACCAGGCCCCTGGGCCAGCCGCCCTTCTCACCTACTTCATCAAAGGGGCGCCTGGGAGGCTCAGTCGGTTGGGCGTCCGACTTCAGCTCAGGTCACGATCTCACAGTCTGTGAGTTCGAGCCCCGCGTCGGGCTCTGTGCTGACAGCTCGGAGCCTGGATCCCGCTTCGGATTCTGTGTCTCCCTCTCTCTCTCTCTGCCCCTCCCCTGCTCATGCTCTGTCTCTCTTGCTCTCAAAAATAAATAAAACATCAAAAAAAAAAAAAAAAAAAAAGACAACAGGTAACCTCTCTTCTTCCAGAAACGAATGTATCATAGAATAGAGGCAACATTCGTGTGCTAAAATAAAAATGAAGCTTTATTTTTAAAAAGTTTTTTAAATGTTTATTTATTATTTTGAGAGAGAGAGAGAGAGACAGAATCCCAAGCAGGCTCTGTGCTGTCAGCACAGAGCCGGATGCGGGGCTCGATCCCACGAACCAAGAGATCATGACCTGAGCTGAAATCAAGACTGAGCCACTGACGCTCAGCTGACTGAGCCACCCAGGCACCACTTTAATTCTAGACGGGGCTAACTCTGTCACTCTACTGTCCTGAGTGGAAGCAGGCAATACTGGGTGTCCAGAGCCTTCTGGCCAGTTTGCTGTTGAAGTTACACAGACCAAACTTCACAGAAGAGAATTTGTACAACGTCTAAAATGACAAGAGATTATCGAAATCTGAAAAAAATGAAGAAAACAGTAGGAAACCCTAATGAAAAGCAGACAATTCAAAAGCAGCTCACATGGGAAAATGTGTGTGTGTGTGTGTGTGTGTGTGTATGTGTGTGTATATTTATGCAAAGGTTTCTGTATCTAAAACACCAAAAAAACCCATATAACTTTTGTTAGTCACACACATGCACAATGGTGCCCCTGGTCCGTAACTCATGTTAACGGTATATAGGCCCTTTTATTATCTTTTGGCTATTTAGAAGTTTTGAATTTTAGGGATTCTTTCTGTCCTCAGGGTGAAACCCCAGGAGCCAGGCTTCAAGAACCTCTAAAAAAAAAAAAAAAAGGAGTTTTGAATTTTAATGTAGTTGAAATTATATGTCTCATTTAAGAAATCTTTCCTTACCCAAGTTTATAGATATGTTTTCCAATATATTTTTTGAAACTTTAAGGTTTTGATATTCATTATTTACATTTTTTTAAATTAATTTTTTTTAATGCTCATTTATCTTTGAGAGAGACAGAGTACGAGAGGGGGAGGGGCAGCGAGAGGGAGACACAGAACCCGAAGCAGGCTCCAGGCTCCGAGCTGTCAGCCCAGAGCCCGACGCGGGGCTCGAACCCACGAACCTTGAGATCATGACCTGAGCCGAAGTCGGACGCTTACCCGATTGAGCCACCCAGGCGCCCCTAAATTGTTTGCTTTAAAATGGTTAATTTTATATTATGTGAATTTCATCTTAGTAAAAAGTATACTTATTTTAAAAAGAGGTAAGAGGCACCTGGGTGGCTCGGTAGGTTGAGGGTCTGGCTCTTGATTTCGACTCAGGTCATGACCTCACGGTTCAGGGGATCGAGCCCTGCATCAGGCTCAGGGAGGAGCCTGCTTGGGATTCTCTGTTTCCCTCTGCTCCCCCCCAACTAGCTCTTGCAAACTCTCTCTCTCTCTCTTTTTTTTTTTATTTTATTTTATTTTTTTTTTAATTTTTTTTTTTTTCAACGTTTATTTATTTTTGGGACAGAGAGAGACAGAGCATGAACGGGGGAGGGGCAGGGAGAGAGGGAGACACAGAATCGGAAACAGGCTCCAGGCTCTGAGCCATCAGCCCAGAGCCCGACGCGGGGCTCGAACTCACGGACCGCGAGATCATGACCTGGCTGAAGTCGGACGCTTAACCGACTGCGCCACCCAGGCGCCCCTCTCTCTCTCTCTTAAAACAAATAAATAAAAAAACACAAAATAAGATAACTGAAAAAGAAACCCTCTCTTACCGGCACCAGCAAAGCTGCATCATGTCTGCTGTCACGTTGCGTTTCTGGGGACCATGTTCCCTTTGGGACACCTGAGGGGGGAGAGATGTCCTCACTGTCCCTCCCCATGTCCGCCCTGGCCTGGCACCCGGTCCCCATCATCACCAACAGAGGGTGCCCAGAGAGTCCTGATGCATAGCCGGGGCGTGCCCTCAGCCCACATTTGGGGAGTACCGGGGACAGGGAGAACCACAGGGCCATCACCCCGAACCAACATCTCAGACATCATGACGCCATATTGTTCAGAGGAACGTGTACCCATTCGGTGCGTGTTCACGGCTTTGTTTGTGCTGTGGGCACACGGACTCGGGACATGCGTGTGTCCTGCTTCCGACAACGGCTCGGGACTTCGGGGGCTCCTTCCTAATGGCTGCGAGTTCCGGACAGTCGTTGGTTGTCGCACACGTTCACAATCTGGACGTCACAGGCAGGCTTGCTGGACGGAGGATTGTGTCACTACCTCGGCCGCCCGCACCACGCCGACCGTCCGCAGCCGTGGATCTTTCTAAGGGAGTCACTGCCGTCGCCAGGTGCCCTACCTGCTTCTGGGAACATAGGAAGTTTATTCCAGAAAGCAATAAAAAAAAAAAAAAAAAAAAAAAAAGCAATTCTAAAGCAGGAAACTCTGGAGGAATCTCCAGGTGAGATGAGTTTTACGGCACCGAGAGCCCTGTCCAGCCTGTCACTTGGCTGTCTTGTGACTGAACCTGGCCTTGGAGAAGTCGGCATGTAAGTCCTGCCCCCACCCCAGGCCCTGGAGGGCCTGCACCACAGCGCCCCCCCCCCCCCCCCGAGGTGCCCGGCAGGCATGTCGTCAGCCACTCGATGTCTGAGGACGGAGGTGTGATGGCCCAGAGTCCGAGTGGGGGCATCTTCCCACCTAGAACGCCCTACACAGCCGGCCAGTAGCCGCAAGGACAGAACAAAGGAGTAGACCGAGAAGCGGGCGGCGGGGGACCAGGACCCAGGAAGGCGGGGAAGGGAGGTCTTGCCCCAACAGCTGGGAACAGACTTTGAGAGCGTCGCGTCCAGTTGGGGGCCAAGAGAACACGAGTGATGGATGATGGACAGAGAGGGTGGCGGTGGCTCAGAAACAGTGAGGCAAGAGGAGGGCAAGTGGGCGTTAAAACAGGGAAACGGGTCAGGAACCTGAGAAGAAAAAGAACTGTTGGAAATAGAATTGGGCCAAAGAAGAAATCCCCGGTGTGGGGGGGGGGGGCGCCGCTCCGTGGGCCTGGGGGGAGGAGTCACCTGGCCGGAGTCTGCGTGATCCCTGGGCTGGTGCTGGGCTGTCCTCACCCCGTCCCCGGTCACGCGTCCTGCTGGTTCTCGGCGACTGAGAAACATCCCCACTCAGGCCCAGACCCAGAGCCACCTCTGACCTCCGCCCAAGGCACCTGTGCAGAGTGTCACTTACGTGGCATGCCGGCTGCGGAATCCCGAGGGCCCCGGGTGGCTCTGGCCACGGCCTGTCTGGCGCTGGTGGAAGGGTCCTGTGCCACCATTTCCTGGTCTGCAGTTCAGGGAAGACCGAATCGGTCCGAGGGGCACGCCCTGTCCTTGTGCGCACACAGGGGCTCCCACACGGTCACGTACGGGACTCAGCCAGACACAGCGCATGCGCCGATGGCCCCGAGAGCTGCCGAACGCCGTAGATGATAATGCTGGGTGTCTCAGTACATTTGGGGGGGACCCCCCAGGCGCATGCCCACAGCCGGCTGCTGGCTCAGAAGGTGTGCGCAGATAAAATTCTGAAGCACGGGTGTCCCCACAGGCTTCTGTTAAAGGCCGTTCCGATGTGTACGCACAGCACTAGGCAAGGGAGCACTGTTTCGTGAGTCCACTGTCCCTTCTCTACCCAAATGCTGGATCAGGGGGCCCTTGTCTCTTCTCTAAATTTTCAGAGCAAAGCAGCAGACATCCGTGTGGCTAAGGATTCGGGGTTCGGTTCGTTGGCTTCTTTAGGGCACGTTCCCGCCTGGCCAGGGGGCTGCAGATTTCTGAGCAAGGGAGGGGCCTGTGGCCGAAGACTCCCCCTCAGAGCTAGTAGAACACGGAAGCAGGAATCCCAGCCGTTGGGAAGCACCACGCGTGTCCCTGTGTCACGCTTCACGCTCGCCTGTGTCACGGACGTGCTTGCCTGTGCAAGAGGTCAGGCACCGCGCTCAGATCCCGCCCCAGGGTGCAGCCGGGGACCCGGGCTGTGCCAGCCACTCATCCGGTCCCCGGGGGCTTGCCTGGGCAGTACGAAAATAGAAATACCTACGTCCCGGAGTTTTGGAACTAAATACTCTCTGGGTTGTCACAGTTTCTGGGAAACCACGAATGTCGAGCTGTGTTGGCCGCCTCCGTGGGCTCCAGCCGCCGGCCCTGCATTTGCACCTGAACAGCTGCGCCGTGGGGGACGGCAGGGACCCCCACGGGACCCCGCACCTTCGACCTGTCAGGTGCTGAGGCCCACGGAGGAGCATCGTGTCCAGGGTCCGTGGAAGAACTCGGACAACAGCCCAGCTCTGGGTGCCCCCTGCCAGGTCTCACCGCCCAAATCCCCCCCTCCCCCCAACGTTGGACACCGGAGCAGGTGATGGCTGCGTGAAGCTTTGGGGCCCAGCGTCGCCCCCACGTGAGCACGACCTAGGTTCCCTCTGAAGGCACCTGAGATCGGACACACGTTCTGTTCCTGATCGGATAACCACTGGTCTCGACCAGTGTGGGTTTCCCTTGCTATGTTTGCTAAGGGCGGGACAGTTCTTCCTTCGAGACGTTTTTTCCCCGGGGCCTTTCCCACCTTATCAGCCCTCCGCCAGCCTCTGTGTTGCAATGTCAGAGTTTAGTTTACTATTTATTCTGCTGCACAGCCGGAAAAAATATGAGTTTGGGGGACATCACCGCCCAGCTGAGCCCGCACACCAGCAGGCACTCGTGCCCCTCGGGACCCCAGGCCCGGCCCATGGGAACTGGCTGCACTGCGGCGTGACCCCCAAGTCCTGGGTACCCACTCTTGGCACTGTGTGCTCTTTTCGACGGCCTTGAAGGTCATTTCCAGGAGCCGGAGGTCACGTAGCCTCTGACAGCCACGTGACAACAGAGACCTCGGGCCGAACGGTCCTGAGGTCTGGTTGTAAAACGTCAGACACAGAACTTTGAAAGGGTCCAGACGGCTGTGTGTGTGCTCGGCGGGTCTGGAAGGGGCGAAGCCAGCGCGTCTTGGCTCGCGGCTCTCTCCGGGGTCACCCATACTGAGTTTTCACGCCCAGCGGTGACACACGTTTCCTTTTCAAAACAGACCGGTTTAAAATTTGAAAGTGATTCCGACTCGTGAACAATATTGAAGTCATTGTCTAGATGCTGGGCCCCCGGGTGGTACACGAGCGGGCAGCTTTGGGGGGGCACACCGACTCTCCAAGCCCGTGTTCAAAACCTGACGGTCCGCAGACAAAGACAAGTGCCATACGATTTCACTCACGCGTGGAATTTAAGAAACGAAACAGATGAACATGTGAGGAGTGGGGGAGGGGGGAGACGAGAGGGAAACGCAGCAGAGGAGGGAGACTCTCAAAGAGAACAGAGTGAGGGTGACGAGGGAGGTGGGTGGGGGATGGGCACTAACGGGGACACTTGTCTGGATGAGCACCCGGTGTTGCATGCAAGCGATGAGTCACCGACTTCCACTCCCCAAACCAACATTGCCCTGTATTCGAACTAACCAGCGATAAAAACAAAAACCTGATGGTCCGGTGGGGTCAACGTTACTGCCCCTCTTTACTGACGGGGAGAGGCTGTCAGCAGAGGGCACAGCAAGGGACATCACTCTGCTAGTGAGATGCCTTGATGGGACTATGAGTGGTCTGAGGCTCTCCTCCAGTGACAGGGACAGGGGACAGGGGACAGGGAGTCCCTCCCGGGCAGACACACTGCCCCCAGCCGAGTGTCAGGGCCGTGACCTCAGCTCAGGTGGCCACCACAGTCCCCCTGTGTCCCGCATTGGTCCCGCCCTCTCCGCTCAGCACACAGCGTGGAGTTGGGGAGGGGGCTGTTGGGGTGGATGCCCTGGAACCAGGGCGGTGGTGGTTCTTCTGTGGGAATCGGACCCTTTCTCCGGGGGGGTGAACAGAACGTGGCCCTTGCACTCCCCACCCCCCTCCTCGGTCCCCTAACCCTCCTACAACCGTCCAGGACAAGAGCCCCGCACTCCAGGAGGGAACTGGCAGCTGCCTGCTCCTTCTGGGGGTGGGGTGCGAGGGGGATGGTCTCCCAGTCCTGCGGGGACCTGGTCGCTTCTATCAGGAGACCTTGCTCCTAGAAACTGCTGGCAGTTCATCCAAGGAGATGAGAGCTGTCAGTAAGGTGGCTGTCACTGTGTCACAGGGGGAGTCGCATCTCCTCCTGCCCTGGGGTTCCTTGGGGGCAGGGCTGGAAGCGAGGATCATCGCTCCCTCCCGGTCGAGTCTGGCACAGATGGCCGAGAGCCAAGCCAGGTATGTTTTCAAGGAGGCCAGGAAGGGGGGTCTGGGGTGCGGGGAGGGATGGGAGCTGCCGCTCCGGACCCACATCTTTCTAGAAGATCACCGCCAGCATCTCTGTGCCCGAGAGCCAGCCCCGTGCACCCAGACATCACGTCCAAGTCTCTACTATTTCAAGGTGCTGCAATGTGCCCTCGTCACCACCCATTTGGACGTCGGGCCAGCTGTCTCTGTGGGATGAGTCAGCTGTCTTCTTTCCCTGTTGATCTAGAATAATTCTTGGCCCACCAAGGACGCAGAAGTCTTTCCAGAGGCGGTTCTGAGGCTGCGGGGGGCAGGCTGTGCTTGGGTGGGTCGGGCCCGCTCTCTCCAGAGCAACGTGCCGTGGCATCTGCGACCACCTTGAGGGCACCCACTCTCCAATGGGGGTGGCCTCCACCTGAGGGTCCGAGGCCAGTCTGGGGGCAATCCAGCCCCAGAGCTGGGCAGCAAGAGGCAGGCACCCTCAGCCCCGCCCCAGCCCCGCCCAGTCCTGGGGGCCGAGGGGGAGAGGCTTGGAGGGGCGAGGTGCCTCTCTCACTTACTTGCCTCTTTCCCTTCATCTCGCTTCCCCTCCATGTACTCCTAGGGGTGGGCCAGGTCCCCCTTGGCCGGGGCACGTGGGGTCCGTGGCTGGCTGTACCCAGACTCTCCTTCAGGGGCCTCCTGGGCTGTCCCAGCAAAGACAGGGCCCACTCACTCCGGCCCTCATGGCTGGGAGTACCCGGGGCGGTGGCCACGGTGGAGTCAAAGCAAGGGCTGGGTTGGGGACAGCAGGGAGGGGGAGAGGGTGGTTATTGGTGGGGGGGGGGGGGGCAAGAGATCAGGCAAAACGGGCTTCAGGGTCACCCACAGTCTCCGTGGCTCCCTAGACGGGGCAGGGCCACCTATGTCCTCAGCTGGCTTGTCGGACGGTGGATGGGACCCCCGTCTCCCAGCGCTTGCTCCACTGGGTGGGTCTGCTTCCCACAGTTCCCTGCAAACCGCACCCCGTCCTCTCCTGGCCCCTCCTCTCCATCCTCATGGCCTCGGGCCCTCCCTGGGCACCTCCAGCCCCAGGCAGCCCCTGTGGGCACCAAGTCTCTCCTTGGGAAGGCTCCCCCATCTTTCCAGGAGTTCCCCAAGAAGACAGCACGGAACGTGGATGTGTTTACTTCAAGATAAGGGGCGTAGACTCGCCCCCAAACCTGGGCGGGAGGTGCGGGGACAAGAGCCTGCAGCCCAAAACCAGAAAACGAGACCATCCGTGCCGACGGCACGGCCACAACGTAGTTTGAGGCTCTGTGTGTACCTCTACGCGCAGGCGCTCACACACACGTGCACACGCACACGCCCACGGCGGCACCTGACAGAGGAACGGAGGCGGGATGCCAGACGCTGCCTGCAGCCTGCCTAAAATACCGCGTTTATTAAAAAAGTGTAAAACAGGAAGACCGTGCAGCAGTCTGAGCAAAGTGGCGAACTTGGGCTTCCCCGACCCGGGGGATGCGGGGCCAGCGGAGCCGCCCGTGCACCACAGCCCACACGTGCACACCTGTGCACACCTGTGGTCAGGTGTCCCCCCCCCTTGGCTCGCCCAGGCTGCGGGAGGTGGCGCGGGGGGGGGGGGGGGCTCCACTGGCGGGTGTGGTGGGGTCCCGTCCGAACAGCAAACAGAATGAAATCCAAACGCTGTCTCCAGAGTGGCTCCGGCCTGCCCGGGAGTCCACTGGAGGCCCCTCTGTGCGCCTCGGGCAGCGCGGGTCGGGGCTCAGGAAGGAAGGGGCTGTGCGGCAGGACGAGGGAGGCCCCGGGACCCCTGGTGGTTCCAGGTGGCTCCACACAAACTTCCCATTCACCCCTCCTGGGGAGTGACCGTGCAGAGCCTGGGCGGGCGCCCTGTCCCCCGCCTCCGTCACTCTCGCAGGGCGAGTGGGCGCCGGACGGGGAACGAGCAGGCCAGGTGAGCGGGGGCGGGGGGGGGGGGACATGAAAGCTGCATTTGGCGGTAGCGTTAAGGCCGGCCCTGGGTGGAGGGCCCCACGGGAAAGGTCAGCACCTCCCCTGGAGGAGCCTGGATGGCCCCCCAGGTCCTTCCTGCGGTCCTCCTGCCGCCACGGGCCCCTCCAGCCACAGTGGCCGCGCTTGTGGGTCTGTCTGCCTCCCCCGGGCTGGCTTAAAGTGCTAGGTGCCTGGGAGGGAGGGCTGGGGCCGGCCCAGTTCTGCGGGCGATGCCCACGTTGTCCCCAAGGGGCTCCTATTTGAGGACGTAGTTAATGAGCAGCTGACACGCCATGAACACGCAGAGCAGGAACCAGGAGTGCGGGCTCTGTAGGAGGCCTGGGGCCGGCACCTGCCTGGCCCTCGCCGTGGAGCTCAGCATGGCCGAGAGGTGCCTGCAAATGGGGTGGAGGCTGAGCCAGGGCCCAGACAGGGGGGCCTCCCCTCCCCTCAGCGGACGGCTGGTCAACACAGGGGTCCCAGGGCAGGGTCCCAGGTTCCAGGGAGGGAGGGGTCACGGCTGGGGCAGGGGGGGCTCTTGTACCCCCTTTCCCATCCCGCTGTCGGCCTGAGCCGTCTCCCCCTCCCCCAAAGCCATACGTTGGAGCCTGACGCCCAGCACCTCAGAGGTGACTCTTTTTGGAGACGGATTTTTTCAAAAGGTAATTAAGGTAACACGGGGTCACCGGGGTGGGCCCTGATCCCGTGTGACCGGGGTCCTTGTAAGAAGAGGGGATCGGGACACAGACACGCACGGAGGGACAGCCCCGCGAGGACACAGGGAGAGGACGGCCGTCCACACACAGGAGAGGGGCCTCGGGGGGACCCGGCCCCGCCCACACCTGGACCTCGGGCTCCGGCCTCCAGAACGGCAGGGGGGACAGCGCATCCTGTGGTGCGAGCCCCGTCTATGCACGGCGTCACGGCCGCCCCAGGACAGTGACCCCCACCCTGGCCTCGGATTATCATCGTGTGCCTGGAAACTTCTGGCTATTCTCTGGCTACATGCCTCAT